>NW_004444066.1:4808111-4905549 GCF_000243295.1 Trichechus manatus latirostris | reverse complement strand
ATAGTGAGAATAGCAGCACAACTGGAAGAGTTTAATTGATGTCACTGAATTGTACATGTAGAAACTTTTGAAATGGTGTAACTTTGGTTATGTATATTTTCACCAAAAAAAAGGTCCTCCAAGGTCGAGAAGGGAGAGTGTTGACATGTCATGTGGTTGTTAACCAATGTCAGAAAACAATATGTGTACTGACTGTTTAATGAGAAACTATTTGTTCTGTGTAAACCTTTATCTAAAGTACAATAAAAAAATTTTTTAAAATGTTTTAAAAATAAGGGATTGAAAATATAAGCTAAGAACTAGAGAGTATAAAAATAACCAAAGTGAGCATTTAGAAAGGAAAAAAATAATAATTGAAAATCAAGTAGATGGTGAACATCAGGTTAGATGCAGACAAAGAGACACTTAGTGAACTTAAAGATAGATCTGAAGATATTATTCAATATTATGAAAAAAAAAACAGAGGTTAAAACAATATTAGTGGTTAAGCCAAATGAAAAATAGAGGGAGAAAGTCTGTTATATGTCTCATGAGTTTTCTTGAAGGAGAAATTGGCAAAACTGGGGATAAATAATATTCAAAGAAATAATGGCAGCTTTAGAATTTAGCAAGTGTCTTGTTAGAAATTCAGCCATTTTTTTGAGTTTCCTCATTTTTTCACTGCTAAAAGCTCTGATCTGTGCCAACCCCAGATTCTCAGCCCCTAACCAGAGCCAAGAATTAGCAAATCTCCCAGGGCAAAAGCAACAGCAGATCTTCCGATCACCTCTCAAAGTTTCTTGTCTTTTGGAATTTTAATCAGTCTAGTGTTCCTTGGCATAGTGGTTAAGAGCTATGGCTGCTAACCAAATGGTTGGCAGTTCAAATCCATCAGCTGCTCCTTGGAAACCATATGGGGCAGTTCCGCTCTGTTCTACAGTGTCACTATGAGTTGGAATCGACTCGACAGTAACAGGTTTGGTTAATTTTTTTTGTTTGTTTTTAGTGTTCCTTGCTTCTGCAGCTTTTTAAAGGCTTTAAAATAGGGTTTTTGTAACTTATCTGGCTTTTCCAGTTGTTTTCAGTGGGAGCATGGGCCTGTCATGAGCTACCCATCTTCCCAAGAAGTGGAAGTTCAAGGAGGCTTCTTTGATGTTTCAGCATATTCAAGCAGTTGGGACATCTATGGAAGGCCTGGTGTGGAAGGATGTTAGCTGGGAGTGAGAATGTGCAGAACCTTCCAGGCCATATAAGGACTTGGTTTGCACAATAAATGTGGGTTCAAAATACAGTAAGGGCCAGTGCCAGAATATAAAAGTTCTTAAGAATAGAGACAAGATATAGAGAAGGAGTATGATCCTGGGATGGAAAGAAGGAGAGAATCCTGGGGTTAGGTTGAAAAAGGAAGCCCGAATAAAAAGACAGTGTAATAAGGGGGGGAAAAAAAAAAAAAGACAGTGGGATACGTAATTCACATTACCACCAGATACTGGTGAGTGGTGAGACAGAATACTTCAAAGATGAAGAGAATACGGATTCCTTCTCTTGACTCTTATTGTTAGTGAAAGTAAGATGAAAAGCAGTCTCCACTTGAAAAGTAAGGGGATCTTTACTGTTAGCAAAATTTAGGTTTCAATGATACTGAAACCTACTGGCCACTCATTTTGCTTGTACATAATCACTACATTTTTCTGATAACAGAACCTCCTTTGTGGAACAATTCTTCATCTGTTCTCAGCCCATATGATTTCATAAGGGCTAACTCCCTTTCCCCCTCTAGCTGTCTCCTACTTAACCCGGCACAAAGGTTGGTGAATAATACAGAGGTGGCCACAGTGATCGGTTCTAAGATAAACACAATTTTGTCTAGTGAAACTCAATTCCAGGTCTTTTGATGGAAGTATTTTGCTGGGGTTGCTAAACTGATGGGACATTGGTCTGGAGCTGCTGGTGGCCACATGCCAACACAAGAGAAGAGCTAACACAGAGAGGAGAGCAGAACCCAAGAGGTGGGGAGACTGAGAGTCAGGGAGACAGAACACGGATTATCCACACACACTTGAGTCCAGTTCTATCCTTAGACTTTGCATTTCCATGAAATAATAAATTACCTTTCCTGCTTAAGTCAGTTGTAGTTGTATTTCTGTGGCTTGGGGGTAATAAAAAGGGTCCTGACAAATATACTTGGAAAAATTTGAAAATGGATGGAATTTGTTTATAATAAAACAGGAGTTTCACAAGTCATAGAAAAGTAAACCCTAGAATTTCAAAGCAGTAAAGAAACTCAGAGATTAAGAAGATAAACCGGGAAATGTTCTGACTTGTTCTAAGTCCCACAGTAAATTAATAGTAGATCTGATGTTTAAAATCCAGGTCTCCTGTATTTTTCTTTTCAAGAAAAGATGATGTACTTTCTCTTTCTGTCCTTACCTCCCCTACTGGGGCCTTTGGTGTTAGAGATGAGGAGAGAAGGGATCTCCAACAGTAGGTGGAGCTAGGTAAGAGGAAGGACCTTTGGGGAGGAATAATTCACTCTCCCAGAGGACTACATTATCTGTCAAGAATCAGTCAGCTTCTCCATGGAAAATCAAATGGATTCTCTTTGATAGTCAGTTGGCATGGTCATTACTCAATAGTGAAGTCTAGGGGAGGTTTCGCTTCCTTAACTTCTAAATATCTTTGGCTGCAAATAATCATTTGATACTTCTTCAGATTACTCAGATTTACAGAAAGGCTGTAGGTGAAGTGAGGAAGCTGTTCTGAAGAAGCACTACAGTGTGACTGTGAGTGAAGCAGTTAGTGGCCCGCTGGAGCTGTGTTCACTTTTCTGAAGGACAGCATTTATTGGATGGAGCCAGGAAAAGAAAATAGCACCAACAACATAGCAGAGTGTGAATAACAAGGTACAGGCAAACATCTGCACACAAATCAGCCAGGATAATTTTATCTCATCATCTGCCATACCCAGAATATGTGAGCAAAATCTTTATGCAATCTGCTTCTTGGTGCCACAGGAGAGAATATTCTTGGCTGTTAACGATAATTGTTCTATAATTTCTTGATGCCTTGAAATGCATTTTGCAGCAGATAAGCCCATTATGAATATGTGAAAAAGTTAGACTGATTAAGCTAGGATTGAACCCTGGCATTCTAACAAAGTCATTTGAGAATCTTCTGCCCCTTATGCAGTAATTGTTGAGGCCTTGAAGGGAATTCAAACAGCACTTAATTCAGAGCCAGCTACAGGTCACTCATCAGGTAAGAATATGTTTGAGGTGCTGTGTGACCCTTAGCAAATGCCTTACCTCTTTGGGCTTCAACTGCCAGGTCTCTAAAATGAGGAAGATGGACTAAGTGAAATCGAAGGTCAATTCCTGGGCTGAAGTGTTCTACCTTCTATTCTCAGGATAAAGTGTGTGCCCGTGAGGTGGGTCATTCAGTTTGACACAAAGAATTGAAAGAGAATGAGAAGCTCACCTTATGTATAAACAAAGACTGCAATTTAAAGGTACAATATGATTCTATTTTTTATATATCAGATGAAAAAGAATTTTTAAAATGCATTGTTTGGGTGTGAATGTGGGGAAACACTCTTACATTGTTGTGTGAGTGCAAACTGGCAATGTATATTGTTGTTATTGCTGTTAGGTGCTGTAGAATCGGTTTAGACTCATAGCAACCCCACATGACAGAGTAGGTCTGCCCTGTAGGGTTTCCTAGGCTGTAATTTTTTCAGGAGCAGATCACCAGGTCTTTCTCCCAAAGAGATGCTGGGTGGTTTCAAACCACTGACCTTTAGGTTAGCAGCCAAGCACTTAACTGTTGTGCCACCAGGGCTCCTGGCAATGTATATAACAATTGAAAATGCATATACTCTTGCATTTAGACATTCTGCTTCTAGGAATTTATATCATAAGTATACTTATGTGTGTGAAATGATTTTTGTATAAGGCTTGTCACTATAACATTGTAGTAGCAAAAAACTGGAAACAACCTAATTACCAGTATCTACAATGGAATATAATAAAAGTATTAAAAATAATAAATATAAAGGGTAGATCTGGCAGAATAATCTTAATAGATATTAATAAGGAAAAGCTCTTCCAAAGGTAAAAACTACCTTAGCTAGCTGATTAAAGAGAGGCTTAAAAGGGATGCTGGCTTTTTCATCCTCTCTAAGGCTTGGTTATCAGGAATGGGTGTAAGGCCAGCAACTATGTTCCAACAAAGAGTTGATAAGCAACTCTTTTGGGTCAGCTCTGGGTAGGAGGAAGCACATGGTTTCTTCTGTCTCATCCCTCTTCCTGCGATTATTCCCTTCTTAATGGTGCAGTGTTCCCTTTCCAGTGATGACTGTGTGTTAACACCTTACGTGTTAAATATTCACAAACTCTTAATACTTTTTGGGCTACCCAGTATAATGAACATCTTAAAGAGAAAAAAGAAAATAATAACAATAATAATATAGTATAACCAAACCCATTGCTGTCGAGTCGATTCTGACTCATAGTGACCCTATAGGACAGAGTAGAATTGCCCCATAGGATTTCCAAGGAGCTGCTGGTGGATTTGAACTGCTGACCTTTGGTTAGCAGCCACAGCTCACCATAGTTCTTAGCCACTGCGCCACCAGGGCTCCATAACAATAATAATATAGTGTAAACCAAAACACCAAACCCATTGCTGTGTAGTTGATTCCGACCCATAGTGACCCTACAGGACAGAGTAGAACTGCCCCATATGGTTTCCAAGGAACGGCTGATGGATTTGAACTGCCGACCTTTTGGTTAGCAGCCATATCACACAACCACTCCGCCACCAGGATGCCTATTAATAATGTTGTTCTTGTTGTTATTAGGTGCTGTCAAGTTGATTCCGACTCTTAGTTACCCTATAGAACAGAGTAGAACTGCCCGATAGGGTTACCTAGGCTGTAATCTTTATGGGAGCAGATCACCAAGTCTTTTCTCCCTCAGAGCAGCTAGTAGGTTCAAACCAATGACCTTTCAGTTAGCAGCCAAATGCTTAACCATTGTGCCACCAGGGCTCCTATTAATTATAGTATATACTAATATATAGTATATATAATATAGGAGTCCCTAGGTGGTACAAACACATAATGCACTCCACAACTAATTGAAAGGCTGAAGGTTCCAGTCTACCCAGAGGTGCCTTGGAAGAATGGCCTGGCTATCTGCTTCCAAATAATCTGCCATAGAAAATCCTATGGAGTAAAGTTCTAATCTGGCACATATAGGGTCACCATGAGTTGAAGTCGACTTGAAAGCAACTGGTATTAGTATATCTTAATAATAGTACAGTATCTACAATGTACCTAGCCCTATAATTAGAAATTTATGTAGATTCTGCCATTTATCTCAAAAACTATGATCTACCTAAATTATCTCAATTTGTCAGATGAGAAAACTTAGACTCAAAGATGTTTAATAACTTACTCACATTCTCACAGTTAGTAATGGGCTGAGATTTGTACTTAGTTCTTTCTGCTGCCAAAACATATGCATTTTCCTGTGTGTTGTACTCCAAGGCCTTCTTTAGGAGCATGTGACTCTTTTTTTTTTTTTTTTAACATAGAAAGTTAAACAGGCACTTTGATTTAGTATGTATCATTTAATTCCTTCTATATACCAGGCACTGTGTTAAGCACTGGGTAAGTGAAGCTGTAGATTCCCAGAAAGGACAGAAATGAATATGTGTTCCCTATGATGCCTAGAGCCCATGAGAGATGTGCAACCAGTATTAATAAATACAGCACTTCCCAAACTTCAGGCATTTCTGTGCCACCCTTACAATTTTCACTATATCCACATGCCAGCTGTAATAATATTTAATTATTTTTTCTTTAAAAACTTATTTTTTCCCTTAAAGTTTACCTATTTTAAACCCAAGCTAAACAGTCATATATAGAAAACTAAAGTTGTAGTGTGTTAGTAATATTTTTTCTAGTACACATTGCAATAAATATGTTACTATTAAAAAAATATGTATTTCCCATCTAATACCACTTTGGGAAATACTGTATTAATGCCAGCGTGGGCAGAGTGACAGCGCCCCCCCCCCCCATGCTGTATGAGATTCTCCTACACACCACGTATGATGTTACTACTCACAACAATGCAGGGCGAAGCTACCAGTATTTCCCTAGCATCCCACATCCTCCCTGGAAACAGCCCACTCTAAAATTGATCGACGTATTGTACATTTTCCATCAAGCACATCCTCCTTCTAAAATGTTTGACTCAGACTGTTGATGTGATATGTAACAGTGGGTTTATGATATTAAATTTTGTGATGAGTCATTGACCAATAATGTAAATCAAGTCAGGAATAGTAATTAAAAGGCTTCTTAGCTAAAAAAGAGTTGAAACAGGAGGTTGGGAAGGAGCCCTAATATGAACTGAATGCTTTCATGAGAGAGAACTTGGGAAGATTTAATGCAGGCTACATCAACTGGCCTGAGGAAAATCAGTTAGAAAAAAAAGGGTTTTCCTATGATTACAAATCAGAGAGAAGGAAGATTTAAATATATATTTATTAGTAAATATTTGCCTGTTTTCTAAAAAGAATTCTTTAGGATACATTTTTAAAAGTGTGCAATTATTGAATCAAAGACTATAAAAATTTTTTTACACATTAAATTGTTATTGTTGTTAGGTGCCATTGAATCAATTTCAACTCATAGTGACCTCACGTGACAGAGTAGAACTGCCCTATAGGGTTTTCTAGGTTGTAATTTTTACTGGAGAAGACTGCTGGGTGGGCTTAAGCTGACAAACTTTCAGTTAGCAGCCATGCGCTTAATATAGTCAAATTCCAAGGCACCTATAAAACCCAAAAGGGTTCAGTGACAACAGAAAAACAGTGGCAACTTGAAAACAATCAAACAAACAAAAATATCCAAAGCAAAATATCAAAAAGGAATTGTGGCCCAAAGTAAGGCTTATATTTCTCTCAGCACTGGGTTTAAGATACTGATTCTCAAACCTTGAAGAGACTCAATTATCACCTAAGGAGTTTGTTGAAAAGACAGAAGTCAGTCTCCGCCCCTATTAATTCTCAATTAGGGGCTCTCAGGTGGGCCTGGGCAGCTATCTTTTTAATAAGCTCTGCAGGTGATTCTGATGCATACTGTATTTCAAAACACTGACTTACGTGATAGCTGGATATATAGGAGGAGAAACAAGTTGGAATTACTGTTTTCAGCACTCATGTTTTAATTACGGTTAGTTTAGTAATCGATCCACAGAATAAACAGTTCTTTAAATTATTCTGAGTTTAACTTCCGTTCCTTCAATTTTAATGTGAACTTTTTTTTTCCCACACTTCAATGTTCCTGAAATTGAGATACATCTTACAGTTGACATAGTTTTCTTTTTCTCTGAAAAAATGTTATTAAATCAATGGTACAAAATACAAGAAATTGTGTCTTAATTAAGGAAATACATTTGACCTCAAAGTCCATGACCTGAGGCCGTTTGTAATATTGTGGATTCCTGAGTTTGATTTGTGAGTTCCCTGAAACTCACATTTCACTGTATGTATTTAATTTAGTCCTCTGAAATCAGCGTGGTGCTGAGGTTACTGCTCATGAGGGAGCTCAGGTAACTGCTCACATCACACTGTGGCTTTACTCTAGAAATACAGTAGCTCTTGTGAAGTAGAGAAATAACCATCACTGCCACCATGTCAGCAACAGCACATTTAGTTTCTTTGTGAAAATCATCCCCCAAATAAAGGCCAATGTTTAGTGCTAAGAGTGATCTTTTAATCTGAAAAAAAGACATTTTGAATAAATCAGGGAGTTGAATTGTGGCAGCAAATTAGATCTATTAAATGAATGACATAGTTTAGATTCATGGAGCTGTCCAGTGTCTAACTGATGTTTTATAATTGTGTTATGCAAACTTAATTTCATTAGGGGAATTGAGATGATCTCAGGTATCTTCTGAGAATGTTAAGGCTGTACATTATGAAACTCTTATACACACTACCATGTATTTGCATGTGTGCGTGTGTATCAAAAAACCAAACCCATTGCCGTTGAGTTGATGCTCACTCATACTGACCCCATAGGACAGAGTAGAACAGCCCCATAGGGTTTCCAAGGCTGAAATCTTTACAGAAGCAGACTGCCACATCTTTCTCCCATGGAGTGGCTAGTGGGTTTGAATCACTGACCGTTCAGTTAGCAGCCAAGCGCTTAACTGCTGTGCCACCAGGGCTCATAAATATACATACACATATAAATTCTGACCCATAGTGACCCTAGAGGACAGAGTAGAACTGCTCCATAGGGTTTCCAAGGAACCGCTGGTGGATTTGAACTGCCAGCCTTTTGGTTAGCAGCCCTATCACTTAACCATTACACCACCAGGGTTCCACACATATACACATACACCTAGGGTTTCCTAGGCTGTAATCTTTATGAAGCTGACCACCACATCTTTCTCCCATGGAGCGGCTGGTAGGTTTGAACTGCCAATCCTTCAGTTAGCAGCGGAGTGCTTAATCATTGCACTACCAAGACTCCTCAATTACACATATAAATACACATAAATACATACACACACATATATATACATTGATGTAAATAGTATACATTTCAAGATATTTTAAAAACGAAACTAAATATTTTCTGTGGTCCATCCTAGTAACTGAGCAAGTCATATATTAATGGCTTACTATGAAGTCAGTGTAGAAAAAATGGGAGAGGAAATATTTTTCTAGTCTTTCTTCTTTTGGTTTTCTGTGTTTGTACTTTTTGTTAAGGTACCATCAGACTGTGCCTTGAAGTTTTTTTAAATCAATGTACATGCCTCATCTCTCCATTAGATTATAAATTATAAAGGCAATGATATATGTTACTAATCTTTGTATCTTTCTTTCTTAATAAAGTGATCTGCAAATAATAGAGGCTTAATAAAATCCAGAAGAGTACTGAATGAATACATGAGTCGGGAAACGTGAGCTCATTTACTGATTATCTTCTTGACCTTGGCCAAGTCATTTAATTTCCTTGAAACCCAGTTTCTTCTTCAAGGGACCTTGATGGGTTTTTGTTTCAAATATTTGAAATATTCAAAAAGAAATACTATGAGTGCTTTATAACATTATGCAGATATACAGATACTGCGTGACTCACAGTTTTATCATTTCTTCCATCAAATATATCAACTACAAAAAAAGAAAATCAAATAAAATCCCTATAACCAACCTACATGTTTTTATACGCAGCAAAGTACCAGGGAGAAAATTTAAACGGCACAGGCTTAAAAGACAAAAGTCCTAGAATCTAGTCTGGGCTTTGCCACTTACTAGCTGGGTGACCTTCAGAAACAAGTCAATTAACTTCTGAGGCTCCTTTTCCTTGTCTGTAAAATAAACATTATAATACCTGTTTTATCTCCTTCTCAGGGTTGTTGTGAGGTCCATTAAGATAATGTATGTGGAAAGTAGTTTATATAGTGCTGTACAAATGAAGGTTGTAGTTTTTATCCCTCAATACCAATGTTTTAATGATATTCAACTATATATTATTACAGCACAATGAATTTAAAATGCACTGTGGCTCTGCTAAAGAGAAACATAAAATGATAGATGTGATGGGAAACAGCTCTGGAAACTTAATGACATTATGCAAATATAAGGTAGTATTACTATTTTATATCTTGATGCAGATTTCTGAATTGGTTATAGGGACACATTCCAAGTAGTAAAATGTCTAGGTAACGAATGTTTCTGAACAAGAGAAATAAAAGTCTTTATACTATCTAATTTAATCCAAAAGTCTTCCAGTCTTAAATCTTTCTGAACTTTATTCACTAATGCTTAAAAGGTAACATTTTAAATGACAACATTCTGCGATCATAGAGACAGGGATGAATTTAACTTCAAAAAAACTCTCCGTATTTTTATTTTCATGGGGACTTTGAGAACACCGGCTTGATGGTGGAAGAGAATATGACCACTGCTGCCAAGAAACAGATGCTTGTATCTGGTACAAGGGGAAATATCTGTCAAGGTCAGAACCTGCAGTTTCCTAGAGTCAAGATAAGGTAGTTGCCATTAGGCCAACAGCCTCTGGGCACCATTACCAACCCCCAACTTGTAAGTAGAGTAGCATGAGCCACCTCCCCTTCTAACTGGTTTCTCCAGATGTTTTTTAGGCAATCAGCCAACTTCCTGCCGGTCCCCTGGGTGACTGCGGAACTTTTCTCCCACTGGAGGGAACCAAACTTTAGCGGCCCAAGATTGGGGGAAGACTTTCAGAAGCAAGGGTCCGAGCCTAATATCTAGTTTAAGAGAACCCCACCTCCTTTTGGACTGAGCAAGCGCAAATGACGGAATCGCCCTGGGAACGCCTTTTTGGGCCAGATCAATCAACGACCTTGCTCCTTCCTGCCAGGATCCTTCCCCTAATAAATACTGTTTCAGCCATTGTTCATGGAGCCATCTTGGCAACTCAAATCCAGGTGTGCTCCTTTGCTTGACCAACCAAATAAAGCTTCCTCGTTGGCTTTCACTTATTTTGTGTCTCTGCAGCTGTGCCAAGCCAGGACCTGAGACCCAGATAACAGCCAGCTCACAGGTGTAATGATAAAATGGTACACTTTATTCATTTATCATTTCTTAGTTCGTTCAACAGCTATCTTGTATTGATTGCTAAGCTTGGAAGTGGGGACTCAGTAGTAATTAAAAGGGACAATGTTTTTTTCCTTCCAAGAGTTTTTTTTAAATCAGGCAGAGAAAACAAATATTAAAGAAACATAAAAGTGGGTCCGCATACTGGTAAGTGTGCAGAGAGCTTAAAGCAACATATACTTACTTGATTTGAGGATAAGTTAATTGTATAAGCCTCACTTTCCTCATGGATAAAAATGGAATAGTATAATCACTGATCTCATAGGTTTTTTGAGAAAATTAGATGAAGCCCTGGGTGTAAATCATGGTACCAGTACATAGTAAATTCTTACTTTATGGTATTGATTCCCTGGGTGGTACAAATAGTTTGTGTTTGATTGCTAACCAAAACGTTGGCAGTTTGAACCCACCCAGCTGCAACACAAAAGAAAGGCCTGGCAATCTGCTTCTGTAAAGATTACAGCCAAGAAAACTCTATGGAACTCAGTTCTACTCTATAACACATGGGGTCCCATGAGTTGGAATTGACGGCAATGGGTTTGGTTTGGTTTGATATGGTATTGATGAAGACAGCTATACAAGTTTAAATTAGTTGACTAGACTTTATGTTAAAAGTGATTAGCACATGAGAACACTGTACAAGCAACTTGGTTTTAGTCATAAAGAAGCCTTGAAACTTTATGCTGTGTTGCACTTTGAAGTTTGTTTTTTGACTAAAACCTCCTGAGTTCTAACTTTGGCTCTGTCTCCCATCTTCAGCTTCACATCCACTGTCAAACCCATGTCTGAAATTGTTCCTCCTGTTCTGGCCTGCCAAGACCATTCTTGGCTTTATTCCACACTTACCTGAAGAAGCCATTTTCTCCAGCTACTCCAGGAAGTAACTGAGCTGGCCCATAGGATCAGGGTTCCCACTGGGTTTGCCCCTGCCCATGGGAGAGTTTCAGTCAATTTTATTTGTGATAAGACAATTTACCTTCTCCGGACCTCAGTTTCTGCATCTGTTAAGTGATAGGGTTTGTTAAAAACAAAATCGATCACAAAGTTAATTTGCAGAACTCAGAAGCTTTATTTAGAGATTCATGAATCGGGAAGGCTCTGGCCTTGACAGTCAAACTGGAGCTTCAGGAGAAGAAAGAAGAGTCAGCGTTTTATACGAACAAACATATAGGAAAACTTAGCCACTTGTCTTGGGTTTAAACAACTTTTATAATGGCTGAACTGCTTTTTGTTAAAAACAGGAAATCGATGAGGTCCTGACAACAGGAAATTGATGAGGTCCTAATAAACAGGAAATTGGTGAAGTCTTGACAAACAGGAACCCGATAGGCTTTATTTGGCTTTGGCTGATTTGCTGACGTGGGCCTGGCATGAGTGACTCCATCTTGGGGTGAGTTTTTAGATTATCAGATTTAATTAAATAGAACCTTTTTATCCATCATTTTATACATTCCTGTTTCTAATTTATTTTAATTGGTGTTAAAACAATCATATTTTGTGTGCAATTCTCTTGAAATCATATGAAATCTGTTGAAGAAATGGGAACACACAGGCCAGGGGACAAATTTTGAGGTACTTCTACTAATGATACATGTATAGGGCTGCATTCTCATCTCATTGTGTGGGTTTTCTTGCATTCTAAAATTGCTTTCCCAATATCAGTTAGTTGGGGCGGGGGGGCACTTTAAAAAGAGGAATTGGATGTTTCACTTCGCTGCTCCCTCATCCATCTTAATTTAGACAGCATAAGGATGCAGCACCTAGCACCCACCCCTTCCATTCCTATGGAAATGATAGCCATGTCTGTGAATGCTAAAATGCAAAAATCAAAGGGCACACCTTTCAGCTTCAACATGGACACTTCCATTCTCCTCTCAAGTAAAAGCTTGAGCATTACCCTTTCAAGAATGCTAAGGATTGAAATAAATTCTCTTTGTTACGCTGAGTTCACAAATCCAAGGAATTTTAGTTCAGCAGGGTCCCTTTAAGGAATATGGCTAACAATTTAGAAATGTGTGCACAAGGAGAGATGGGAAGTGAGAATGAATGGAGCTGTCAAAACTGGCAACCTCCAGAACTAAACCACATCCTGACTATTAATAATGTATACATTTAATTTGTTATGTTTTACATTTAAGATATTTCTAGCCAGGAATGCAGTAATGCAGTTGGCTATAGTTTTTTTTAACTTCGTTAATCTTAGAATTAATATTTTTATCATATTACTACAAAATTGCTTAACATTTGTTTAATTTTTTGACAGTTCACAAACTATGAAACCTTTTTTGCAAGTGTAAACCTTCCTTAACATCAAGGTTCTATTTTATACATGAGACATTTTTAACAAACAACAACATTAACAACAATTGCATAAGCTAATCTTTATTGGGCACTCACTGCATAATGGATACTTATTCCTGGGGCTTTACATGCATCAACTCACTTATGTTTTACAACAGTCCAATGAAACAATTTATTCCTTTTTTATTTATGAAGAAATTAATAGTAGGAAAGATGGCAAAAATTAAGTACATTGGACATGTTGCTTTATTAATGGTAGACTAGGTAGTTCTGGGCAACCCCCAAGCAACAAGGACCATTTAAAAAGCTGGATTAAACAACAACAGCAACAATTTTTAAAAAGCATTAAAGAGCAAATAAGATCGCCAAGAATTACTAGATTGAGATCTGTGAGGAGATAGGAACCCAGAGTCAAGAACACAGTTTCTGGGGCACTTTTGCTCTGTTGGTGCTTGCTGATCCAGAAGAGGTGGCTAAGAGGCTGAACTGGGTTTTTGATGGACTAATGGAGCTAGACTGTGCCCTGGGGGTACAATGGTTAAGCACTGGGCTGCTAACAGAAAGGTTGGCGGTTCAAACCCCACCCAGCATCTCTGTGGGAGAAAAGACCTGGTGATCTGCTCTCATGAAGACTACAGTCTAGGAAACCGTATAGACAGTTCTACTGTGTCACACTGGGTGGCTATGAGTCAAATATTGACTTGATGGCTCCTGACAACAATAATGGGGCTAGGGAGAAAAAAAATTGGGATCCAGGTAAACTGTCTTTGCTTTGGGCTGGGCCTTCAGAGCTGTATCCTAAGAGTAAAGACAGACTAGAAGTAAATGATATTCAGAAAGACACCAGCCTGGCTCTGAGGCATCTAGGTGACCCAGGCAATCTCAAGTCCTGGATTTAGATTAAGGTAACTACAGATTGCTGTTACCCACAGGAGCCTGGAAAAGGCAAAGGGAAATTGACTTGGGGGCCTTGACTGATGTCTACTATCAGTTACTGAAATACCATCATCAGCACACAATAAAAAGTAACCAAATGCATGAGGAGACAAAACAGCATGAGTATGAACCAGCAGAATTAAGAGAAAGCAGAGACAAACACACAAAGACTTCAAATACTGTAATATCAAAAAGGTACTTTAAAATAACTATGGTTACTTGATACAAAGAGATAAAAGACAAGCCTGAAAATTTTGAAAGATAATCTGAAAATACTAAAAATGATATAGGAGATTTGGGAAAGTACATAATAGAAATTATAAAACTGAAAAAGATAGCAACCAAAATTCAGAAGTCAACAGATGAATTCACTGGCAGATGAGATGCAACTGGAGAGACAAACAGTGAATGAAAGACAGATTAAGAGCATGGAAAGACCAAAAGATGGAAAACGGTGCAAGAGACAAAAGAAGGTAAGAGACATAGAGGACACTGCACGGAAGTCTGTCATTCGTTCAGTAGAACCATAGGGGACGAGATAGAATGGGGCACAGTCAGTGTTTGCAGAATTAATGACTAAAATGTTTCCAGAATTGATGAAACATACCGATCCATAGATTCAAGAAGTACAATGAATACTAGCAAGAATCAAAGACAAAGAGAAAATCTTACCAACTGTCAGAGAAAAATAGATGGCTATCCTATAAAAGAGGAACAGTTAAACTGACAGCTGACTTCTCTTCAGTAAGAAAGGAACCCAGAAGACATGAGAATTATATTTTCAATATGGTAAAAGAAAGTAACAGCTAAATGTGAATCCTGTGTCAACTGGAAATATCCTTCAACAATGAAGGTAAAATGAAAACATTTTTGGGCAAAGAAAAATAGGAAGTTTGCTATCAGCAGACACATAGTAAAGAAAAGAATAAAGGTTGTTCTTCATACACAAGGAAAATGATTCAGTAAGGAATGAAAAGCCATAAAAGTGATAATTAACCTGGCAAATCTAAATAAACATTGACTGTTTAAAAATATGACTATACTTTGTGAGATATATATATATATATTTCACAAAAATAATAGCATATAATTCTATATTTCAAGAGAGGGTAAATGTAGTTAAAATGTTTTAAGACTAGGAGAAAGAAAAGTATGGATTAAAATTAGACTTCAGTAAGTCAATAACATATGTCATAATTACTACAATAATGTATGATATAATTATTATAATCACTAAAAGAACAGAATAAAGAGTCTATAACGTCTGAATTAATAGAAGATACTGAACGATTAAAAAACTTCCTATCAATCCAAAATAAGGCAAGAAAAGAGGAAAATTAACACAGGACTGTTTGGGCAAAAAGAAAACATATAATGAGGTGGTAGATTTAAATTCAAATATTGGTACTTATGTTAAATTTGGATGAATTAAATACACCAATGGAAGAATAAAATTTGGCAAACCGGGAAAAAACAAACAAAAAAGTCAAAATTATATACTCTTATTAGAGCCACATTTATAAAAATATAAAAATTAAAAATAAAAGAAAAAATATGGTTATGTTAATAAATATACATAAAATAAAAAGAAAATTTAAAAGAAGCTGTAGTCGCAGCATTAAAATTAGACAAACGGTTTAATAGAGAAAATTAGGGTCAATTCATCATAATAAAAGTTCAGTTTCCCCAGGAAGATATAACAATTCTAAATTTGGATGTGTCTAATAACATGATCTCAAAAAAATATAAAGCAAAAGTTGGCCAAATTATAAAAAGAAATAGACAAATCCACAATCATAATAGGATTTTTTTAACACTGCTCTCTGAGTAAAAGATAGTTCATTCTAGTCACCTAGTGATGGTATTTTTTTAATATTTCATCCACACTAAAGTATGGGAGAGAAGCCCTGGTGGCACAGGGGTTAAGTGCGCTCTGCTACTAACCAAAAGGTGGGTGATTCGAACCCACCAGCTGCTCCACAGCAGAAAGATGTGGCAGTCTGCTTCCATAAAGACTACAGCCTTTGAACCCTATGAGGCAGTTCTGCTCTGTCCTATAGGGTCTCTATGAGTCGGAATCAACTCCAGGGCACACAACAACAGCAAAGCGTCAGAGGAAACAAGTGTCACCTTCCTCTTTCCCAGGACTGGGACCTCTTAGAAATGATTCATTCTAGAGATGATAAGTATTTCAAAATTAATTCTGGAACACCATACTTCCTTTCAACCGATCTCACTTGGATTTTTCTAGGCTACTCATAGTTTATCATACACAAGTATTTAATATTGCAACATTTAAAGCCAGTGAAGTAAATGATTTTTAAAGGGTGCCTCCGCAACTATAACATTTTAAAAACCAACTGCTCTTTGTACTGTCTACCCAACATTGCTGCAAATGACTAATCTTAGGATTTTGCTTCTGGTTGCAATTCTCACCTGGATGGTTTTTTAAATACCTGTGCAATCTTAAAGATGCTTTTTTATAACTTGCTGTCTCAGGTTTCAGGTTCGTCTTCTTGCTCTTTTTAGTTATTTCTCTCTCTCTTCTCTCCCTGTTTGATTTTGTTTTCCTTTGTTTTCGATTTTGTGATTTGCACATGGGAGGTTCCTTTTGCAAGGAGTGACTGTTTCCTGAAAATTCCTCTCCATGATCTCCCAATGTCTAAATCCTTGAGTATTTTCACCTATGAGCTCCAGAATATCATAGACTGAAATTTCTTTTTTTTCCCCATAGAGTGAAGACTATTTGACTTGAGATTTAACTAATTTAAGGATAACATAGGACGTTAAGCATAGGAGGATGGTGACAGTATTTTTGTTTCATTAGACATGAGATGAAGAAGAAACTCTAAATCATTTGACACTGAAGATAATCAAGTTTGCTGTCTTACCTAATGAAGCATGACTATAATTTACTGTTCTCTTGATGCCAAGGTAACTAGTTTTCTCAAAAAAATTATGTACTTTATAAAAACTAGTATAGTTACACAGCACCAGCAACACATATTTAGGGAGAAAATAATAATATTATGTGATTAATTATCTTATGAATTTTAAAAAATTTAACCATGCATTATTAGCTCAATGTTGCACCAACAGAAAATTCTACTTTTGATAGTTAGTCTTTCTCAGCTACTTGGGCTTTATGCCTTATTATTCTCATTTTAATATATCAGACCTTGAGAGAAACAATATCACATACCCTACACAACCAGACACACAAAAATCCACATATATATGGGTATTTTGTAAATATATTGATTTACATGGCATTTAGTAGCCAAGGTAAATAAACATTTTTATAAACTAGCATATAATACTGAGGTTTTAATCCCCATTCTTTCTAACTTACATAAATTCTTTAAGAAACCAAATACTTCCATTTCCTGCACTTAATCTGTGAAAGAAGATTTCATCTTTAGAGTATAAAATACAATTCAACTCAAGAAATTAGCAGCCTCCCACACATTTTAACTGGAAGAATTTTCAAACTAATAGTGAGACCATGTAAAATAACTCTCCCCAAAATGGAAAAAATTGGTATGACTTTTTAAAATTATTCAAGCAGAAATGGGGAAGAGTTTAACACAACGACTTTGTCCATTATTGGTGGTATGTTCTATTAAAGCTTGTCCTTATGTTATCAACATATTAATTTGGGCATTACCATGGGGTGAAGGTTGGTCACAGTATTTCAAAGAAAGAACAACTCCTCTCTTAATGCTGGGTGTCCAATCATAGGTGGTCTTATAAAACATGTAAACCTTGGCCCAGATCTAATTTTAAAAAGTGATACTCCTTAATATTCCAAAGATGATTCTCTCCCACTCTCCTATGCCTTTTGACAGTTATTTTTAGCAATTTCAGCTCTGCCTGTGTGTCTCATTCATTATGCAGTATCTATTAACCATCATTAGACATGAAAAGAAAGAACATCACACAGCTTAGAGAAGTACTCATTCTATCTTATCCACTATATTAAGCATAGTTTTCTCTTCACTGTAGCCTAGAGTTAGCAATTCCACACACATTAACTCTTTAAATAATGAATGGTCTAAAACCCAAAAGGAGAGATGTATAAAATATCCGGAAAATACTGTTGAGAAATGATCTAATAATTTCCCACTACCTATAGGAAAGCATTTTCACATCCCCAAAGGGGCTTCAATCAAATTCAAGTCAATATTCAGAAGATGCAATTGTAAAGAACAGTTCACTTCCCCAGACACTTTGATGAGGATTTGTTTTGTACCAGGTACACTGCAGGATGGTAGGTTACAGAGACAAATGAGAACCTAATTAAGTAAATTATTCATTTATTCATATAAGTCTACATTTTTTAACTGTTTGTCAAGTGTGATGGTTAAGGTTGTGTGTCAACTTGGCTGGGCCATGATTCTCAGTGTTTTGGCAGCTATGATGTAGTTTGGTAGCTATGTAATAATGTAATCGCCTCCATAATGAGATCTGTTAGGAGCAGCCAGTCAGTTGAAAGGGAGTTTCCTTGGGAGTGTGGCCTGCATCCAATATAGGTGGGCTTTCTGGCAAAGCTCATTGGCTGTTGCTTGAGCTGGACCCTGCAGCTGGCTCCTGTTCATCTGATTTTCAGTTCTTGGGACTTGAGCTAGCAGCTTACCTGCCAATCTTGGGATTCATCAGCCTCTGCGGTCTGTGAGCACAAGGCCTGTTGTCTGACCTGGCAATCTTAAATCCATCAGCCCCTGCAGCTACCTGAGTCAGGAGAATCTTCCAGCCTGACCCACAGACTTGGGACTTTTTAGCCTCTACAACCATGTGATCCATTTCCTTGGTATAAATCTCTCTCTTTCTCTCTCTCTCTATATACATATATTTAAGGAACTCTGGTGGCACAGTGGTTAAAGCAATCGACTGCTAACCAAAAGGTCAGTGGTTCAAAACCACCACAGCTTTGTGGGAGAAAGATGTGGCAATCTGCTTCTGTAGAAATTTACAGCTTTGGAAACCCTATGGGGTCGCTATGATTCAGAATCGACTTGACAGCAGTGAGTTTTACATATATATTTATATGCTTCACTGGTTTTGCTTCTCTAGAGAACCCAGCCTAAGACATCAAGCACTGACTAGGTCCTGAGGATATAAGGTAAACCAAAAAACCAAACCTATTGCCATTGAGTCGATTCTGACTCATAGCGACCCTACAGGACAGGGTAAAACTGCCCCATAGGGTTTCCAAGGCTGTAGATCTTTACAGAAGCAGACTGCCACCATCCTTCTGGTATGGAGCAGCTGGTGGGTTCAAACCGCTGACCTTTTGGTTGGCAGCCAAGCGCTTAACCACTGTACCACCAGGGCTTCTTTAGGATACAAAGTACCTAACCTTAATTCAGTTCTTGTCCTAAAGGGCTTACAAGATAGTTTTCTTTTACCATCTAATTCACTATATGCTCATAAACAAGGGCCCCATATAAACATGCCAGACACACATTTTCTAGCAACATTACTTCCGTCATCATCCTCTTGTTTACTTATTATCATACCTGCAGCTAGATATAATGAGACAAGGTGTTGTATATCAGTATCTTTTTATATCTTTCTTGCTGTTATTATAAAAACAACAATAAAAAGATCTAATATGCTGTGTACTTACGGTGTGCTTGGCATTGGGCTAAGCACTTTATAGGCAATATCTCTTAAAATCCATCTAAAAGCTTTATCAGTTAAGAACCCATATCATTTTGAGAGAGAAATGGAGGATCAGAGTGGTTAAGTTACTTTCTTGAGTTGATCAGGCCAATAGGAGGCTCAGCTCAGACTCAACCCCAGGTCTTTTACATGGAATGTTGCTACAGAAGGAAGATTTCCCTGTGCCTGCTCCATCTGCATATACCCACTTCATGAAGATAAGTCGGGGTAGTTTGAATGGATTTTTAAAGAGCTGAATCAGAAGATTGATAAGTTTTCTTTTCCCTTTCCTTTTTAATTACTATCCAGATGGACAGATAGGTAGGTAGGTAGATAGACAGAGACAGACAGATGGATAGATAGATAGATAGGGGGAGATATGGAAAGAAAGAGAGAGAACAATTTTTCACCATATAATAAGGGTGTCCTTGAGTTAGAGCTGGGTGACATCAGTTTTAGTCACAGATGCCTGACCTTGACCAAGACCTTTAATCCTTCCGTGTTTGTTTCCTCATATACAAAGCAAATACAATTCCAGTCTTGCCTACCTTGCCTCTTCACTTGTGTGAGGATGAAATGAGAGCATGTTTGAGACAGCCTTTTGGAAACTGAAACAAGATGCTCAAAAAGCGTCATCAATAAAAACTGGAAAATACAAAACCAAACAAAAAATCACCAAGCTTTATGTCTCTAAAGTATTATAATTTCAAAAAGTAAGGCAGGGTTAGATGCTGTTCCAATACAAGGCTCTGTTCTGTGAAATACTGATTCCTTGAAAAACTTCCCCAGCAAAACAGAGAAAGGACAAGAGTATTATGGTGAAGAGAACAGACATGGAAGTCAGCTAGTTTGAAACAGTCTTGGCCAGTTTGTTAATCTACCAAAAAAAAAAAAATCAAAACTGCTGCCGTCGAATTGATTGTGACTCATAGCGACCTTATAGGACAGAGTAGAACTGTCCCGTAGGGTTTCCAGGAAGCAGCTCGTGGATTCCAACTGCCAGCCTTCTCCTTAGCCGCCGAGCTCTTAACCACTGTGCCACCAGGGCTCTGAGACCTTAAGAGTTCTTTAACTTCGCTAAGTCTCACTTTTCTGTCTATAAAATAGGAATGAAAACTGCTATCTGACAAGATAGTTGTAAAAACTAAAAATAATAAAAATAATTTATGTAAAGTGCTTGGCGTTGTGCCTGGCACACAGAAAATGGTCAGTAAGAGGTCTCTGCAGAGTCTGATACGCTAGGTGATTTCCTACCAATGCACTTGTATTTGTTTCTTAACTGTGGGCCAAGCCCAAGTGATTTCAGTCATTTGAGAAGGTCAGTAAAGAATGCAGGCAGATAGGGGTGCTAGGAAGAATTGAGAGCAGTTTGTTAGGCTGGAACAAATAAATGAGCAGGAAATGAGGACATGTCCCACGTCAGATGCATAGAGTCCATTTTGAATGGACTAAGGAAGAGAGGTAATTGAGGCCAGGGAGATCTAGTTTAGCAATACAAGACTCTGGAATTTTTAGGGGGTAGGTAAAAACAAAAACAAAAACAAAAAAAAACATGCACACTTTGAAGATAAAAGAGTCTTTTTAGGGATGTGAGTATTTGAGACTTCTGGGTAGAGTGATGGCTGTATTCCAGTTTGCTAAGGACAGACTTGGGTCATACCTACTGTCTTGGTATAACTATTAATAGTGCTCTAAAGTGTCCAGGTGTGGACAATGAATTATATATAGTTGGCTGATTTCTAAGGCCTGGACATACAAGGGGACTACTTGGAGGGATTTTGTATGAGGTTTTTACAGGAGCTGTGAAAGCAACAGTTCCTCCAATAACATGCTTTATAGGTTTTGCAGCAGCTCTTAAATTCATGGTCATGTTCACCCAGGGAAAAGAGCCTCAGATTTAGAGTCCCAGAGAACACAGCAATGCTCCCTTCTTCCTCTTATCCAGAGGATTTCCTCCAAGATAATCACAACAATAGTTTTGAAAAATAGGTCACCTAGATTTCAAAACTATTTCATTTCAAGCCATCTGGGGCTAAGGTTGCTTTCTAAGTTAGCTGTTCCTGGTATCATGGCAGAAACCCGACATAGCACATTTATTTGCACATCTGTCAGTGTTGCAGCATTGTTCTGGGTGTTTATTATTCAGAAGATGTATCAAGAATTTGAACCTTGGAGAAACAAACTACTCAGCATTTCAATTAGGACCAGCGTGTTGTGCATACAAAACATCACCACAGAAAATCTTGGAACATGTTGGATTATGTGGGTTTTAAAAAGTAAATACTGTCCAGCAGTTGCAAGTTAAATTCTGTTCTGCATAGTGATCTCTTCCACTGTTCCTGTGCTGTTCTTCTCAGAAAGGTGGTTAACACAGTCCTGATTTGCATCTCCAAATTCCTACCACCTTAGGTTTCCAGACCATGTTTAGTGAATTATTCTCAGCACATTTAATTGGCTCTGTATAAAGCTTTGATTAAATGCTCTATAAGAAAGCAGGCCATGTGACTCCATGTAGTTCCCATAACACCCAACATAACTATAAAAAAGATTAGTGGCTTCATTTGGAATCATTGCCCTTTTTTTGCCCTTCCCCCATCTTGCTGGACTAATTCTTAACGTTCTTCTCTTTCACCACGTGTTTGTGGAGCTGCCAGAGTTTTATTCATTGCTGCTGTTATCAACACAGAAAACAGATGGCTCCATCTCTTGTAAAAAGTTGAGTGTATTAGACTTTGAGAATGGCTACTTCTCCCGGTATGTCTTCTTGGTGGTGAACAGAGAAGAAAACATCAGGCTTATTGTGGTCTTTCAGGTGATACTAATAATGAGTGATAATAATAATAAAAGTGTATTGAGCATTTGCTCCATGCTAAGGGCCTTACCTGTACCATGCCATTAATCCCCACAAAAAGCCGATGAGGTTTAAGTACTATCATGCCAATTGTTTGAATAAGGAAACTGAGGCTTAAAGTGGTTAGTAGCTTGCCCAATGTCACACAGCTGCTACTTTTTCATAAAATCAGGATTTAAATCCAGATATGTCTGACCTTTGAGTTTGTTCTTAACCTTGTGCTATGATGTTTCTCTGTCATGGTATGAAGTGCTGACATATTTGACGCCAGCCTGCCATTTGATCTTATGACATTATATTCTATTTCTTTTGTCTTCCTAGCACATTCAAGGAAATGATATCTAAAATTAAAATCTTCATATGCTTATAGAATTTAAAATTGATAGAGATTGCCTGTGTGGAACTGTTACTTGTAATTAAATCATGGCTTAGGGGAGAATTTTTTTTAAATCCATTAAACTCTGAGGTAGGTAAGAGTAGAGATGGCATCAATCATTTCATTCCACTGATGAGCAGAACAGTTGGCAGGTAGTTGTCACCAAGTAATGCTTACTGAATAAATGCAGGAGAAAAGAGGACAACAAAAAAAAAAACTTTACTCATGATAATATCATTTGCTTTCCTTAGGAGAGCAGCTGAGAGAGAGAAAAGCTGAAATGGGCAACTTTCAGTCCATGCTGGGCTCTGTGTTCACAAGCAGGGAATGCACAAAGCATAAAATCTGGCCTCTGTCTTTTTTAATGTGTATGCTTTACTGGTATATCACTACTTCATTCTTGCCTTTCCTGATAATTATCCTGTTGTACTGGCATTTTCCATTTTGCTCCCTTTGCCCTTTTGTTTTCTTAGTTATTCTTGATAAACTTTCCATCCTTCCATTTACCATTACTGTTTCAGCATCTTTGTATATAAGGTTATTGACAAAACCAATAGCTTTCCAAGAAGAACAACAGAAATTGATTTGGGGTAAGATTTACAAACTACATGCAGATCATAACAGACTGCTAATAAACTGTCCTCTATTCCTAATGGGTGGGAACACAGAGTCTAATTTATCATCTGTGTAAAGGGAGGATGTGGGAGGGGGGTGTGGGATGAGAGCCCTTGCAAAATCTATATGAGAAGGAAATACTCTACTATAAGAAGCAGAACAAACACCCCCCTCCCAGGCAGTTTTGCAAGGTTGCATGCAGAGGATCAGAGTGAGAATTCCCTGTGGATCTGCATATGCTGGATCAGCACCCTAAAGAAAGGGTCCTCCAAGACCCTCACCACCCAGGTGTCTCTATCTCAATCTGTCTCTCACCTACCAGACCTTGGTTTGGATCCTGGCTCTGACAACAGTGTGACCATGGCTAAGTTAACTGAACTTCAGTTGCCTTTTTTTGAAAAAAAGTGAATGATGTGAAATGGAAATCAAACAGCACACAGAATATGAAAGTAATTTTCAAACAGTAAAAAAAAAAAAAAAAAAAAAAGGTGCTTGCTGTTATTACAGGCATCAACTTCTAAATATTTCCACCAATTGAATTCACATATGACAAGACACATCTTTATTTAAAGCAGTCAACCCTCATCTAATAATGTGTTAATAGCACAGTGGTTAAGAGCTTGGCTGCTAACCAAAAGGTTGGCAGTTCAAATCCACTAGCTACTCCTTGGAAACCCTATGAGGCAGTTCTACCTTGTCCTATAGTGTTGCTGTGAGTCAGAATCAAGTTGATGGCAATGGGTTTGGTTTTGAGTTTTTACTTAACCTTAGTTAATAATTGCTTGTCTTGAAATTCTCTTTATGAGGAATGGTACCTGTTATGGATAGAATTGTGTCCCCCAAAATTGTGTGTCAACTTGGCTAGGCCATTTTTCCCAGTATTGTGTGATTGTCCACCATTTTGTCATCTGATGTGATCTTCCTATGTGCTATAAATCCTACCTCCTGTAAATCCTACCTCTATGATGTTAATGAGGCAGGATTAGAGGCAGTTATGTTAATGAGGCGAGGCTCAGTCTACAAGATTAGGTTGTATCTTGGGTCAATCTCTTTTGAGATATAAAAGAGAGAAGTAAGCAGAGAGACAGGGGGGCCTCATGCCACCAAGAATGAAGAACCAGGAGGGGAGTGTGTCCTTTGGACCCGAGGTCCCTGTGCTGACAAGCTCCCAGACCGGGGGAAACTAGATAACAAGGACCTTCCCCAAGAACCAACAGAGAGACAAAGCCTTCTCCTGGAGCTGGCACCCTGAATTTGAACTTCTAGTCTCCTAGACTGTGAGAGAATAAATTTCTCTTTGTTAAAGCCATCCACTTGCGGAATTTCTGTTATAGCAGCACTAGATAACTAAGACAGTACTTAATGCTTTTGGCTACTGTACATTACAGCAAACATTGCTATTGGTATCTCAGTTTAGGTACCATTTCTATGAAATAATAGCATCAGTGCAGTGGACTAGAATGAACACTGGTTTGGAAATGAACTGTTTCTCACCTATAATTCTCAAAGGATGGGATTATCTAGTTTGTTTAATTTTTTGATGCATTAAAATAAAAAAGTTTGCTTCAATCATTGTCAAAAACATTCTAGGAAAATTAATCTATTTGAGTTAATGAATACTGGCCACTAAAGGAGATCTTAAAACTTAAACCAGTTGTCAAATTGATTCTGAATCATGGTGACCCCATGTGTGTCAGAGTAGAACTGTGCTCCATAGGGTTTTCAATGGCTGATATTTCAGAAGTAGATCACCAGGCCTTTTTTCCAAGGCACCGCTGGGTAGGCTTGAACCTCCGTGCAGCCAAGTGTGTTAGCATCCAAGTATGTTAACTGTTTGCACCACCCAAGGCCTCCAAAGGGAATCTTAGAGGTCATTTAATGAAAACCCTGGATCTTAAAGATTTCCAGTGTTGAGTATTTATATGTATCTGTTACATAGATTTTATGTGAGCTCTGTATTCTTTTATGCTAGAATCCTGGAGACATTAAAGTAATGATAACAATTTAGGAAACTCAGTTCAATTCTTCGCACACATCTGCTGAGCATTACTATCTCCCAGCAGAGTCCTCACATAGAGAAGAAGAGAGAGGTTTACTAGAAGAGACACTGCACTTGATAAGGTGAGATTTGAGCCATTCCTAGTTACTATTCTTGTATGAGATATATGACTTATATGATCATATAAATGTTCATTTACCTCTCTTACTAGAGAGTTGGGCATTTATCCTTTTACATAAGATATCTGCTAACTATCTGATGTCAGGTGCAATAGTCTTGGTTAAGGAAAACAAATTTTTGGGGGAAAAGCCAGAAATTTTCTGGAAATATTTATTACAGTAATAGCTATTTTGAATGCTGTATGTAATTTTAATTTCTTAGACTTAAGTATTGCCTGATCTTGTGGAATGAAAATACTTCCCACTTTAATGTCAAAACATCTATTAAAATTAATTGTACAGCTGAACCGTACAAAATTGTCACTAAATTTTTTCCTTATACTCTATTCTAGCTTTGCTGTAACTCTATGCTTTTAGTGTTATAAATCAGGACTATAAAGAAGGATGCAACTTTTAAATGTTTTTTTCAATTTTAGACCAAGACATTCAAGTACTTTTTTCTACAGCCAAGGGGGAATAAAGAAGAAAGCACTCATTAATAAGTAGCCCTGAGATTTTTAATCTCCTTCAACTGAGATGGTGATTATATAAATTTAGAATTGAAGTCCACAAAGGTTGGAAATATTACATTGGGCAGGATCTTCCCACAACTCTCCCATTTTTATAATCTTTAAGGCATTCATTCTTACCAAAAATGCAGTTAAGCTGTGATAGGTCTCTGTTGTTTTTGTTAGGTGCTATAGAATTGATTTTTACTCCTAGCAAGACTCCATGTGACAGAGCAGAACTGCTGCATAAGGTATTGTATTCGTGGTTGTAATCTTTATGAGAACAGGTAGCCAGATCTTTATCCCACAGAGCCACAGGGTTGTTCCAACTACCAACCTTTCAGTTAACAGCCTAGTACTTAACCATTGTGCTATCAGGGCTCCTTGATAGGCCTCTAGGTTTAACTATTTAAAATAATTTACCGGGATTTATTCTAGCAGCTGTTGATTGAAGATTCTGCTCAAGAAAGATGTTCTTTCTTCCAGTGGAAAATACTATTCTCATTGAAGGTAGTCAGGATTATTCCTGATTGATTAAGTTGAGTGATTTAAATGTATGAGTTAATATAATTGTTTTATATATATATATCTACATATACATATATACACATATATACATCTATACACACATACTAAAAGGATCGGTAGTTGGAGCAAAAGGCCTTCGTGATAGAAATGATGCCAGAGAACCCATGATAGAATTTTCTAAGACCAACGACTGCTTCATCACAAGTACCTTTTTTTGACAACATAAACGGCAATTCTAAATGTGGATCTTGCCAGATGGAATACACGGGAATCAAATCAACTACATTTATGGAAAGAGACAATGGAAAAGCTCAACATCATCAGTAAGAACAAGGCCAGGGGCTGACTGCAGAATAGACCATCAATTGCTCATATGCAAGTTCAAGTTGAAGCTAAAGAAAATTAGAACAAGTCTAAGAGAGCCAAAGTATGACCTTGAGTATATGCCACCTGAATTTAGAGACCACCTCAAGAATAGATTTGACCCATTGAACACTAATGACCAAATACCAGATGGGTTGTGGAATGACAGTCAAGGACATCATACATGAAGAAAGCAAAAGGTCATTAAAAAGACAGGAAAGAAAGAAAAGACCAAAATGGATGTCAGAAGAGACTTTGAAACTTGCTCTTGAACATAGAGTAGGTAAAGCAAAAGGAAGAAATGATGAAGTAAAAGAACTGAAGAGATTTCAAAAAGCAGCTCCAGATGACAAAGTAACATATTATAATGACATGTGCAAAGACCTGGAGATAGAAAACCAAAAAGAAAGAACATGCTCAGCATTTCTCAAGCTGAAAGAACTGAAGAAAAAACTCAAGCCTTGAGTTGCAATATTAAAGGATTCTATAGGGAAAATATTAAAACGATGCAGGAAGCATCAAAAGAAGATAGAAGGAATGTAGAGTCACTATGCCAAAAAGAATTGGTCGATGTTCAACCAATGCAGGAGGTATCATGTGATCGGGAATCGATGGTACTGAAGGAAGAGGTCCAAGCTGTACTCAAGGCACTGGTGAAAAATAAGGCTCCAGGAATTGACGGAATACCAATTGAGACGTTTCAGCAAACGGATGCAGCACTAGAAGTGCTCACTTATCTATGCCAAGAAATTTGGAAGACAACTACCTGGCCAACCGACTGGAAGAGATCCATATTTATGCTTATTCCAAAGAAAAGTGATCCAACTGAATGTGGAAATTATCAAAAAATATCATTAATATTACATGCATGTAAAATTTTGCTGAAGATCATTCAAAAGTGGCTGCAACAGTACATCGACCAGGAACTGCCAGAAATTCAAACCAGATTCAGAAGAGGACGTGGTACCAGGGATATCATTGCTGATGTCAGATGGATCCTGGCTAAAGGCAGGGAATACCAGAAAGATGTTTATCTGTGTTTTATTGACTATGCAAAGGCGTTTGCCTGTGTGGATCATAAGAAATTATGATAACATTGCAAAGACCGGGAATTCCAGAACCCTTGTGTTCATGAGGAACCGGTACACAGATCAAGAGACAGGCATTCAAACAGAACAAGGGGATACTGCATGGTTTAAAGTCAGAAAAGGTGTGTGTCAGGGTTGTATCCTTTCACCATACTTATTCAATCTTATGCTGAGAAAATAATCCGAGAAGCTGGACTATAGGAAGTAGAACAGGCATCAGGATTGGAGGAAGACTCAACAATCTGTGTTATACAGATGACACAACCTTGCTTGCTGAAAGTGAAGAGGACTTGAAGCTCTTACTGGTGAAGATCAAAGACCACAGTCTTCAGTATGGATTACACCTTAACATAAAGAAAACAAAACTCCTCATAACTGGACCAATAAGCAACACCATGATAAACGGAAAAAAGGCTGAAGTTGTCAAGGATTTCATTTCACTTGGATCCATAATCAACACCCATGAAAGCCAGCAGTCAAGAAATCAAACAACACACTGCACTGGGCAAATCTGCAAAAAACCTTTTTAAAGTGTTGAAAAGCAAAGATGTCACTTTAAGGACTAAGGTGCACCTGACCCAAGCCATGGTGTTTTCAACGGCCTCATATGCATGTGAAAGCTGGACAATGAATAAGGAAGACTGAAGAAGAATCGATACCTTTGAATTGTGGTGTTGGTGAAGAATATTGAATATGCCATGGACTGCCAAAATAATGAACAAATCTGTCCTGGAAGAGGTACAACCAGAACGCTCCTAGAAGCAAGGATGGCGAGACTACGTCTTACATACTTTGGACATGTTGTCAGGAGGGATCAGTCCCTGGAAAAGGACATCATGCTTGGTAGAGGGTCATTGAAAAAGACGAAGACCCTCAATAAAAAAAAATAAGGATGACCGAAGAAGAATTGATGCTGTTGAACTGTGGTGTTGACGAAGAATATTGAATATACCATGGACTGCCAAAAGAATGAACAAATCTGTCTTGGAAAAAGTACAACCAGAATACTCCTTAGAAGCAAGGATGGTGAGACTATGTCTTACACACTTTGGACGTGCTATAAGGAGGGATCAGTCCCTGGAAAAGGACATCACGCTTGGTAAAATACAGAGTCGACAAGAAAGAGGAAGACCCTCAATGAGATGTATTGACACAGTTGCTGCAACAATAGGCTCAAGCATAACAATGATTTTGAGGATGGCTCAGGACCGGGCAGTGTTTCATTCTGTTGTACACAGGGTCGTTGTGAGTCAGAACCGCCTTGAAGGTGCCTAACAACAACAACAATTTAAAAAAAGACAAAAACCAAACGCATTGCTTTCGATTCAGTTCCAACTCATAGCAACTCTATAGGATGGAGTAGAACTGCCACATAGGGTTTCCAAGGAGCAGCTGGTGGATTCAAACTGCTGACCTTTTGGTTAGCAGCCAAACACTTAACCACTGTGCCACCAGGACCCCTTAACTAATTTAGGTGTTAGGATATCACTTCATTAAAACAATTTTTTTCTTTTTTTTACCTTGCTGAAGGATTCATTTCAGTATTTCTACAAATATAAATCAAAAACATTTGCAGAGTATATTTAAAATAATTCCAATGTTGACTGTATTACAAAAAACTTACCAGATACATACTTTAAAATATATATATCTTTTCCAAGTTCAGAATATTATATACCAAAATATTATTTCTTAGAGGGTACAATTGTGAGTGTATTTGTTATGTGTATATTCCTTTGATTTTGTTAATTTTCTAAAATGCATGCATATAACTTGTTTAATATATAAGAAGGTAAAAGTTACAAATGTAAGTATACACTTTTTTACAAAAAGCAAAGAATTTTGCTCACTTCCTTGATTAATTCACTAGAAAATTAAGAAATCTTTGTTTTACCCTGTATTGTCTATAGAGTCTGGTAAACTATTTGTTACTCAGTGAAAGTAAACAGAAAACTGGTAGAGATGACAATATTCATTCTAGATTTTAACTAAAGGCAAATAATTTTTCCCTAAGCAATACACAAGAAAGCATTTTATCTCTAGCTTCAGGGAAAATATGTGAGCTATAATTAAGTATTGAATTAATGCTACTAGTTAGAATCAATGGTCACTACAATCAATACCTGAAGCGTGGGTATGGGCATCAACAAAAAAAGCTGAAAAGAAATAGCCCTCGATATAAACTCTATTTGCTGTTCCAGGTCACCTAACCTTAACAATCAAGGGGGCAAAACAATATTAATGTTGGCCAAATTATAAAGGGTCCAGCTCAAGATTTCACGTAAACACACTCTTGCACATGCGCACACACACAGGGCATCCGGGCACAGAGGCACACTATATTAAAAGAAAACAACTTTGCCACTATAAAACCCAACACTGCCAAACAGTATATTGTTTCTTTATTGTTGCATTATCTGTGACCTTCTCTCTCTATTCCCCACAAACCATGTGAAGGATATATATATTTTTATACTGTTGTATTTTCTAGTCAACCTAAAGAGACAGAGACACCCCGACCTATCACAAAAACAAGGCTGGACAATACTGGACTGTTGGCTCAAAAGTGCATATTATACTCATACTTATTCGATGCAACTAAGGTGCAGAGCAGCCCCCTGTCAGCCCTGGCCTCCTGGGATTATGCCCTCGGTTATCTTGCTTTCTCATAAATTGGCTCATTCTTGAGCTCTTCTGTCGCAAGGAGCAAGTTTGTTTTCATTCATTCATTTCTTCAAGAAAGATTTATCAGGCATTTACTATGTGTCAGGCCCAGGGGAAACAACTGACATAGGTGAGCTTGAAGTCTTGCGATAGAAGACCGACAATAACAAAACAAAGAAATAAGTATGCAATATGGCAGGTGATGATAAGTGCTAGGAAGAAAAAGTCAAGCAAGAGAGGGAATAGAGAGAGAGATGGGAGTTTGTCTTACACAGCATGGTTAAGAAAGGCCATGGTAAGTGCTCAGTAATTGCTTGTTGCATAAACAAATGAGAGCAGATGTACACAATCTTACCTGCATTAAGTTAATTGGTCCTTCCCGAAATAGCACTGTACTCTGTTACCCCTCTCCCAGGTGTTTCCTTTTTTAACTTACTGAATTGCTAATCATCCTTACCCTATTTTGGTGTTAGGAGCAAATTCATTGTTGAAATTTAAATACTAATGGCTTAAAAAATGCCTAGCACAATGCTAGACCCACAGAGAAGGTGTTTTACAAGGCTTGTTCATTTAAAGCGTTAAGAACCTAACATAGGGGCAAACTTGGATTCTCCCGCTAGAATTCCACACACAGTTTCCTACTCCTCAGTGTCAGGCTTCCTCCCTGTGAGAAACCTTTCAAATAATAATCATAATCATGATCAACCTTACTAAGCACTTACTGTGTGCCAGTCTCTATGCTAACCCTTTAGATCATCATCCTGTTGAATCGTCACAACCATACTGTGAGGGAGACACTCTTTGATCCTTATTTTATGACTAAGGAAGCATGGTTAGAGAGGTTAGGAGACCTGTTCTGCATCACCAGCATGTAGGCCATGTGATGGGCTTCCAGCCAAGGCTATCTGACCTGAGACAAGTCAGTGTTCTTCAGTATTCAAGCAGATTGTGTAAATAAACCTAATATTCCTTTTTTTAATTGAAGTAACATTTATGTGTAGAAGGCTGATTAAACTGCTAAAGGTACAAAAATGGCTGATGGTACTTTTGAATACTAGCACTTGAGTGGGTGTATGTGTGGAGGAGAAATGTTTTATTTTAATTGGAATGTGTATATCCCACACAATAAAATTGAGGCATTAAGCTTTGTTCTCAAAGGAAACTTACAGCCTGGTATTTTTAAAATCTCTTCTGTTCCCTACAGGAGCCCTGGTGGCACAGTGGTTAAGCACTTGGCTGCTGACCAGAAGGTCAGAGGGTGGAACCCACCAGCCACTCTGTGGGAGAAAGATGTGGTAGTCTGCTTCTGTGAAGCTTTACATCCTTGGAAACCCTATGGGGCAGTTCTACTCTGTTCTATAGGGTCGCTATGAGACGGAATCAACTTGATGGCAACTTGTTTGGTTTTGTTTTGGTTCTTTTGTTCGCTAGTTGAATGAGGTTCAAGCAACACAGAAACCTCGATCAGTTGTTTATCCTTATTGTCTCTCCAGCACCCTAGAAAATAATTCACAAATAGGCTATCTATTGATTGTAGAATCCAATGCTACCCCTAGTTTTTATAGAGAATATTCCATAGTACCTAATATCTTCATAAATGTAGGGAATCTACCTATAGAATTTTTCATTTCCTCATGTTTTAGGTCTAGGGTGTTATAACTGAGTTGGCTCTGGGTTCCTTGTGAATCCTCCAGAGCTGCCAGAAAGGCCCTTGAAGCCTTTGACCTCTTAATGGTGTTCTTCCCCAAAAGGTTCTGTCTTGGTAAAACAGAACTGAAAATTATGCTCCTGTGTGGAGGCTGGCATTTTTCCAAGGTTAATCAGGAGCTTGAATCCAATATCCTTTCCCTGAAGCACCCAGCCATTTTTCTTTCTGTCTCTCTCATTCTCTCTCCTCTCTCTCTTCCTCCCACTCCCTCTCTTTTTTCTTCTCTCCTCCCCTCCCTCCCACCTCCCCCCTCTTTTTGCAAGATGCCTCATTTGCTTCTCAAAGAGAAAAAGACAAGTAAATGATCCTGTGCAGACAACTGGCTTGTCTCCAAAGAATAGCTAGAGATATTGAGGAGAGGACTTAGAATGGCTAATTAATTTTTTTCCCCAACTATGGGCAGCAAAAGAAAACAAGTCCTCCCTGGCCCTTCATGTCATATTTTGTGATGACAAGTGGAGACTATGTCTATGATAAGGTGCCACCAGGTTCCTACTTGACCTTTTGTATGACGTCATTAAGAATATGCCCTCATTCTCAAATTCTGGAGGAAACATTCTTTGATGTTAAAAAATAAATTTCCAAGGCCTCTGGAGGGCCAAGCAAGGCCTAGGTCATTTCCATTTTGGAGGCACCAGTTATATTAAAAAATGAATAGAAGTCCAAAATAATTCTCTAGAAATTGTTTTATATTTTAAACCTATTAAACCCATTACAGTTTTAACACAAAAGATGCAAATTAATTGACTCCTCACAAAATAATTATGGTATTTATTACATAAAATGAATCATACTTCACTACAGGCTGTAAGATCTCACAATGGTACCACTTTAAAACTGTATGATGGTGTCTTTCAAACCTGTCAGGGTATCTCTGTGACTATACAGAACTTCCCTTGGATATAATATCAGTTTAGACATGAGACCCTTTTGAAAATGAAGCTTCCCCTGAGCTAATGTTACAGGCCTTGAAAATTGCTATTAGTGCTTCCTAAACACAAGATCCTATGGGAAAACCCAAACAGATACCCCTTGGGGATGAAACTCAGATTCACACTAACAAACGACCTGAGGCCAGGACATCAGGAACATATTAGTGAGTGCAGAAGAATTAAGACTTGAACCCTCTTACAATGATTTGAACAAGTGAAGATCTATTCTTTTACATTCCCAAACTTTTAGATTTTGTTGGATGATGCCTGATCAGCCACTCCTTGCTTGGTTAAACGCAGAATGCCAAGGAAACAAAGCTTTGACTTGTGCTGTCTGCATTATCACTGTAATAACTTGTGACTGCCTTTGTGGCCAAGTTACAGCCTGAGTGTCCACCCAGGAGGACAGGAATCCTCATCTTTCCCTAATCACTCCTGACCGCCATGGAGGTTTTAGCTTTTCTGTTTGATTTTTATAGTGTTTTGTACTTCCATTTTATTGTTAGTGATTATATTTCTGACATCTGCTATTGAGCCTGAAAATAACAGACTCTCCTCTGATCTGTACTTTTTATTTCCTGAGAGCCTAAAGATTAAAGAATCAACTTCGTTAACTGTGCTTTTTTTTAAAAAAAAAAAAAAAAAAACAGCCTAGGAACGATGTTACTATGAATAGAGGATACAAGGCATCAACTTTAGTGCTTGGGTTTCTATGATTTTGTACTTTTACCTATTCAGAGACTTTGTGAGCCTCAGACTCACGATCCATAAAATATGAATAGAATTTTGGTAAAGATTAATATATACTCGTATAAAACCAAACCCTGTGTCATTGAGTTGATCCTGACTCATAGTGACCCTGTAGGACAGATTATAACTACCCTATAGGGCATCAAAGGAGCAGCTAGTGGATTCAAACAGCCGAATTTTTGGTTAGCAGCTGAGCTCTTAACCACTGTTGCCACCAGGGCTCTGCAATATATTCATATAGTATAATAGAAATAGATGTTGTTTTTATAAGATTATAATATTGTATATCATTACATTTAAGTAATATAGACAGGTACTTATTATTTTTTCTGATTATTCCTTGTGCTCAGGATAGATGAGGTTTCCAGAGAGCTGAATTCTGGGAAGGTGAGAGAAAATTTTGAAATTCTGAGAGACTATGATCCACATTGGAAAATTCCATATATGGTTAGAAAGAAGTAGACTTTTACATATATCATGCTCAGCCAAAGGAAATAGATGCACTCACTCAAGATCCTTTAGGGCATCGCAAGCTATCCTGGTGTTCCTGGAGAAAAGAGCACAGGGGCTTGACCAAACTCAAGTGCTGCTTGATGGCCTGTCCTTCAGATGTACCTAGTACAGATATCTTCCTCTAATCCTCTTCTAAAATAGCCTGATGACCTAAGTGGTATCCATAGATGAAAAAATAGGAATAGAGTTAACAAGAAGATGGACCTCCAAGATGTCAGAAGAACTACTTTCTAGAGCCAACTGCCCTTCTAAGACTTTAGGTGTCCTTATGCCTTATGAACTATTGTTTCTGTATTGATTGGAAATGCAAGACATTTACCATGGTATCTGAAAGTACTCAAGAAACACTAGATATTTCCATTGTTGAACAAGTAAATACCCTCAAAATACAACCATTTATGTCACACTATATTTTCTTCCATTTTTATAAATAAAGCTTTGTTCATTCATTCATTAGTATAAAATATATGCTTTTGTTTTTCTAAAAATAGTTATTACTCAGAAATTCTCATATACATACATTTGAGGCATCACCGCTGTTCACATATTTATAACTGGTGACTAGCAGTCAATTGTTTAGTGATTTTTTTCCATTTTTGATCATTTATAAGCCACTTATTCTGCTAATGAAAAACATAGTCACCCAATAAGCCACTGCCCATAAATTAGTGCTTTAAGGCAAAGATGGCATTTTTCTCCTACTAGTCGTCACCTGGGCCAACCCTCCACATGGAAAAAGCTGCGTATGTGTCCAGTGCTTATTGAAGATCAGACAGTTATGATTCATAGGACACGAAAAAGACGCTGTGTAAGCACCAATGTCCCTGTCCTTTCCTAGCTGCTTACATTAAAAGCTCTTTAAAGACAAGGTTCATTTAAACTTTGGTGGAGTCATGGTGCAACCAGAAAGGACTGACCACTAGTAAGCTAACACGTGAGTCAGTGGAGTTCAGCCAGGCAATCAAGCAGAGGGAAATAACTCTCCATTTCTCTGCTGGGGATAAAGGCTGACCATCATTACACATATAAAATCCCTGCAAGTAAAACTGCTTAAAGTATCAGTTCTAACTAGTCTCCAAGAGAGCTTCTGTTCTGAGGTTAATTTTAACAAGATAAGAACAAAAGTTTCGACACTGAGCACAGCTGGCCTAAAAACGTAAAGATTCTAGCAATAAAAACTGGGAATTATTAAAGAGATAGATAGATGATGGATGGATGGATGGATAGTAGATGATTAATAGACAAGAGAGAGGTGAAGAAAAAGACACTGAGAATCTACATTTCTAACAAGTTCCCAGGCTATGATAATACTACTGATTAGGGATCAATTCTGAGAACCACTAGCAGAGCAGTGGTTCTCAAAAGATACTGTACATAAGAATCACCTGGGGATCTTGTTAAACTGTAGATTCTGATTCAGTATATCTGGGGTGGGAAGGCAAATTCTCAGCAGGGGTTTGAACCGGAACAAACCGGTTTGAAGCCCTGCATAATTCTCACTGCGGATTGAGGAAGTGGAAACCATCTTTTTTTTTTTTTTTTTGACCCCAGCAACGTTTATTGAATCACTAATTTTCAATCCATGCTCTCTCATAAATCAAGTTTCAATATTCGTAGGAATCTTTTTAAGGGTTTTCTAGACCAATGCTTCTCAGAATTTAATGTGCATATAAATCACCTGAAGAGCTTTTTAAAAATCACGATTCTTATTTGGAAGTCTGGGGTGGGACCTGAGATTCAGCATTTCTGACATGTTCCCAGGAAATGCTGATGCTGCAGGACTGTGGACCACACAAGAAAGTGGAAACCATCTTTATCCTCACTTTACTGAGGAAGAAATTGTGCCTTAGGCATACTTCTTCAGTCACATAGCTTATAAATTACACGGCTGGTACTCAAACCCAGGATGGTTCAACGACAAACCCAGGCTCTTACCTACAACAATATCCTGCCTTACTTCTAACTGAAGTAATTCCTTTTCTCTTCTGTTCTTCCAGTTCTCTTAGTGGTAGCTCTTTCTATGTCACTTGGTACTTGTATTAGCTGTGCATATGTCAGACACCCCCGCCAACCTGTTAAGTCACCTGAAGAATGGGATGCTGACCCATTCACCATTATATACCTAACAGTGTCATCTAAGGAGTGGATGCCTAATAAATGTTGGACTGAATTGAGCTTTGGGTTGGAAATTGGATTATAAAGAATCAAATGGTGCATAGACAATATTTTGCCTATATGCTGATACTGTAAATTATAATGACAAGGGACTTGAGTCCACTTCCTGTATGGATGATGAACGAGAAACAACTTTCACGTTAGTTAAGAGGCTCAGCCTTGAAATTGGATTGAGCAGGTATCAAGCCTCAAGTACATTGCTTACTGTTTTACTTATCCATTCCAAACATCAGATTCCTCATCTATAAATAGAGGATGAAAATAATACCCCCTTCTTAGGGTTGTTGGCAGGAATAAATGAGAACATTCATGAAAACCACTTAACATTGTGCTTGATACATGGGAAGCACTCAAGCAAAGTTACTTATTAGTTTTTAAATGTCAGATAATTAAAGAATAGTCCCTTGATCATTCAAGAGATTGTTCTTATCTAGATTTAAAATCTCCCTTAAGGAAGATCACAAATATTGTGAAATAAACCTGAGTGGAGATGAGGGAACAGAAAATAAATAACTCTTGGTGAATGTGCCCTAAAAGGACTAAGCATGTGAGAACTGGCAGGAAGGGGGACTATTTTGTGGTAAACAGCTTCATGCTGAACCCAAAGGGCACAATCCCCAGTGGGTGCCTTTATGTTGTTAAGATGTGTGATAAAGCCCTCACAGAGAGGGTTTTCCTTTGTTCGCTCGTTGCCCTGATTGAGTGGATTTCACATGTAATACTCAGTTATTTGGAAACTCTGATATCAAAGATATTAAGAGGTGCAATTTTGAGACTGGGTATAAAGTATTAGAGCCAATAAGGAAAAAAAAAGAAACAAAGAAAAAGCACATAGATTTCCCAAGGAAGATATCACTCCTGTTACCAGCAAATACAATTAATTACACATATTTTTCCCTTCGATCGATAAGGAAGCCTATATTGCATGAAATTGCAGTATTTGAAGTTTCCTAACTAACATTTGTATTAAATTATTTCCTGTCCTCCTATAAAAATAATGGCTATATTTTCCAATGAAGAGTCAGGGTAGTTTATCTGACAAAGGACTTCTGTGTCCCTTTCAAGTCAAGGAGCCTGTTTGGGAGATGTAGTTTGCCTCTTCAGACAAAAGGAAATACTAACATTGCCCCCATACAACAACGTGTTTTGTAAAGTATGTCTTTATTTGGAATCTCTTCTCTAAGTACCTCCCTCCAGACATCAAGAACAATGAAGGGCCACAGAAGACAATGACCCATCTCACAGCTGCAATCAGAGCAGAGATACCAGGCTCCCTGTAGGGTGAATTTTAATCTCTTTCCCTCTGAAATTTAAGTTCTTCCTTGTTGAAACAGATTTTCCTTTTCCTCCTTTTAGGCCACTCTTGGCATTTTTTGGTCAAGGAGGGCAGAATAATGCTGGGGCCTGCACTCACTGAAGAGGACATGCTTTTCAAGAAGTGCTGACAGAATATGGTTGGAGATAGAGAAGAGGAAGGAATCAAAATATTCTAGGCTTTTGGCTTGAGCAACTGAGTGGACGTGAAGGCCATATGCTGAGATAGCAGGTTCCAAGGTGGGAGCAGCTTCGTGGGAAGTGTGGGAATGAACAGCTGTTGGGGCATGTTAAGTTTGATATGCCTTTCATAGAGCTTCTCTGTTGTTTTGCCCAGTGCAGTGATTCTTAAAGCTGCTTAATGGCTTCTTCTCCCTCCTTGCTCCATAACCCAGACAAAACCCACTTGACCATTAGTGTAATAACTGATACTTCCTCAGATGCTAGACCATGCCTGCAGTGCTGCTCACCATTACATCCCCATGCCTAGTTCAGTGCCTGGCACAGAGCAGAAGCTCAGTGGATACTGGTTTTGAAAGTGAATTGAAGAAACAGTAATTATTTACTGAGTGTTTTTGTAAACTTGGAATTTATGCATTTGGAACTTGGTGAAATGCTTTACATAAGCTACATTATTTGATTTTTACAAAAATCCTGCAAGCTAGTTGCTGCTTTCTGCCTTCTACAGATGAGGAAATTGAGGTTCAGGAAACTGAAAAAACGGGGGATCCAAAGCACAAATGCCTGCCCTTCAGTGTCAAGTCAGGAGATGCAAATGGGTGAAGAAGGCCATGTATGAACCGGACTGGGAACCATAGGGCAACGGCCTTCATTACGTGGGCAACTGATCCTCAGCTGCCACTGAGTGTTGCTATACAAAAACACAGGCCACACAATATTGCCAGATCTGTCCCAGGAGGCTGGAAATCCATTTTATTTTATAAATGTGAGATCTTTCAATAATAAAAAAAAAAAGAAGACATTTTCCTAGAGTAAACATTAAAATCCAATCCTAGCAGTCACTTCACACACTTTACTTACTAACCACCTTTCTAATGGAGACAGAAGCTAACCTACTCCTTAGTAAATGTTATTGGTGAGTGGTGTGATGCGCTGTCCCTGCGTGCTTAGTCAAATGGACCTTCTGTTAAAGATGCTTCTTATAATAGCTAAGGTTTGCACTAGGCACTTGCTTTTTGTGTCTAGAACACTGCAGTCATTCTCTGATGTTTGAACATCTGCCTGATGACTAGAGTGAAACCCCAAATCATATGGTGTGAGTGGCCTAATAAATTCATGCGTTCCTCCCAAGACAGAGATGCAACTACACTGATGTCGTATCACCAATAACCATGAGATTTTAGAACCCAAGATATTGAATTCTTCCTTTTTTTTTTTTTTAAGTTTCAATTCATGTTACTTAGTTTAGTTTTTGGAGACTAGCTATCATATGGATGGGTCCAATTAAATTAATTTTATAAAAATGGGAGATTAGAAAATTCGATCACTTACCCTCATTATCTCTTCAATTATGAGTACAGCAGCCTTTAAATAGTGTAACAGGGAGGGAAAATAAAATGTTTAAAGTACCTAACAAATTCAATTTGGTGAACAGTTACTGAATGTCTTGTTATATGCCAGAATCTGTGCTAGGCCCCAGGATACAAACTAAACAAGTCATTGCCCCTGCCCGCAAACACTCACATTCCAGTGGGAGAAACAGGCCCATAAATAATAATATGTTGAGACACATGCTATAATAGAAGCATTACAAAATGCTCTGGGAACTCAGATACAAGGATGATTAATAACGACTTCATGAGTGTCGAGCTGGGAGAAGTCTAGGTCAAGGAAAGTTACACAGGAAGGTGATAACTGAGCTCTAACTTTAAGGATGGCCAGAGTTTCAAAATTCAGGCATACAAAGAGGTGCATCTAGATAATAATAGTTAATATTTATTAAATGTTTACCATGAGTGCAGTACTATACTGTACTTATAACTCATTCATCACAAACACACAGTAAGATAATCCTGTTTTTAATCCCCATTTTTCAGATTTACTGAGGCCCAAACAGGTAAAGTAATTTAGCAAGAGCCTCACAGCTGTTAACTGGCAAAACTGATATCTATTCCAGATCTGCAAGACATGAAACACTGCTGTATCACCAGGTAGGGTAAGTTGCATGTAGACATAAAATACTGTGTTTTGAGGACTAGAGATTAGTTCTTTATGAGTAGCAGGTAGCGTGTATGTTAAGAGGTGGGGGGTGGGGGGAGGTAAATATTTTGATGTAAATATTTTGATATAAAGCTTGCAAAGTAAACCAGGTCCTGGTTCTATGACTACAGAGTTGGGGCTTTATTCCATAGGCAGCAAGGACTCTTTGGATGTTTATAAGCATGATCAAGAATGAGTTTGTCTGAGAAATTTCAGAGCTTTGAAGAAGACCGGGCAAGTAGGAAAGAAACCAAATGCTGGAAAGCCTGTTAGGAGGTTACTGAAATAATCCATACAAAAGATGATGACAACCTAGACTTAGGGTACTTGCTGTCAGGACAAGGAAGAAGCTAAAAATGCACAAAGATGTTTTGGAGGGAGAATCAACATGGTTCCAGAATGGATAAATTGGAGTGATGAGGGGGAGAGGTGTCATGGCTAACACTAAGGCTTCTAGCTTAAACATCTAGGTAGGTGTTGATGTGAAATTCATAACACAAAGAGGAAGGTCTGTGGGACGTTCAAGGGGTAAGTTCAACAAATAATTGGTAATGTAGATGTTTGTCCTGAAAACAAATTTAAGAGCCACAAAAAAAGGGGAGATAATCTACACTCAGATAAATTGTGTGGAATGAGAACAAGCCCTAAGACACAATAGGGCTATTCTTCTCAGTGCTTCCATAATTTGTTTTTGTTAGTTGGTTGAAACTAACCAAGACAGAGTAATTTTTTCATAACTAATCTATCTACAAATATTTAATGACTATGGGGTGCTGAGCATTCACTGCTACTAGCACATCACGGATTGAATATACATTAATTGGGGTCCCACAATGAGAATTAAGATCACTTAATTTGTTTTACATATATGTATATATCCTGTATTGCTTTAACAAAAAGGAATGCAGGCAACTTACAAACACACATAAAAATAGCATAAACAGATGAGTATATCAGTACAAATGGAGGGGCCCAATATAAATATTCAAATTTTTATAAAAAAAGGAATATTCACTATGATTACTAATGTTCCAACTTCAGTGGGTTAAATGAAAAGTACAATGCTTTGATAGAATTAATTTTCGTTTCAAAGCACCTTATATTTTCATGTATTGACCAAAGCTCCCTAGAGAAGAATTCTACCCAAGACAATCTGCATTTGTGCTGTCTTTACAGAAGAAATAATTTAAGTCAGTAAAGGTCAATAAAAACGACAGGGAAGGTCCTGCTCTCACACTTTACCCTGATGTACACAGAGACTGGAACATTCTAACCATTTACCTTAGAATTACTACATCGTTACCTTCTGAGCTATTAAAAAGGCTCTGTTCATGAAAAGTTCTCATGGTTATAAACCAGAGAAAAAAAATTAAAAAACTTGCTCAGCATGATGTGTTGTATTTGTATTTCTTTTATTTGAGGAATTGAAAAAGCTTTACAAACAAGATCTAATAAATCTCTGTAAGACAGTTGCTGGTGGGAACTCTTCCCCACTCAAAGGAGACTGGGGAGAGAGAGAGGGAGAGCAGAGACTAAGAGAAGAAAAGGAGAGTGGGCAGGTGCCCACTGTTCTCTAAAGTTACAAAGAAGTGCAGGGCTACACACTTTTGTCCTCAGACAGGACTTACCAATATAAACAGCCAAGTCTGCTCTACCCTTCCCATGTGGTAGTTGCTGTTTCTAGCTTCTGCCATCTGTTAACACAGGTGAGCAGCAGAGAACAAAACACTAGAAGTACAGAGGGTAGGGATATAAATGAAGGTAGACAAGAAAAACGAACACTTATGGAGTGCTTGCTATGTTCCAGAAACTCTGCTAAATGCTGTCACATTTATAGCAGGCGCTCAATAAATGCTTATTTTCTTCCCTTTCACATAATTTATGCTATTTGATTAAATGAAACTGTTGTTTCTGAGAAGACAGAGCCCCTGCGAATTAAAATGACTGATCATGAAAGATGCCACTTCATTTATCAGTACTTGGAGGCATGAAGGAAAAGGAGGGCACAGTACTGAGTCAAGGTCAGATTATACGTTCCACATAGAGATCACACCCAGGTAGAAAATATTTCATTCATAGAAAATTACCACCAAAAATAAAGAACTCAAAAGACAAAAGTAGCCACTAGGACAGAGAACACAAGTTATCCACAGACCTTTTCTCTAGTTGATTAGTGAGGGTAGGGGTACAACTCTTCACAAATGAAGGCATTGCCTTGGTTCTTGACTTCCGTAGTGGTGCAGAGACTGTGATATGGCATAAGAGGACATTCTCTTACTCTTGCCACCCACAAGACTGTACCTGGTTCTTAAATTTTTATTAAAAATCTAAAGAAGACCTTTGTGAAGGTGTAGCATTCACAAGACAAAAGAGCTACTCAAATCAATAAAGTCAGTGAGAGGATCCCAGGAGCTCTGGAGTCAGAATGGCCTAGTATGAAGTTTCTGCCACTTACCAGCTGTAACTTGAGCTTGGTTATGTAATCTCTGGACCTCAGTTTCCTCATCTATGAAATCAGTGATAATATATATAATATCTACCCCAGAAGGCAATGGTGCTAATGAAATTAGAAAATGGATATGAACATTTAGCATAGTGCCAGGCACATGGAAAGAATTCAATACATGTTAGCTTATGCTGGTAGCGAGTTTTTAAAATCCTGGGATGGTGATGCACTTGTATCTGAGGCTCAATATCAATCTACACCATTTTTTAAGCATTGTGGTGATTTTTGTTAAATAGAGATATTATGAAAATGTTGATATATACGGGACTTACTTCAACTTGCAGGACACGGACTGTTTTTTGTTTGTTTTTTTGGGGGGATGTAACATCAAGAAATAGTATTAATCAACTTATCTTTCATTTTAAAATGAGCCATGAATTTTTTAAACTCATGCATAAGCTATACCATGTGTTATTTAACTTATAAAAGGCAAAATTTATCTACAAAAAGGTTATTCATCATATACTTTATTTTAGGTAAAATAATCATATGTGATACATTTTCAAAACCTCACATATGAACAGTTTAGTAAAAGTTCATAAAATAATAATGGTCTCTGAAGTTTGATTCCTCTAATTAAAGTAATGCTAGACCAATAATAAGAACATAGAAGTACTTTGGATAAACAAAATATTGTCCACTGGTTTCCAATTTTACGACTTTATCTAACAGTTATAGAAAAATACAATGGCAATGTAACAAATAAATAATTAAAATAATTTCTGTTGGTAATGGAAAGACTTAGTGAGTATTTGCTAAAATGCAAATAAAAGCTAGTTTTAGGAAATATAAAACTGACTTCTTTTAAAATATAAACGTACAAAAATTTTTTGAAAAAACTTAGATATGTACAGATCATACCATATATCAAAATAAATTCCATGGTGTTTAATGGGTTAACTATGACTTTCAAATCATAGAAAAATTAGCTAAAAATGGCTTATCAGATCTTTGAAGGGGTAATAACCTTCTAATGTTTGAAAAAAAAACAGAAACAGCAAATCACAAAGAAAAAGTTTGACAGAATTGAATATGAAAGCTTTTGAGTTTTATACAGTGGAAACCCCACAAGAACACATAAAAAGATATTATATATGCAAAAACTAATCAAGACAAAAACAAAATAAAAGTATCAAGAATTCAATTTATGAAGCTGTGTGTAGTCCAGCTGCATCTTTAAGGTCTTTCACATACACTAAGTCCTTCACTACTTACTGGAAAATGTTCACTTTCCACTCTTATACTCTTATTTTGGAATCTATCTTTCCATACCATTGTATCTTCACCCATTTTTGGTGATAAAGGACTCAGGGATGGAGAGAGAAGCAAGAGATTTTAAGGGTCACAAGGTATGCCTTACTCTTTGATCTGATTTCCATTATCAGGTAAACTATTCCCAGAAAATAATTAAAAGGAAGTGTAAAAGTGCATGCCTAAAGATGTTCATATCAGTGTTATCTAATAATAATAGAAAAAAGAAAATAAAGGAAGAAAGGTGGGGGAAAGGAAAGAAAGGAAGGAGGGAAGGATAGAGGGACACAGCAAGAGAAGAAGAAAAATGGAAAAGACATGAATGTCTCAAAAAATGAGATGGTATACCAATTAGATTATTATTTTTTAAAGATAAATTCAAGGATCATGCAACTCATGGGGAAATATTTAAGTGACCTCTAATTCTTAGCGGGAGCCCTGGTGGCATACTGGTTAAGAGCCTGGCTGCTAACCAAAGGGTCGGTAGTTCAAATCCACCAGCTGCTGCTTGGAAACCCTATAGGGCAGTTCTACTCTGCCCTATAGGGTCGCTATGATTCAGAATCGACTCCAGAGCAATGGGCTTAAGTTGACTGGAATCCTTAACACTTGTTAAACAATTATTTGAGTACGTACTCCTCAGGCACTGTTCTAGCCTTCAGGGATATGAAATTGGCGGTAGTGAGAAAACAAATCAATGAACAAAATATCAATTGGTGATGATAAGTGTTATGCAGATAATTAAGATGGGGAGGGCTGATGGAGAGTGTCTGGGTGGTTCACCTAGACTGGATAATCTGAAAGGGCCTCTCTGAAAAGAGAACACTTAAGCTGTAATTTGAGTGACAGAGAAGCCAGCCCTGTGAAGGTGAGGGAGAATAGAATTCCAAGAAGAAAAAAACTTTTAGATGTCTGAGGAACAGAAAAAAGAGCAGCATTGCTGGGGGGGATACACGAGGGAGAGATTATTTAAAATGACATTAGAGACATGTGCAGGGTCAATTCATGGGACTCTGTAAGCCTTGATAAGGAGTGTAGAGAAAGCTGTGATTTGATTTATGTAAGACTTGCTTGGTATTCTGTGAGAAGAATGTAGTGTAAGGAAGGAGAGAAGCAGGTAGTCCTACCAGTGAGTTTTTGCAGTGGTTCAGGCAGGGAGGGGGTGGGGGAGTGGCAGCTTTAACTAGGAAGGCTGGAATAGAGAGGGAAAAGTAGACAATTTGGGGAATGTTTTGAGGTAAAAGAAAATGTCAGAAAAGTAAATGGCTTTAGAATTTGACATCACAGAGGCCACTGGGGATTTTGACAACTGCAGTCTCAGAGGAGTGATTGGAATGGAGGCCAATCTACAGTGGGTTCAGGAGAAAGTATGGGTGAGTAGGTACAGACAGCATCGATAGACACTTATTTAAATAGGCTTTCTTGTGAAGGGTAGAATATAAATAGGGTAGTTACTGAAGGGGATGTTGAGGTCAAAAGGGGAATTGTTTAAGATATGAGATACAAGAGCATATTTATGTGCTGATACAAATGATCCAGTTGAATGGAAGAAATGGATGATTCACAAGAGTGAGAATATAATTGCAGGAGGAAAGACCTTGAGGAGGTGAGAGGGGATGGGATCTAGAGCACATGATCCACTCGCTGGCCCAGATGGTACAGGAACACTTCTTCTACTGTGAAAAGCATTTATACATTCTAATTACAATGACAGCTTATATATGCATCAGACAGGCTGGAAGGAAATATGAGTAAATGAAAAGTTAAATGAGGATATGGGGAAATCTTCCTTCTAGTTTCCTTGAGTATCCTTTTTTATAATAAGTAGAATTTGGAGAAAAAGGAAAACATTCTAGAAAATCTCCTAAATCAGTGTGTTCTCACCAGCTAGATAACAAGAAAATAGTACATATACAGTTTACATATATACACACACAAAAAACCTGGGGTTGTGTGTGTGTATATATTTTGACAATGTGGTGCTCTGGATGGTAAATACTATATACCAGCCCCTGTGTTAGTTCTTCATATAATTACTACCAGTTTGGCACATAATCTTCATATGTGCCCGTACAGTTATAAGAATTTTACAAATTTAAATAATTTACTCCTCAAAATATATCGTTCATGTAGGTAGCATTGTTATTCCCATTTTACATATGAGGAGTCTGGGGCATAGAGAGGTTAAGTAACTTGTCCAAAGTCACACAGCTAGTAAGTCAGGAAGCTGAGATTCAAACCCAGGCACTCTGCTACCCGAATCCTTGCCCTTAACTTCTATTCTGTGCTTTGGATATATTATCTCATTTCATCTTAACAACCTTACAGGGTTGTTATAATAATTATTGTGCTGTTGTATTGTGTTATTGTATCATTACTGTTGTGTAATTAACAGCTGAGGAAAGTGAAGCTTAGAGAGGTTAAGTAGGTTATTGAAAGGTCACAAGATTTAAGTGGCAGGACCAGCATTTCCATTGGATGGCTCTTTCTCGCTGCAAGTCTATATTCTCAGCATTTAATCCTACACTAAGTTTTAGAAACAGACACTGTAAGAAGGTAGATGTGTCATCACTCAGAACTGCTCAATAAATATGACAAGTGGTGTAGAAAGGGAACTTTTTGATCACGCGAATGAAAACACAGAATTATAATTGATGATGAAGATAATTAAATATTTAGTAAAATCATGGGTATAGGTTTATAACTCTTATTTACTGAGTTCAAGAATTTACAGTCTGAAAATCATATGAAAATTATTCATGTTTGTCATGGGGAGACCCTGGTGGCATACTGGTTAAGAGCTCGGCTGCTAACCAAAAGGTTGGCAGTTCGAATCCACCAGGCACTCCTTACAAACTCTATGGGGCAGTTCTGCCCTACCCTATAGGGTCGCTACGAGTCGGAATCGACTTGACGGCAATGTTTTTTTTTTTAGACAAACAAAAAAGAGAGGAAGGAAAGGAGGGAGGGAGAAAACTGTGTCTAGAACTGACTACTACAAAGGGTTTGAGGGTTTGTTTGTTTGATTTGACTTTATGTACACATTCATATACATACATTTGTAAATACTTTATCTTTTATACAAATGAGATCATACTAAGTGTGTTTTTCAGTTACCTCCTTTTCTAGTTAAAAGCATACTCTGAGCATTTTCTGTAGCAATGAGTATGATATATATGATTTTTTTTTACAATTGCATCACTCCTCCTATTGCTGGGCAATTAAGTTGTTTCCAACTTTTTGGTAGTGTGAATAATATTCTTATAAAAATTTTAAAAATATAAAAAATCTTTTTGGTGTTGTCTAATTATTTTCCTAGGATATATTCCCAAGAGCATAACTGGTAAGACAAAGGGTATGTCATTTTAAGACTTTTGATATTCATTGCCAAGTTGTCTTCTGGAAAGGTTTCGTGCTTTGAACGTCTGCCAGTAGAGTATGGGAATGGCAACACAAACCATTTTAAGGAACAATTACCATATGAAATGCTCTAAACCTGAACTGAATCTTTTTTAGCCAGGCCATCGTCTCTTGACTGTGTATGATGAGGGGCAAGTGGCCCCAGACCACACAGTGTCAAAACACCAGACCGCTGACAGCCAGTTTGTTCGCTCCTAGAGTTCTATCTAAATCCTGAGGAGTGAAAGAGAACTTCCTGAGGAAGGCAAAGAGAACAGTCTGGATGGGTGCACTCAGTTTTCTTTATCTTTGTTGCCTGTATTCCTAATTACTCCCTTCCAGCTCTTCACATGGCTTTCATGGGACGATAAAACCCAGTTTATCTCCTTGAAAAACAGAAACACGTTGGGACAGAAGAAAAGAGGGAATGTGCTAGTTAATTTGGGTGCTGTTATGAGGCTCTCTTCTTCCTTCCTGCTAAGCTAACCTGACTGAAGGGGAGCCTTTTCCTACTCAGCATTCTGTCTGCAGATATTCAGTCCTGCTGTTCCCGGCTGGGGTCAGGTTACTACAGGCTTCTGGATATCCTAGAGGCACTGCGGGGAATTATGTTTGGAATCATTCCTCTTCTTTGCCTTTTGGCTCTGGAGTCTATTGCCTCCACAACTGGTTGAATATTTTAATTCAGAGGTGAAGAAGAATCTCAAATTGAAATAGAGAGAAAGTGGCTGCTTTCATACAGAGACTAGGAACAGTTTATGCATGTATAAAAGTCCTTAATACAGTTCCTGGAATAGAATGGCAGTCTAATAAATAGGGCACTTTGAAGTTTACAGTAGCTTTGGTGAGTAAAAAAAAAAAAAAAAAAGTTGGCATGAAGAGGGAAGGCATTTATGCAAATAATCATGAGCTGTTTACATTTAATGTTTTCTGCCATTGGCTTTTATCTCAATCTATGTCAAACAAAGCAAGAGTAGGGAAAGTTAGAAAATTAAATAAAATTATTAATGAGCTGCCATATTAAAACGACCTATTATCAACCAGTCAGGGGACAAGGTGGAATGGAAAATGTTTAGAACCCACAGGAAGATAGTTCTTGACACTTACCAGCTGTGTGGCCTTAGAAAAGTATGCAATTTCTCTGAGCTTCAGTATCCTTCATGAGAATATTAATACCAATTAACAGAGCAGTTGTCAGACTTAAATGAGATTACATTGAAAACACCTATCACATTGCATGGCATACAGGAGTCATTCATAAAACAGAGGTTTCCTTCCATTTTGGGGGTGGGGAGAATTGTAGGCTTTTCAAGGGCTTTTCAGTCTATATGGGAGACAAAATGAAAACATTTGAAACAAGGAGAACAATTATGCACTAAACAATGTGGTAGTGATCAGAAGTATGAGAGGAGTTCAGACGGGGGAGATCTAAGTACACTGGACTAGCCTGCCAGTGAAAGGTCTGTCTAATTGTTCGGTCTTACATGCAAAATTCATGTTCTTTAAAAAAAAAAGAAAAAAGGTATTACAGACAAGCAAAAAAAAAAAAAAAAGAGGAAAGGAAGGAAGTATGGGAGGATGGGCAGAGGGAATAGGTAACATAAGGGATTAGAGAAGCAAATTGAAGAAAGAACACTTCAAAGATGGGAGGAAGATTGGATGATGGAGCAAAGTCACAAAAACTGGTAAGGACATTGCATTAAACAAAAGAGATAAATGAAGCTCTCTGGCTAATATATAATTTACGGAAAGAGAGCAATTCATGCTCATAATAGGTACATTAAAAATAACTAGAAAGACTGAGAAGAATTATAGCATGAGTATGTACTGAATAAATACTAACATGATAATAATGGTTTATCAGAATTCATTTTATAAATTAAGAAAAAGAGCCATGGATATAAACCAATTGTGCACATTTTCCAAAAAAGAAATGACCCAAATATTAATTTGCCTGTGAAAGCTCTGTTTTTTCCTATTGATGATGATGTAGAAATCATTTAGGTTTGTATGACCTGATCCTCAGGTGTTTTCTTCGGTATCAGTAGAGCCTTAATACCAGCAGGACAGCACCACTGGTCTTCATTCAGCTTGTCTAAACCCTAGTGTTTTCATTTCCTGCATATACTTGTGGGTGATAGTTATTTTTAATTCACATTAAAAAAGACAAATGAAACAACGAAATTATTCACTTTAATGGTGAAAGAATGTGAGGCTTGTCTTCCCGTCCCTAATATCCATCAGTAACTTACTCAATTGTTCAGGTAAAGTCAACTTTAAAATTTCTTTTTAGGATCCCAGACAAAGCTGGAGAAAACTGCAGAACAAAATTCTAACTCACAAAAAAAGACCAGACTTACTGGTCTGACAGAGGTTGGAGAAACCCTAGAGTATGGCCTCTGGACACCCTTTTAGCTCAGTACTGAAGTCACTCCTGAGGTTCACCCTTCAGCCAAAGATTAAACAGGCCCATAAAAATGAGACTAATGGGGCACACCAGCCCAGGGGCAAAGACCAGAAGGCAGGAGGGGACAGGAAAGCTGGTAATAGGGAACCCAAGGTAGAGAAGGGAGAGTGTTGACATGTCGTGGGGTTGGTAACCAATGTCACAAAACAGTATGTGTATTAATTGTTTAATAAGAAGCTAGTTCTGTAAACCTTCATCTAAAGTACAGTTAAAAAAAAAAGTAGAAAAAAAATTTGTTTTTAGTTTGCTTCTTATTAATCAAGTAATATATGTTCACTGGAGAAAACTTAGGAAACATGGTTCAACAATAAAAAAAATTATAAGTAAATGAATAAAATCACCTATATTTGTATCACCTAAATACTTTTTATATTTCTATATGTCCCTCAGGTCTTTTTTCCTATGCACACATGAACATATTTTTAATGAACATAGTTTTTTTTAAAATCTACGTTTTCACTAAATATGTTCTAAATGATACATTTCCATGTCATTAAAAATTATTTTATCTATAGTTATTCTTAAAACTTTTACAGCACACGATCCTCTTTCACTCTGTCTTCACTATATTCATACCAGTCATGGCCATTGTATGAGGTTTTACCTTTGTCATTAGATATTACAAACTTAAAGCTCAAATTAATATGCATTTTTGAAACATCTGCAATTCCCTTACCCCTTCTTGGATTCTGATCCATTCCTTAGGGTTGTGTTTCTCCCCTCCTTGTCTCCCTTCTGCTTTCCCACCCCACTTCCCTCAAGGAGATTGTAGGCTAATGGGAGAAATAAGTCAGGTTTATAAATAATTGTAATCACCACCACAGGCTAATAAAAAGGCAAATAAAAGGGCTTTGGATTTCAGAAGAGGATTTCTTCAATCAGCTTGCAAATATACCTACACATCTGAAGGCAAAGCAATGAAGAGACCCTTCCCTAAGCATTTTTTAACTTTTTTTTTGCCTTTAAATTGAGACAACAAAAATCAAGAATGGACAGGATGCCTGCCCATGTTATACAGCTAGTTCGTAGCTGAACAAAGATTAAACCCAGGACTTCTGAATCCTAGGTCTATGCCTTCACACTGCACCACACCAGTCCACCCTAAAATATCACAGCCAGGAATCTAGTACCAAGACAAAGACTTTGAGGAAAGAATCAAGGATCCTCTGACTATAAGATCAATGCTTCTGACTCCACATATAATAGCAATGCATGTACTGAGAAAATTCATTTGAATTTTTTTTTTCAAAAAGAGTTACATTCATACTTTGATTAAAATGTCACACATATGGTAACTGGACTGCCAACATGGCTTCTTAAAAAATAAAATAAAATAAAAAATAACCTTCTGAATGTGCAGGAGCAAATATTTTACTGGGGAAAGAACGCTCGTGCCTTGGGGGTTCACTTACCACAGATTTATTATGTTGAGTGGACAGAGTCCTTAATCTAGTTAACGCATTGACTAAGTCAAAAACCTCTCAATAGTATCTCTGTCAACCAGTCATTTACCTTGTGCTTGAACATGAGCTTCCATGAATGCAGTTCTGGGGTGAAGCAGATAAAAATAAAATCAGTGCCTTTATGCATTGGACTGGCTAATTAATCTGTAGCAGGGAGTCTTGGGTAGTGCAAAAGGTTAAGTGCTCAACTACTAGCCAAATGTTGGGGGTTCGAACCTACCCAGAAGCTCCTCAGAAGACAGGCCTGATGATCTGTTCCCAAAAGGTCACAGCCCATGGAGCAGTTCTAATCTGTACATATGAGGTCACCATGAGTTGGAATCGACTCAATGGCAACTAACAACAACCACCACATTATATGACTTTTTAAATGAACTACTTGGATTTAATCGCGCTATGAGTCGGAATCGACTCGATCGTAATGGTTTTGTTTTGATTTGCTAAAAGAAATACAACATTTCTCTCCCTTTCTATCTCTCTCTCTCTCTCACACACACACATACACATACACTTAGACATAATGAGAAAGAAAAATGAGAAAAAGTCTACATTGCTTTATTAACTTCGGAAGCTTTATTATAGCAAAGGGCAGACAGAAAGCGTGACAGTCACAGAGTCACAACTATATAGGTTTACAGTCCTTCTTATAGATAATCTAGCCTACAGTTTTCCTTTTACTTAAAGAGGAATTAAGAGGTAAAGGGATTTGCCAGGGTTTTACAGGTTTCTTTCTTAGAAACATTGACTAGGCACTGAAAGTTGCCAGATTATTTAATACCAAGATTGGATTACTAATAATCATAGCTCAAAGCAGGAAAAACACCAAAGTGAAGGTAGACAAATCAGGATCAATACTCTCATTAAATACTCAGTGACTTTTTTCCCTGGAGATTTATATTTTTTCCTCATTTTCTGGGTCACATTTTTGTATTAAATACAGAAAAAATAGTAATGACAGAGTTCCTTGACTGTAACTGGAATCGATGTATCTGACATGTTTTCCAATACTTGCCGGGCATATGGTCCAATTAGGTTCACATGCTAGAGAGGGTTCAAACAGGAAAAAGCTTCAGAAAGACAGTCATAATTTTCTTTTCTGGATTTAACAGCCATTCCTTAATTCAGCTGTACAGACTGTTTTCTGTGTACACCCCCAAGCGATGAAAGTTCAAGTACGCTGAAATTCAGAGCACAGCAAACCATTCATGCTGCAGAGTGGTTGGTTTGTGTGGTTTTGTTTTTGCTGTATTGTTAAAATCCGTATTCTGCATTTTTCCCTGAAGAAGGAGGCCGTTTGAGGTTTGATTCCATGTCACTGTAAAATCCTTTTTTGAAAGTCAAGTGAGGTTTACCACCCTTCTTCCCCCACTTTCAGATGCATAAAGCTCGATCTTTTGTGAATTTACTGGTTTTCTGTATTCATGGTGTTTGCCTCACATTCCTATCCAAGTTTTCTTATGTAAATTTTCACACGTTTGATTTCCAATTTGCAAATGTTCAAATGCTCTGATAAAGTGCCCCATTTCTCTTCATATAATTTTGTCCCTAAATGCTTACTGAACCTTCAGGATGGGTCTTAATCATTTTTGTAGGTCCCCCACTCACCACTCCTCCAGACATACCCCTAACTTAGAAGAACACATCGTAGGTGTTAGAATTATTTTTAAACTGAATTTTTTCTTTGTATTAAAATCAGGACCACAGATCTAAAGAACACTTATCTGCATTTTGTTTGAAGAATAAAATTTTTATTTAATTCAAAATGTTCAAATATATCTCTGGTTCCTAATTGAACAGGTTTACCAGATATGTCATTGGAAAAAAAGATAATCTTTGGTTAGTAATTCATATAAGAAATAAAATATTTCAGTTATCCTTGATTTATCATTGAGGTGGGTTTGGTTAGATAGTATTAAAATACATTATCTAACATACAGCATTGCAGTGTTTAATACACAGCAATAGGAGTAAGACACTACCAAATCACAATCTGTTTTAATTTGTAAAGAACATATATGATTTCGCTTAAATAAGACTGTGTCTTGATGGCAAATGTTAAGGCATTAAATTTTTGTTTGCGGTGACAACCTTTGGTGATTGAAGGAAAAAGCCATACTGTCACAATGTTGGTCAGGTTTTATTGTTAACTATTTATTTACAGACCTGTCTCCCTTACTACTCTAGAAGTCTCTACAGAATAGGGCCCTGATCTTTATCCCTCACACCTAGTATAAAGACAAGCACTTAGGAGAATTCAGTAAGCCATTTGTCAGCTTTTTGAACTTGGCATGTTTCTTAATATCTGTCTTACTTCCCTCAACTAACGGGTAAGAAGGAGGTAACCTACCTCAAAGGTGTTCCTGCTTGTAAAGTTTTCAGAACTTCACCTGGCACACTCATACGAAACCCATTGCCATCGAGTCCATTCCGATTCATGGCAACCCCATGTGTGTGAGTAAAGCTGCATTCCATAGGGTTTTTAATAGCTGTAATCTTACAGAAGTAGACCTTCAGGCTTTTCTTCCTTGACGCCACTGGGTGGATTTGAACCACGAACTTTTCCATTAGTAGCCAAATGCAAACTGTTTAGGCCACCAGGCATCTTCCCTTGGCACACCAAAAAAAAAAAACAAAAAACAAAACCCATTGCTATCAGTCCATTCTGACTCATAGCAATCCTATAGGACAGAGCAGAACTGCCCCACAGAGTTTCTAAAGAGCCGGTGGTGGATTTTAACTGCCGACCTTTTGGTTAGTAGCCAAATGCTTAACCACTGTACCACCAGGGCTCTGCTACAGCAGGTGCTAATTTGGTACTGCTCCATTGCATAACCCTGGGAGGCACCATTCACACAGTCCTCCCTGGAGGTGTGCACCTCCAGGTTCCCAGCCTCAAAGTGTGAGTTGTCATGATCATCATCATCATCATCATGACCATCACCATCATCATTAATATTAGGTCCAAGAATAGAAGGATTCATTTCATTTGAACTACAGAGAAGGGAGGACGAGTGTAAGCAGGTCCTTCATGATGCAGATAACTGTGCCATCTCCTAAAGGGCAAAAGCTTGAGTTTTGATGAATTTGTGTAGATGTTTGTCCTTTCATTGAATAATCCTTGTTTGAGGTTTTCAATAAAAATTATTTGTGACTGGACCACACAGGATTATGTTTAGAGTTTTGTTTTATTAACATTGATTCTAATAGACCATTGCTGTCGAGTCAATTCCAACTCATAGCAACCTTGTAGGACAGATTAGAATTGTCCCATAGGATTTCCAAGGATACGAATCTTTACAGAAGCAGACTGCCACATCTTTCTCCCTTAGAGTGGCTGATGGGTTTGAACTACTGACCTTTTGGTTAGCAGCTGAGAGCTTTAACCGCTGTGCCTCCAGTGCTCCTTTCTAGTAACTACTGGGAACTAAAACCACCAGAGGCTGATGAAAAGAGGGTGTTAGATATCCAAGTGAAAATTGAAAATTTTAGTTTTTAAATGTATATTTTGGAACATAGGATATCAGTTACACCAATCACATAATTGGGTTTTCAAACTATTTTGTGACGAGATCTTTTCCTCAAGACTTTAGGATTCCTGTCTTAGTCATCTAGTGTTGCTATAACAGAAATACCACAAGTGGATAGCTTTTAACAAAGAGAAATTTATTCTCTCACAGTCCAGTAGGCTACAAGTCCAAATTCAAGGTATCAGCTCCAGAGGAAGGCTTTCTCTCTCTGTTGGCTCTAGAGGAAGGTCCTTGTGATGCATCAGTCTTCCCTTTGTCTGGGAGCATCTCAGTGCAGGAACCTCAGGTCCAAAGGACGTGCTCTGCTCCCAGCACTGCTTTCTTGGTGGTATGAGGTCCCCACGTGTCTGCTCGCCTCTCTCTTTTATATCTCAAAAGACATTTGCTTAAGACACTATCCAATCTTGTATACCTCATCAGTATAACTGCCGCTAATTCATCTTATTACATCGTAGTGACTGAATTTACAACACATAAGGAAATCACATCGGATTACAAAATGGTCCACAATCATACAATACTGGGAATCATGACCCAGCCAAGTTGACAGATATTTTTGGGAGACACAATTCAATCCATGACAACTCCCAATGGGTATCTTGTGTAGAGAGCCTAGGTCCTATCATCCTAGCCTTTCTCTTCCCTGCATGGTCTCCTAGGAACCCTGTGGTTGTCTATAGAAATCAGTTTGAAATCTCTCACACGGAGAGAACAAAACCTCCATTTTCTAAAAGTCCCACAGAATCATTCTGGATAGTCCAATATTTGGGTTTGTGGGTGATTCTGAAATTTGGATAAAAAATTCTTTCATTTAAAAATATTCACCACATTTTGCTAATTAAATAAAATATATTTTAGTAAAACTGGAGAACAGAAAATTCGGAGAAGAAATTTCTCATAATTTACCAACCAGAGTTAATTTCTGTTAATATTTTGATTTACACTATTTTGTTTCTTATTTTTTAAAGGTATATGTGTAATTTTTTCCCTTTTCACAAAATGGTGATTAAATTCTACCTTTTGACTTTTTAAAAAAACCTTAAAATACACATCTTATAGATTTTCCCATGTCACAAATAATTTTTCCACAATATACTATTTCAAGGGCTCACAGTTTTCCACAGTTGGGATAAGTCACAAATTTCACTGACCATTATTATACATATAGGATGTTTTCAATTTTTCCCACTGTGTTACAAATTTATCCATAAATCTTGTTTTTCACGTCTCTATTATTTCTTCACAAAACATTTCTAGAAATGGGATTGCTCCAAACCCTCTGCTCAAGTCCATTCAATGGCTCCACATTTTTCTTCTTGTGTTTCTGACATCATCCATACTACTGTTGCCCTCACTCATTCAATCCTTTACTCCACTTAAACAACACTGACCTCCTTGACAGTTCTCCACTTGCCAAGCTTGCTCCTATTTCAGCGCTACTCGTTGCTCTTTCCTTCAATAGCTGCCTCATGTACCCCCTTACCTTCTTCAAGTCTTGCTCAAATGTTTTCTTTTCAATGAAGCATAACGCTTACCATTCCACTAAAACTTCATCAGCCCTTCCTGGCACCACCCACATATAACACCTGGCCATCTGATCCTTCTCCTTTTTTTTTTTTTTCCGAAAGTACTTATCTTGCTCTAATGTATTTTATAATTTGCTTGTTTTGTTCTGTTTATTATCTGTCTCTCCCATCAGAATCTGATGTACAAGAAGCAAGTATTTTTGTCTGGGATAGTACGTGAACTACAGTAAGAACTCCATAAATATTTGTTAAATGAGCAAGTAAGTTGTTAGGTATATGCACAATTTTAAGTTTTTTGATAACTATTAGAAAATTTAAGTCTATAAAGTCTATTATCACTTTATACTCTCCAAAGTATAAAGATATTTTTATGGACAAAAAATATTTAAATTAAAAAACTTCAAATGAAATATTTCTTGATTGTTACACGTTTCTGTCTCTAAGCAAATCATAGTGAGTACAATTTAATATTCTTTAATGGCTCATGATATTTACTCTAATTAATAATTATTTCACTCAGTTGTTTTTAGAGTTATTTGGACCTTTGCTAAATGGCCCCACATAACTATGTTTCTTCACTAGGTCTTCAGTGAAATCTGAAAGAGTAAGCCTATCAATAAAATGCATGCAGGCATTTTAGTTCTGGGATTTTGTGAACATTTATTCACCTCCTTAAATGGCTTTCAATTTTCAATCTCCTTTCCATTTTAATTTAGAGATTTGGTAAGGAAGAGTATCAATGTGGTTTTCTTCCTTTAACAGACATATAAATCCTGCCACTATTTTTTATAACTGTTTCTTTCATAAATATATATATATATGTATATATTTTTCTTTATTGCTGATATGCATGCAGAGAAAAGCAAATCTAGGTTTCAATCTTCTGTCCCACAAAACTGTTCCTGCCAAGCCTGTCATTCTCTATAATCTAAATACCAAAACAAAAAGTCTTAAGTTGCATGAATTTAGCTCCATGGAAACTATAAGATGACAGAAACTGTATTTTTCGGAGCATTGAGTTCTGGGATTTGTGCTGTTCAGTCAATTGCGCAATTGAGGATTTTTTCAGAAATGAAATTCCTTTAAAACCACTCTTTGAATCTCTTCAGAGAGAAAAAAAGAAAATGTTTATAGTTTACAGAACTGTCAAAAACATAGCACATGCTAAGTGAAATGTCAAGCTCAAAAGGACAAAGACTGTATAATTCCTCTTATATGAAATATCAAATACAGGTAAATGCAGAGACAAAAATTTGTCAGTGGTTAACAGGCAACGGGGTAGGGGATTTCTGTTTGGGGTCATGAAAACCTTTTGGTAATGAATAGTAGTGATGGTTGCACAGCATGGTTAATGTGATTAATGTCACTGAATTATACACTTAAGAGTGGTTGAAATGGCAAAGTTTTTGTGATATATATTCTACCACAATAAAAGATACACAGAGAGAGAGAGTGCACAGAATCTTGTCACGCTAATTTATTCCTTGAAAAGAATAGGAAGGAAAATTAGGTAGTTCTCTTTTTTAAAAATATATTTAGTGTCTACTTAAAATTGTGTTTTAAATAGTCAGAGATCCTAAATTATATTTTATAAATACATATAACTCATACTTGATCTCTAAATAGTCATTTAAACACAAAATCTCCAAATGTTTTAAGACTTACTTAGCCCCTTACTCTTTCTCACTGAGGAAACTATGACTGTGTGGACATTGTTCTTGAAAGTATATTTTAGCAGTGTTTCCATCCTTAACTTAGCAAGTATGGGGTCCTGATTAATATTTCATAATGATAACATTAAAATCTAACTGCATTTCTGTTCATTTACTCTTATTTTCAGAACAATCAAGTTTTGTACTTCTTAAGAGAGAAACGACTTAGCTTATTATTTCGCAGCAACTTTAGGGTCAGACAGATTTGAGTTCAGAATCTGGTTCCTTCAGTTATTAGTTGGATGATCTTGAGTAAGTATTAAGTTGCTTTACTTCAATAAAGCTTAGTTTAATCATATATTGAAGAGGGACAGTATTACCTACTTCAAAGGGTGTTAAAGAAAGCCTGCAATGACTTTAGCGCAAAGCTTGGCATCTAGGCAGGGTAGTAAAAAACAACAACAAAAATAATAAAATAAAATAAAAAAACCAACATTAAAGTAAATATGTCTTGAAAGAAATTTTTTAGATAATTTTTTGACCTTTATTTATTCTAAAAAGTAGATTGACAGATCTCAAAAATTTATATTTACTGATGTAACCATTATTATATTTGGCTCAGCAAATGAAAGATATCTTAAAAGAAGGAAAGATTGAATACTGATTCAAAACCATTCTTGTCAACATGTGCATTAATAGTTTAGACCCATTAGGCAGAAGCCACAGAGGTCAGTTCTCAAAAACGAAGACAACAGCAGGGAGGTGTGGTGCTATTAGTGTACTTCTTATAATTGTTAAATGTGCTAATACTCTCTTTAAATTTGGTCCTTGGCCTTTTAAAAACATACAATCCTTTCAGACAGGGAAAAAATAAAAACTAAGCCAGCTGCCCTCGAATTGATTTTGATTCTCAGCAAACCCAGACAGGAACCAGGGCTAATAACCAGAAGTCTATGAATGTTTTCTATTTTGAGGAACTGCATGAAGATTTTGTGGTGTTGGTGATGATGATAATAATACACATGTGAGAAATATCTACTTAACCCCGCTGCCAAACATCTTGGTTTGTTTATTTGTTTCCACATAAAGACAACCACTGATTGTCGGTGAAAGGAAGGACCTGGTGAAGATAAGCAAAAGACCAATGTTACCTTGGTGCCTGAGTTAGGGCTTACAGGCCAGGGTCAGATCCTCGTAGTAATTCTTTGACCTTGATTCACATCACAAATGAATCAATTGGTTATTTGGGGGCAGCATCTTATAGAGCAAAACAATTCATAAGTAAGAAAATATGCATTCTAGCACTCATTTTTTCACTTAGAGGTTAAGTGATTCTGAGCACAAGTAGACATGCTGAACTTTCCTCTGAAAATAATTATAAATAATACAATATACAGTTATGCATTGTAACATAATATAATGATATCTGTCCCACTTATATTGTTATGAGAATTTAATTAAATATGTAAAAATTTCTTGTAACTTATAAAATGGAAGTATTAAACACATACTAATTGTTGTGGGAAAATGCGTTAAACTACTAATTATGAAAGAAATTTAAAAAAACTGATGGAGCATAGAGGAAATATTTGGAAGCTGCAAATTGTCATGTTGAAATATCATTGTGATTGCCTAAAAACCATCAACAGCTTTAAATTTCATATAGATAGTTCATTTTTATTAAGCCCATGTCTGCAGTGTTAGTCTTTTATGTTCATTTTCATTTTCTATATTAATGAAAACAAAAATCCTCACAATTGGACCAATAAACAAGATCATGATAAATGCAGAAAAGATTGAAGTTCAAGGATTTCATTTTACTTGGATCCACAATCATGGAAGCAGCAGTCAAGAAATCAAAAGACTCATTGCTTGGACAAATCGGCTGCTAAACACCTCTTTAAAGTGTTAAAAAGCAAAGAGGTCACTTTAAGGACTAAGGTGCACCTGACCCAAGCCATAGTGTTTTCAAAGCCTCATATGCATGCGAAAGCTGGGCAATGAATAAGGAAGACAGAAGAGAAGAATTGATGCCTTTGAATTATGGTGTTGACGAAGAATATTGAATATACCATGGACTGCCAAAAGAACAAACAAATCTATCTTGGAAGAAGTACAGCCAGAATGCCCCTTAGAAGCAAGAATGGCAAGACTTTGTCTCCATACTTTGGACATGTTATCAGGAGGAATCAGTCCCTGGAGAAGGACATACTGCTTGGTGAAGCAGAGGATCAGCGAAAAAGAGGAAGACGCTCAGTGAGATGGATTGACACAGTGGCTGCAACAACACTGTGAGACTGCAACAACACTGGGAGACGGACCCTACTCGATGACATCTAACAACAACGTCTTAATGAAACCTAAACATTTACTGGAAAAACGAAAGCCATACTTAAATGGGAAATAATATGGTGAGGTGGAATGAAAATGAGCTAAACGGTCAAAACCCTAACTGTCTCAAAAGCCAAGCAGCTAATGTGAATCAATTGGGGTGGGTAGGGGGGCAACTGTAGAGCACAGCACTGTTGCTTGTTGTTTTTTGTTTGTTTTACTACCTTGAGTAGATGCCAACCATTGCGCTAAAGTCACTGCAGACATTCTACCAACACTCTTTGAAGTAGGTAATACTATACCTATTCTATACATGTTAAACTAAGGTTTATTGAGGTAAGGCAACTTAATACTTACTCAAGATCATCCAACTAATAACTGATGGAACGGGATGCAATATCTATCCAAAGGAAGACCCAATATTTAACTCCCATGCATGTGTCATGTGGAAATACGGGTCAGTGTTGCCAGATTTTCTTATTTTCTAAGAGGAGGCAAGTATTCAGACTTAAAAATATATATATCAAAATTATAAAAGTTGGAAAACAAAATTTTAAAAAATTTTTATAAATTTGTTTTTAAAATACTGTGCTGGATACATACATATATTGTTTATAAATGCTTTATACATGTTTATAAACACTTCCCTGAGCTGAGTCCAGTTCACAAGGCTCCATTTTTTAACCACCATGTTATAAAATTGGACAAAACTTACTTGAATCTCAGCTCTAAAACTCACCAACGGAACAGTTTTGGCTAGGAAATGTCACCTCTCTGAGCTTCACTTTCCTCTTCTGAAATGGGAAGAACAATGCCTACATCACCCAACTGTTTTGAAGGTGCAAAAACAGGCAGGGATGAAAACATTTACATAATAGATACACATTAGATATTCACAGAATTTATCACTTTTTTCTCTCTTGTTTTTTTTTTTTTTTGATAACTTAGAAAGAATAAGTTGTTTTGTTTTCTTCTTTTTATAATTATTCTATCCAGAACATGTCAGATATCCTTGTTATTAAGAGGGTCTGAGTTATCCCATTCATTGTTGGAATAAATTGTTTTATTCCATTATAAAGAAAATTCTAAACCATGGATCTCCACATTTATTTTAAAGAGTAGAGATAAGTCAGCAAGTCAGTCAAGTCTGAATATTTTTTCAGATTGATCCAAGGTAGATTGTGTCTTTGCAAAATGGTTGTCTCCTAAACAAAATGTTTCTATGACTATCTCACTGGTTACTCCCTGTCATAAAGATCCTTTCATTGTCAAACAGCATTTCAGGACATCAAGAATGTGGTTAGTGATGGCACCATGTGAACTGAGAACAGATCGATTCTTCTTAGGTTATAGCTGCATATACAGCCAAAGACTGAAGTTTCAAAGTAAGAGAATTATATGAAATAAACAACTAAGGCCAAAGATGAAGAAATTGAAGATTTTTAGCAACTTCTGCAGTCTGAAATTGATCAAACATGCAATCAAGATGCATTGATAATTACTGGTGGTTGGAATGCGAAAGTTGGAAACAAAGAAGAAGGATCGGTAGTTGGAAAATAATGGCCTTAGTGATAGAAACAACGCCAGAGAGCAAATGACAGAATTTTGCAAGACTAATGACTTCTTTGTTTCTAATACCATTTTTCAACAACATAGATGGCAACTATACACATGGACCTCACCAGATGGAAAACGCAGGAATCAAATCAGCTACATCTGTGGAAAGAGACAATGAAGAAGCTCAATATCACCAGTGAGAACAAGACCAGGGGCTGACTTCGGAACAGACCATCCACTGCTCCTATGCAAGTTCAAGTTGAAGGTGAGGAAAATTAGAACAAGTCCACAAGAGCCAAAATACAGCCTTGAGTATATCCTACTTGAATTTAGAGACCGTCTCAAGAACACATTTGACGCATTGAACACTAATGACCAAAGAACAGACAAGTTGTAGAATGACATCAAGGACATCATACATGAAGAAAGTAAGAGGCTATTAAAAAAGATAGGAAAGAAAGAGAAGACCAAAATAGATGTCAGAAAAGGTGCTGAAACTTACTCTTGAACCTAGAGCAGCTAAAGTGAATGGAACAAATGATGAAGTAAAAGAGCTGAAGAGAAGATTTCAAAGGGCAGCTCAAGAAGACAAAGTAAAGTATTATAATGAAACATGCAAAGACCTGGAGTTAGAAAACCAAAAGGGAAGAATGCAGTCAACATTCCTCAAGCTGAAAGAACTGAAGAAAAAATTCAAGCCTCAAGTTGTAATATTTAAGGATTCTACAGGGAAAATATTAAAGGACAAAGGAAGCATCAAAAGAAGATGGAAGGAATACACAGTCACCGTACCAAAAGGCATTGGTCGGCGTTCAACCATTTTAGGAGGTAACAGGATCAAGAACTGAAGATACTGAAGGAAGAAGTCCAAGCTGCACTGAAGGCATTGATGAAAAACAAGGCTCCAGGAATTGACAGAATACCAATTGAAATGTTTCAACAAATGGATGCAGTGCTGGAGGTGCCAAGATACAGCACTCGTCTATTCCAAGAAATTTTGAAGATAGCTACCTGGCCAACCGACTGGAAGAGATCCGTATTTGTGCCCATTCCAAAGAAAGGAGATCAAACAGAATGCGGAAGTTATCGAACAATATCATTAATATCACACACAAGTAAAATTTTGCTGAAGATCATTCAAAAGTGGTTGCAGCAGTACATTGACGGGGAACTGCCAGAAAATCAAGCCAGATTCAGAAGAGGACATGGAACAAGGTATATCGTTGCTGATGTCAGATAAATCTTGGCTGAAAGCAGAGAATATGTTTACCTGTGTTTTATTGACTGTGCAAAGGCATTTGACTGTGTGAATCATAACAAATTATGGATAACATTGTGAAGAATGGAAATTCCAGAACACTTAATTGTGCTCATGAGGAACCGGTACATAGATCAAGAGGGAGAAGAGAACAAGGGGATACTTCGTGGTTTAAAGTCAGGAAAGGTGTGTGTCAGTGTTGTATCCTTTCACCATAATTAATCTGTATGTGGATCAGATAATCCAAGAAGCTGAACTATATGAAGAACAGGGCATCAGGGTTGGAGGAAGACTCATTAACAACCTGCAATATGCAGATGACACAAACTTGTTTGCTAAAAGCAGAGAGGACTTCAAGCACTTACTGATAAAGATCAAAGACTACAGTGTTCATTTTGGCTTACACCTCAACATAAAAAAAACAAAAATCTTCACAACTTGACCAATAAGCAACATCATGAGAAATGGAGAAAAGATTGACGTTGTCAAGGATTTCATTTTACTTGAATCCATATAATCAATGCCCACAGAAGTAACAGTCAAGAAATCAAATGACGTATTGCATTGGGCAAATCTGTTGCAGAAGTGTTTAAAAGCAAAGATGTCACTTTAAGGACTGAGATGTGCCTGACCCAAGCCATTGTATTTTCTGTTGCCTCATATGCATGCGAAAGCTGGACAGTGAATAAGAAAGACCGAAGAACTAACACCTTTGATTAATGCTGCTGGCAGAGAATATTGCATATACCATGGACTGCCAGAAGAACAAACCAATCTGTCTTGGAAGAAGTACAGCCAGAATCTTCCTTAGAAGCAAGGATGACGAGACTTTGCTTAATCTACTTTGAACATGTTATCAGGAGGGACCAGTCCCTGGAGAAGGACATCATGCTTGGTAAAGTAGAGGGTCATCGAAAAAGAGGAAAACCCTCAAGGAGGTGGACTGACACAGTGGCTGCAACAATGGGCTCAAGCATAACAATGATTCTGAGGATAACACAAGACCAGGCAGTGTTTCTTTCTGTTGTAAGTATAGTTGCTATGAATCGGAACTGACTCAGTGGCACCCTAACAGATATATTGATACATGTAAGCTGGGCTTACTAAAATTTTTTGTTGTTATAACTAAATACAGGAATATTTTTATAAAAAATAACAAATTTCTGCTGAAATACTACACAAAAATTTTATAGACAGTTATTTTGTTGTCACCCCTCTGACAGTGCCACTGGGTGCGGTCTGCACCTCCTGCACCCACCTTGTGACGCCACTGGAATCAGGCATGTTTAAGCAGACATTTGGAGAAGGGGCTCTTTCAAATCTATAGTGGGAAAACCCTGAAGGTCGCACAGTGATGGAAGAATCAATTTCCCTTGCTGTAGGCTGATGTTTTCCTTTCTCTTGTTTCAGAGTGTAGCATTGCACCCTGTGGGGCCTAAAAGTTGGACAATCTAGCCAAGAAGAGGACATATGGGTAAGTAGTTCCTTCTCTATCAAAATTAATTAGGGGGATGGAGCTCCTTGTTACTACATTTTGAAAAAACCTAGGGTTTATTTTTAGTTATTCCAAATGTTGTTGGCATCTGACTCAAAATACTATGAATTCTAACCTTTGTAGATGCTTTTATTAAGGGAAATACTTCAAAAATAAAAAGGCATAATTCAAATATTTTCTTTAATGTAACTAAAAATCACATAGTCTCTACAATATAAAATCCATTTTATGATTAATTAGCTACTACTTAAAATCTTCCTTAAGAGACACAGGAGACAAAGACTGGGTTAGTGGAGTGCCAGTCATTCTTCCTCTGGGTCTAGGTAACCAGAGCTGAGCAAAAGGTGGAACAACGCGGCTAGTCCCAGGGTATCCATTTTCATAATCTGAGTTAGCTAAGAAATACATATGAAACAAGTTTGGGATCTATGATATCTTTGTAACACCCAAGTCTTTCTCTCTGTCTTGTCAGTGCCAAATAGCAGCATTAGCAGTTTGGGAATTCTCATGTGAATTCAGTGTGGATTTTTAATATGAATTCTCCAGATTGGTTATCATTATATACAACCTTATTGTCGCTTACTTTGCTATTTTTTTTTTTAATGGCTTATTGGTAGAAGGACAAAATAGCCTAGATTGTATATAGAATGTATCCATTTAAAATATTCTGCCCAGTTGTTTTCATTAGTACTCTTGCATTAATTTAAAAAAACTATTTTAGGTTTGGAAAATATGATCAAATTAGGTATGCCTGACTGATGAATAGCTTAAGGGTCTTAACTATGGATCATTGATAACTATAGAGTATGGGTTCAGCTTATTTTTGGAAGGTACCTCTCTCCATGAAATGCTGCACAAGAAGAGCCAGATAAGGAATGTGGGTGAGAAACATTTGCTTGGTTTACATTTTTACCGTGGTTGTACTGGGTAGCACTTTCCAGTGGAACATTTCCAGTTCAGAACAGAAGGCATGATGAAAATATCACCCTCTTTTGTTTAGCACATGCTTACAAAGCATCTTTGGGGTCATAATAATCTCAGTAAAATTTCTTTCTCGAAAATAATACCAATGAATTGTTTTCTAACCACATAGTGTCAACTAAATTTAATCAGATTTGGTTTTCTATGTATATTTTCACAACAGTTAGACTCCAGAATTTCAGTAATTGCAGTGCATGCTAAGAGCTTGACACAGATGCCAAACAAAGAAACAAAAGCAATGAAGACTTCTTCCTTACACTTAAGTTTCAGTGCATGAGCAGGGTAGGTAGGCATCCTAGAGATGGCTGTTACCAATGGTTTGAAATCATTTCTCTGTGATTGGCAAGTATTCCCCTTTTCCAGTCACTCTCTTATATATTTGATTTTCAAACTTTCATGAAAGCAAGATATTTTGGAGTAGTTATTGCCTCCCATCTCTGTTTCATCTTAATTCCTGGACAGACATGTGAAGGAATCATTCATTTATGATTACTGTATTTGGTAGATTTCTAAAACTGCAAAGTAGCTGTGACTGTGTTATCATGTAATTTGATACTACTAATAATTATTAATTTACTTTAGTAAATTAAATTTTTTTTAATTTATTAAAATAAAATATCTTTTAAATGATGCCACTATTTCTGACATGCATTTCAATTTCTAAAAAACAATGAAAGGAGCCACAGCAGTGTCCACGGCCTTTTTTATTTATGTCTTAGCATGTAGTGAACAACTGTTAATGATAGATTTTATGGGTTGTGATTTATCTTTAAGAATTTGATTTTCCCTTATCAAAATCTTAACAACATCCTGAGCACATCACACATATGCATACAATCCATTTTGTTTTTACAGAAAAAATAAAAGGATGAGAATCACAGTCCAAAGAACCAGTGGTGGAAATCTCTTCTACAATTTTAGGCCAGAGGTCTTTCAGGGGACCATTCACTCATTCAGTCGTTTAACCAGTATTTATTTAGCACGTATGTTGTGCCAAGCCATCCTATTAATTGGTGAACACAACAGTTTCAGTTCCTGCCTTCACACAGTTTACAGTCCACTAAAGGGTGGAGAAAATCTTAAAGTAAACAAATAAATAGCTCTATAATTACAACTTTTGATAAGTGCTGTGAAGGAAACCCACAAGGTGCAGTGACAGACAGTAGCAGGGGAGATACATTTGGGAAACCTCTCCAAGGAGTTATTTTTAAATTCAGACTTGAAGTATAAGAATTCAACTATTCAAATTTAAAAAGGGGAAACTGTCAGAAAACTGGGCTTTCATTTCAAAACTATATGTTTAAAGAATATAGTGAAAACACGAGTTGCCAAAAATGATGTTGGTTTATTCCAAGAACTCATGTGACAGCTAATGTGATGTTGTTTAAATATGCTTCTATAAAGGATATGAGTGGTCACAGAGGTTAAGACGGCAGGACGCCACTACCATACCGAGAAAAGATGAATCTGAAAGAGATTTGGTTTTTGTTTTGTTTTTTAATTGCTGCTGATGCAAGTACCTAGTGAAATTTCTAGCAATTCAAACGGGGATTTCACTGACTTGGGTCTTAAACTTACTCATTATCAGCAGACAGAGATGACCGGGGTTAATGTTATACCCACTATGAGATGCAGTGGCAGGTCAGGGTAACAGAAGCTCATATTTCCTGAAAAAATAATGCTTGACTCACAACTGCTGCAAATCAAGCAAGCACTACCTGTATCATGACCAGTGTTTGAAAGCAAAGTGTAAAGCTTCCCCTACTAGAGAAAAAACAAACCAACCAGCTTTTATTATCAAGAAAAATGCACGGAGATTAAAATGGTAGTAGAGATATATTTACTGACATGGAAAGTTGGCCACATTACATAAACTGAAAGAAATATATAAAAAGTACTTAGAATATGATCCCATTTTTTGAAAGTGAGTGTGTGAATACATTTTTATGTGCATATAGAAAATAAATCTAGAAGGATATATACCAAAATGCTAACAGTGATCATTTCTGGATGGTAGGCTTATGGGTGATTTTCACCTTTATTTATATATTTCTGTATTTTTTTTTTTTTAAGCAATGACGACGTATTTTTTTAACGTGAAAAAAACTTTAAAAGGAAAAAAAATTAATTATATTGGTGAATATGGATTTAAAACAGAATGTCTTCAGTGTGACAGGTCTCACTTTTACTGCAAGCTAATTAATTATAAAGGAGACTTTTCCCAAATGTGGAGTGATGGGTCAGATGGCATGATCTGTTCTTTGGCACAAAGTTTGTGCCTAAGCATTAGTGAAAAAACAAAACAAAACAGGAGATTACAAAAAATTAGACTATTTTGGAAAAATGTGATTTTTGCTACTTTAGAAAAGTGTAGAAGCATTCGTCCAGGGAAGAAATCAGAAAGTTCTTGAACTGATGTACACTTATTTTATGATTTAATATTGCTTTTACTTTTAAGGGCATGTAGTTGGAGAGATGCTGAGGGCATGTAGGTGACATAGGTGTTTTCAGGGTCCAGGACCCACGTAAATGTTAATTTGGTCCTAAGCACACAAGAAAGTTATGTTACCTTCCAATCTCTATGTCATTCAAAATAAAAATAATACGTAACCATAAAATAAGTGCACATCAGTCCAAAAAGGTCTGATTCCACCCCCCAGACAAATGCTCATATACTTTTTTGAAATATCAAGGATCATATATACTTTCTCCAACATATTTTTTCTGTGTGCACCATTTTTTTTCCTAATGCCCTAAGCACATACTTAGTCTATTTAGTAATTTAATACGGCCGAAATAAAATCATGGCAACTGAAATATCTGAATACAAATAAACATATTTCACAGATATATAGGTATACTATATTTGATATTTTAAAATTCAAATCAGGATGATAATTTGCTAAATTTTCTAATATGGTATATAGGCTCCTGAGACTTGGGGTTCAGTCCTGGTTAAGCCATTTACCACACATAACCTTTGAGGAGTTTCATCTCTCTGAGCCTGTTTCCACTTCGTAAAATAATTATGTTGCACATCTCGAAGATTGTAATCATATTGTTGAGTTGTACATGTAGAAACTGTTGAATTGGTGTATGTTTTGCTGTGTATATTTTCACCAAAAAAAAAAAGGTAAAAAAAATAATTATTATAATAGTATGATAGAATTGTTGTAAATATAAAATGAAAAGAGAATGGAAAATGTCTTGAGAACTATAAAACATCATACAGTGGAACCTGTGAGAGCCAGAACTCAACAGGCCTGCCTTGTTTTTCTGGATCTTGCAAGTTTCCCACCTTTGAGCAGTCTTACCACTTTTCTATTGTTTGTTGTAGTGGAAAATATTTGCGTTTTCCTTCTCTGACAGGCTTCCACTTTATACCGGTTCCAGCTTTCCCAGGTTTTACTGTATTACTATAAGGTGTAGTGATGGTACTTATCACAACTATATTGTTTTCTTCATTAATTTTTTGATGTGTGTTTATCTTATCTCCCCAAGGAAACTCATGTGCAAATTGTACTAGCCATATAAGAGCTCTTCAAATATTTGTTGGTCAATTGATTAATTCATCCTGTTTGAAAACACATTCCCACTTGATAGAATAATGGTTGGGATATGCAAAAGGGGAAGTGTAAGTGATTCTAAGTGTAACATCCAAGTAGAAACCTACTTAATTTATTTTAGTCTTAGAGAAATGTCCAATTGTTGAGTTACCTATGTTGAAATTTCTATGATAAATTTGGTTTTCTTTTATACTCCAACCATGGGAAATAAACCTTTTTTTATGAACTGATGAGAAATGTAGAACATAGCTTTAACTCTCCAAATATTTTCCGGAGATTTGAAAAATGAAACATGTACATAAAGTTGAAATATATTCTGAGGTCACTTGAAGAAATAAGGCACATCCCATCACAAAAAGGGAGAAACTAGATAATGTGTGTTTTACTCCAATAAAAACAAGTTTTACTAAAGACTTAAACACCATTCAAAATATTTCATTTTCATATTCCAACCAGTATGGCATTGTCAAGATAGTTGACTATAAAAGTAATCAGTAAGATTAGCTGCTTTGTTAAACAGCACATTGAAAGAATAACTTGTGTCTTTCATATAGTTTGTTCTTTCTGACGTCAACTTCATGGCTTTTGAACTACAGTGAAACCTGTGAGAGCCGGAACTTGACAGGACTGCCTTGTTTTTCCAGGTATCATAAGATTTCCATTGTTGACAGGGTGCAGTCTTACCACTTTTCTATCATCGCTCTCTATTAGTGGAAAATATGTGAGTTTTTCTTCTCTGAGAGGTTTCTGCCTTACACACGTTCCGGATTTCATAGGTTTTACTGTATTTTGAATCTAGACTCTACTAAACAAAATGTAAAAAAACACATTTGATTTTTGTTTCAAAATTATCCAGCAAGGAATAATTTTAGTATGACTATTAAGTATCACACTGCATAGAGTTGCTGAGAAAAAGGAGCTCTTACGAATAGGCCAATGTTCAGTCTCATGCATCCAGGCAGGATTACATATAAACTTCTCTAGGCAGATGATCAATTGATTTCTTTAAAAATATCCAAATTCTGTAACTTAGAAGCCCATTGCAAAATGGATCACACTGTTACAGGTGTAGAAGTGCCTGATATTAAACACTAAAGGGCACTCTTAAACGTAACATTTAATCTAGAAAAAGCCAGAGAAGTTCTTGAGAAGTAATCTGGTCCATTCTAGACAAGTCCTATTTTTGGAGGTTTGATGAAAGAAGAGTCCACTGCCTTGTCTGGTCACATATTTTCTCACACTGTCTATCAGAAAATTCTGCTTTTTATATTTCTCATCTTCATTCTTCCTAATGAACTTGAAGCCCTTTTACCTTATTTCAGGTTCCAAAATACAGCAATAAATTTTGCCTTACATAAAAACGTTTGGTTTATCTGAAGCAAATGATTGTCAACTCTTAGTTTTCTTTTTTCCAAATGAAATAATCCTAGTTCCCATATCTTTCTTCAGAGAGTTTAACTTGTAGTCTTTTCAACATCACTTTTTTGTGGCCCCTCAGGAAAGGCCATATAGTCATCTTAATTAAGTTGTGAAGCCAAAAATTACAACTATATTCCTATCAGGATCTGATCACACAGCTGACAGACCACCAACACCAGTCAGTTCTAAGCTGCTCAGACTGCACCAGCTTCACCTATAAAACGTATTCCGATAAAAATTTCAACACAAAGGAAATAAAAACGAAACCCCAAGATATCTAGTTACACTACATGAAACCGAGTGAACTACTGAGGCATCTTCATTTTTTTTTAAAGTTTACTGTAGATTTTCTGAGATTTTAATTTCTGGAAGTCAAAAGTTAGCATTAGAAGTTTCAGGGCATACTGTGCTGTAAACATTTTGACAGGACCTACAAGCCCAGTACCTCTTTCCTTGCCCTTCTTTATGTAGTTGCTACAATTAAGCACAGGGTAGCATGACTTTACAGAGCTGTGAATCTATATAATACATGAGGTATCATGGGCATATTATATCTATTCTTCTCATTATGTCACTAAAGAGCCTTCCCCTATATAAACCAAATAGAACAAAATTATTTTGAAGGAAATTAAGCTATAAACCTAATTCAAATAAATGTAAAAATTTTAAGTGAGGGGGGCAATGTGTAAAATAAAATGCAAGATTAAAACAAAAAAAGGTAATTTTACATTGTAAAAAGTTTGCACTGCCAATGATACTGGTAATGGGGAGATTGATGGAAAAAACTGGTCTTTAAGATGAATGTAATATTACTAACACAGTTTTACCTGCAAGGATTTTCCTGGCATTAATTCAATGAAGCCCATTATCCTGGGTGGTAATGGAACAGCATACCCTACCCATCTCAGGCATCTTTAGTCTCCAAGCTGCCTTAAAGCCTTGGCAATAATAAAAGGTCAAGCAGATCACAGTAAGCATTTGTAAACTACAATAGTTCCCCATTTCAGCTACAAGCCACACATTTCCCTGCTAAGCTTTGCTCGCTCTCTTGTTTCATTTCATTGGATAAGCAGGCTGATTTGGAATGGTTAGGTTACTTGGGAGCACCTAGATTTTCAAAACAATCCCACTTTCCTACTTAACCACTGATAACAGCAGACCCATACTACATCATTTGAGAGAACTGTAAAATGGTGCCTGGATACTGATGGAATGAATAGCAAATAGCAGCACTATTAAATAAAATGAATGCACTTCACCTTCCAGCTCAGCTCTGCTTCCTGGGACACAAGGCACAAACATGACAAGGCTGGGGTGGGATTTCAAGAAAACTGATTTGTTTGAACATTCATTTGGCAAGATGCTGGATGCAAAATACCACAAGCCACCTCCCTTTCCCATCATTGTAAATTCAGGGCCCTCATTATCACCCCTCACACACCCAATTAAAAATAAAGAAAAGAGGCAGGCTATGAATTCACGTTTAGTGCTATGATACAGCTCCAATGATAGGCATCTGTCCTAATTGGTCACAATGAAACTCAGGGACAATAACAAGACTACATCTCACATTAATCCAAATGAAGCCAATAAATAATTATACAAACCAGAAGACAGTTTCAAAAATATGTAATCACCTCCAAGCATGCACGGTCATTTATATTCCATAAAAATGATTGCAAAGCACACTCTGCATATAAATATGCTCCAGAAATGGAATATAAATGCCAAGTAACGTGTATATATGATATGCATATCCATCAGGTATATACATTTGTATGTTCACAATCACATCTATACACTAAAAAGGAAACTCTGCATTAGGCAAATGGTTTCTAAACAAGAGTAGGTCAAACACATTAGAATATGAAATAGAATGCTAAATTCTGGGGCCACCTTTTCTTAGCAATGATGGAAATTAGCAAAACCACCCTACAATTAGGCCGAGAAGCTTAGAAGGCACCAAATGTGTTTCTGAGGAAGGCCCAACCCTGTGAGAGCTGCAAATGAAACGATTTCTTTCAATTACACCCATTTCTCGTTGTTAGCTCTTTTTCCACCCCGATTCTGTTGCTAAGCCGGGGACGAAAGGAACCAAGGGGCTCAGTCTGCATACTGAGCCAATTCAAGATAAAAATCACAGCACCTTCTTTTTAACACGAGCGATGCCTTCTCACTTCTCTCTCTCCGACAACCTTCCTCTCTTTCCATCCCCATCTCTGTCTCCACATCTCTAAAGCACGGGAGTCATTGTTCAACTCCAGGCCACAAACGTATACAGAGGTCATATAACAACAAGCTAAACCAAGAAGATAGCCCCACTGTCTCCTACTTACCATGCTGACACCCGGAGAAGCTGTTGAAAAGAGGGAGAGATGCAAACTGAATCCATTTTCCTTGTAACCCAGTCGGATGGAGCCTGCGAACCCAACATCAGCAGCGGCTGCTGGGATTTTTTTTCCCTCCCTCTCTGGTTGGCAACGGTGCGACTAGAAACCACCCTTCCAGCCCTACTAGAGCATCAGCAGCAGAGACAGCGGCAGAAGCAGCAGCATCACCACTTTGGCCGCCTCCCTCTCGGAGGATGGGGTGAGCTTGGAAGCAGCCAGGAACTTGCAGCAGACACCTCCTCTGGCTCCTCCTATCTCTCCCCCTCCCCCACAGCCCCACCCCTGCTGCGGTAGAGGCTGCCTTGCCCGGCAGCTGCTGGTTGCCATGGCAATGGCCAATGGGAAGCGGCCAGACTAAGGGGGAGGGGAGATGGGTGAAGCAAGCTGTAGGGGCTGGGGGAGAGAATTTGAGCCGCCCCCCTCTGGGATGCTCTTGGTCTCTCCTGCGCTGGACTCCAGGTCTTCAAAAATGGGGCAAGGATGAATAGGCACGGGAAGAAAATAATTACAAATTAATCGAAGTCTAGATTAAAGCCTATGAAATATCTTAACTAATTTTTGTATTTTTTGTGCTTTTCCAGTAAAATGTATTAAATTTGTGATCAGAAAAAAAAAAACAAATGTGAAGGGGAGACTATGTCGTGTGATAGTAGATTGTTATTACTCAAATATGTTTGTCATTTTTAGCATCTTTTACTCAGTGCTACTCTGGGTTGTAAAAAAAAAAACAGTGTGTGGATGGACTTTGCAGTAAGATAGGAGCCTGATACCTTGGCAAGACTCCCGGCAGGTTTTCAGGTGAGTCTTTTGGTCTCATTGTTTTTTCAGCTCCCCGTCTGAAAAGAACCTTAAGATATTTGTTACTACCCTGTGGCAAAGGGAGTTAGAATAGCGAAAACGAAAACACGTTTGAACAACTGTGGTTCTCGGTACCACCACTGATGGACAGTTCCAAACCTTCTTAGAGTCAGCCTCCTGGAGCATTCAATTTTCCTGGAATTTTTAACAATTCTATGTCATTTTCATGGATGTCCTCTTGGAGTTTCCAAGCCAGCTGGCAGGCAAGGTAGTAGATAGGAAAAAGGGAAGTGGAATGAGAAGTGTTGAGTTCTAGGTGAGCTCTTTATTAACTATGAATTATAGATGAAATTAGTATCTGTCTCATCCAGTAGTTATAAAGATGGAACAAGATAATGCAGTAATAGCACTTGGCATGCAGTAAGTGTGCGATAACTGTTTATTATTATCATTACTATTACTACATTGTATCTGTCTCTCAATCCAATGGAGGGAGTAATATGGCAATTTCAGGCACAGAAAAAAAGTAAGGTGAGAAAACCCTTAAAATATGAGAGGTGTGATGATGATGATGATGATGGCACAAAGATATGGAGACCTTGAGAGATTAAGTGTTTTCTATAACTTGATTGTGATGACATTGTAAGTCATACCGATTGCTGTCCAGTCGATTCTGATTCATAGTGACACTAGAGGACAGAGTAGAGCTGCCCCATCGGGTTTCCAAGGCTGTAAATCTTTACAGAAGCAGACTGCTACATCTTTCTCCCCCAGAGACACTGGTTGGTTCGAACCACCAGCCTTTCAGTTAGCAGCCAACTGCTTAACCACTGCGCCACCAGGCCTCCTTTTGTAAGTCATAAACCATTGCTATCGAGTCGATTCTGACTCATAGCGACCCTATAGGACAGAGTAGAACTGCCCTGTGGGGTTTCCAAGGAGTGGCTGGTGGATTCAAACTGCCGACGTTTTGGTTAGCAGCCAAAGCTCTTAACCATTGTGAGTTAAATTCCCAAAATTCTCCCAGCTCTTAAATGGCAGAGCCAGAATCAAGACTCTGACTCTTCTAACACTAATATTTCCATAAAATTTTTCATTTCTAATAAAATATATTATTTATTCGTGTTTTTACATTTTTTTATTATCTGTTTCTCCCAGTAGAATGTAAGCTGGGCAAGGGCAGATTTTTGTTTGTGTTGTTATTATTGTTGTGGTTCATTGATGTATCCCAAGCACACACCCAAAAAAGTGCCTGGCCCATATTAGGTTCTCAATAAATATTTGTTGTATGACTAAATAGTAAATAAATGTAATAAACTGCCAACAACTTTCTACATAGGATCATGACTATGCAAATTGTTATTATAATATTCTTTGTTGTTATTGTTGTTGGGTGCTGTGAAGTTGATTCTGATTCATGACAACTCCATGTGACAGAGTAGAACTGCCCCATAGAGTTTTCCTGGCTGTAATCTTTACGGAAGCAGACCACCAGGTCTTTCTCGCACAGAGCTACTAGGTAGGTTCAAACTACCAACATATGTACAGTTATATATTTTTGATATTTCTCAAAGTTATAAAATAAGATAAATATGCTAATTATTTCATTAGCCTGCATCTATATTAGCATAATGTGTATCTAATACACATTTAAAACATTCATAGCAATTAAAATAAAAGTGTCTGTGTATATTGAAAGTCATCTAGCATATCATCAGTGGTACACATGATGTTCTTTTGGAAACACTGATTTCATTCTAAGAGGTTCCTCTCCAGTAGTCGTCAGCCTTTTCTGGGACCTTTCCAATTTTGACTTCTGATTTCTGTGAGATGTCTGAAAAAGTACAGAGCGTGGGTCTTGGCTCCAAATGCAGCATTAAAATTTCAGGAGAAACCACAGCATAATAGGAGGAAGCTGCAAAGCGTGGATTCTGGAGACAGACTCCCTGGCTTGAATCCAGGCTTCACCATGTGTTTTCTGAGTGACCTTGGGCAAGTGGCTTAATTTCTCTGTACCTCAGTTTCTTCATCTGTAAGACATAATAGCAGTACCTGTCCCATAGTGTAGATGTGAGGATTCATGTGTGCAAAGTGCTAAAGAGTGTCTGGCACATAATAAATGATTAATAAATATAATTATGGAAATATTTTTTAATAACTACAGTTACGTATAACATTTTTCTGGATGTTTCCAAAACACTGAGACCACTCACTCAGAGTTATTCTAAGAAATTGATGTTACGGCTGCAAACCTGCTATCAGCATACTATGAGGAATTATGGAGAATGTCAATCTCAGTTATAGACAAATGTCCTGATTTCCCCAAAAAGAACAAAGAGGAGTCCAGAAGTGACTGCCATTTGTCCCCTGTCTACTCTGTAAGGGATTATTAACAGAGTACATACTTACAAAGAGCATTAAAAGTGATTTGTAAGAATCTTCTTGAGTTCACTAAGAATGAAGATATCATTCTGACATCACTGCATGTCCATTTACAATAGGATCAGTAAGCAAGCATATTAGAAAAACTCTTCCATAAACACTACACTCTTATGGCCAACTGTCTTCTAGATGACTCCCAGGATAGCAGGTGGACTTCTTCCTTTGCTCAGCGTTTCCTCTGGAAACCCCTTCCCTTCATCAACTGTTCAACCTTTAAGACTTATTTTGGACATCCCCACCTTTAGGGACTCTTCACAGATACCAGGATTAGCATTAGAACTTAGGTTCCTATTGTGCCTTGTCACATCATTCATTATTACTACGTTCATGATATTGAAAGAAAAATATCTTTTTCTTTTTATCTCATATTTGATTATAAGCACTTTATGGTCAGGGATTATACTCACACTTTCATTTAATGATTCATTAATTTAACAAATATTTATTGCTAATTGCTACTGTGTACTGATGACTCCACTAAGTACTAGGGAGGCAGTTGTGAATAAGATGACATGAACACTGTCCTGAAGGAGCTTAGAGTCTAATGAGAGTCTGAGAGATTACATAATTACTTAAATTAAATTATGTTGATGGATACAACAGAGAAATAGAGGGCTCTCTGATAGTGTATAAAGCGAGTATATAACCTAGTTTGGAGCCAAGGGAAGGTATTACTGAAAGGATTGTGGTTGGATGGAGGTAGGTAGTTTCAGATAAAGGGAAGGATATGTATACAAGTCCTGACAGCAAGAAGAACATGGCATGTTACTCAAGTTTTGATTAACCCTAGCACCTTCCACAGTTCTTGGTGCACATTATGCACCATCTATATGTTTGTTGACACAATAGCTACAACAATGGACTCAAACATACCAACGATAGTGAAGATGGAACAGGACTGGGCAACATTTCGTTCTGTTATATATAAGATTGCCATGTGTTTGGAGCCAACTTGACAGCAACTAAAAACATATGCAACATATGCATTGAAAGAATCTGTCCCCTGTCGTAACACATACAAAATCACAACTACTTTCCTCCCTGTTTTCCTTCCATTAGTTTATATTGGTGGATTAGTTTGGCAGTAGCTAAGGAACTCACACAAAATGAGAAGAAACAGCTGCAAACATCCATTAACAATCTGAATGTAGATTGTACGAAGTATGAATCTAGGAAAAATAGAAGTTGTCAAAAATGAAATGGAACACTTGAAGATTGATATCCTAGACATTAGTGAGCTGAAATGAACTAAGTATTGGCCGTTCTGAATCAGAGAACCAGATGGTCCACTATGCCCGGAATGACAAATTGAAGAGGACCGGTGTTGCATTCATTGTCAAAAAGAACATTTCAAGATCTATCCTGAATTACAACTGTCAGAGACAAGACAATATACATAAGCCTAAAAGGAAGACCAGATAATATGACTATTATTCGAATTTACGTACCAAATACTAATGCCAAAGATGAAGAAATTCAAGATTTTTACCAATTTATGCACCCTAAAGTTGATCAAACAGTCAACCAAGATGCATTAATAATTATTGGTGATTAGAATGTGAAAGTTGGAAACAAGAAGAAGGATCAGTAGTTAGAAAATACGGCTTTGATGATAAAAAACAACCCTATAGATAGAGTAGAACTACCCCATGGGGTTTCCAAGGAGCAAATGGTGGATTCGAATTGCCGACATTTTGGTTAGCAGCCAAGCTCTACGCTGAGCAAATAATCTGAGAAGCTGGTGTATATGAAGAATGCAGCATCAGGATTGGAGGAAGACTCATTAACAACTTGCATTATGCAGATGACACAACCTTACTTGCTGAAGGTAAAGAGGACTTGAAGCACTTACCGATGAAAATCAAAGACCATAGCCTTCAGTATGGATTACACCCCAACATAAAAAATCCTCACAATTGAACCAATATGCAACATTATGATAAACGGAGAAAATATTGAGGTTGTCAAGGATTTCATTTTACTTGGATCCACAATCAATGCCCATGGAAGCAGCAGTCAAGAAATCAAATGAGGTATTGTACTGGGCAAATCTGCTACAAAAGACCGCCTTTGTTTTTTTTTTTTTTTAAATTGTGCTTTAGGTGAAAGTTTATAGCTCAAGGTAATTTCTCTTTCCAAAATTTATACACATAGCGTTTTGTGATATTGACTATAATATCCACAATGTGACAGCACGCTCCTTCTTTTCACTCCGGATTCCCTGTGTCCATTCATCCGGTTCCTGTTCCTTCTTGCCTCCTCGTCTTACTTTAAGACACAAGTTGCTCATTTGGTCTCATGTATTTGATTGAACTAAGAGACACACTCCTCACATGTGTTATTTTTTGTTTTATAGGCCTGTCTAATCTTTGTCTGAAAAGTGGGCTTCGGGAATTGTTTCAGTTCTGGGTTCGCAGAGTGTCCACAGGCCACAGTCTCAGGGGTTCCTCTAGGCTCTGTCAGACCAGTGACTCTGGTCTTTTCTTCCTGAATTTGAATTGTTACATTTTTCTCCCGCTCTATCCAGGACTGTCTGTTGGGATCCCTGTCAGAGTGGTCGTTGATGGTAGCCAGGCATCATCTAGTTCTTCTGGTCTCAGGCTGGTGGAGTGTTAAAAAGAAAAGATGTCACTTTGAGGACTAAGGTGTGCCTGGCCTAAGCTATGGTGTTTTCAGTGACCTCACCCACATGCGAAAGCTGGACAATGAATGAGGAAGACTAAAGAAAAATTGATGCATTTGAATTATGGTGTTGGCAAAGAATATTGAATATACCATGGACTGCCAGAAGAACAAACAAGTCTGTTTTGGAAGAAGTACAGCCAGAATGCTCCTTAGAATCAAGGATTGCGAGACTTTGTCTCACACACTTTGGACATGTTATCACAAGGGACCAGTCCCTGGAGAAGGAGATCATGCTTGGTAAAGTCGAGGGTCAGCAAAAAAGAAGAAGACCCTCAAGGAGATGAATTGACACAGTGGCTGCAACAATGGGCTGAAATATAGCAAGGATTTTGAGGAGGGTGCAGTATCTGACAGTGTTTCATTCTGTTGTATATAGGGTCACTATTAATGGGAACTGACTCAATGACACCTAACAACAACAAGGAGCTTATAGCCTGTGTGGGATGAAAAAGAATGCAGGGAAGTCAAAAGATTAATTGTTCTTAGAGTAGAAAAAAAAATGTAATACTAATAGGGACCACCGTTCCATTACAGATTTATTAAATAAGATTTCTGTGGTAACACTAACCTTTCCTCTGATGCTGAAAACGAGAAACGATTTCTCCCTTTTAGGTCCTGGGCAGTTGTATATTACCCAGTGGCAGACAATACATGAGCTAAGGTTACCAACAAATCAAGGACACCAAGTAAATAAGAAAAGTTCTGTTTCAATGACCTTTTCTAAAATTTTGCAATCAGAAAATCTACAAATAAGTTATTTTAATTTCAGTATATACTTGCAAATTTTATTTTATTTGTAGTGTACTTTTTATTTTTATTTATCTATAGGACGCACCATAACTTTCATAATTTTTATAGTATTTAGGGACACAAAATGTTTTATTACAGCACTAGGAGCTGAAAATATTTTTCCATCCATTCACCTAATATTCACTGAGTTCTTACATGAGCCAGGGGCCTTGGTGGCACAGTGGTTAAGAGCTTAGCCTGCTAACCAAAAGGTTGGTAGTTCGAATCCACTAGCCACTCCTTGGAAACCCTACAGGGCAGTTCTACTTTGTCCTATAGGGTCGCTATGAGTAGGAATTGACTCGACGTCAATGAGTTTGGTTTTTGGTCTTAGTTATATGAGCCAAGCAATATAATAAGCACAGGCATCCTACAATGAAAAAAACAGATATAGTTCCAGCCTTTATGGAGCTCAAAGTCTAGTGGGTGGGTGGTCAAAGAACAAGAAAGCAAACAGTAAAATAATAGCAAAGTTTCACAAGCACCGTGAAGAAATGGGTTGCCATGAGTCAGAATCAACACGATGGCAACTGGTTTTGGAGTCCTGAGTGGTTCAAATGGTTAATGTTGCTCGCTGCTAATTGGAAAGTTGGTGGTTCAAGTCCACCCAGAGGTACGTGGGAAGAAATGCCTGGAGATCTACTTCGGAAAAATCATCCACTGAAAACCCTATGGAGCATGGTTCTACTCTAACACACAGGGAGTCATCATGAGTAAGAGTTGACTTGTAGGCAACTGGCTTTTATTTTGTTTTATTTTAATGCAGCAATGAAAGACTGAGGAAGAATAGGAGTGGGGATAGAGCAATGGGAATGACTCATTGAGGGGGTGACATTTAAACTGAGAAATGAAGTATGGATTATGCCAAGCATGTAAGAACTGAGAAAAAAGAATTTCAGATGGAAGGATGAGTTCTGAGAAGAGAAAAAACCAAGAATGAGAAACATTTCTGAAGGCCAGTGCAATTGGAACATGTGAGCATGAAGGAAAGTGGTATGAGCTGATGCTGAGGAGGTGAGCAAGGGTCAAATTATGCAGCACCCTGTAGTCCACTCTAAGGTAATCAGGTATTTTCATAAATGCAATTAAGAGCCCATGAAGAGTTTGTTTGGCTTAAAGCATTGTGAGAAATGAATTGGAGGGTGGCAAAAATGATACCCACCACCTGTTGGTTCCTTTGTCTTACTGCTGTGATGCTGGAAGCTATGTCCATAGTGGCCAGGTTTCAGTGGAGCTTCCAGACTAAGACAGACTAGGAAGAAAGGCCTAGTGATCTACTTCCCAAAATTAACCAACAAAAATCCTATAAATCACAACAGAACATTGTCACTTGCTTGCTTTGGATACATCATCAGGAGGGATGAATCGATAGAGGAGGACATCATGTCTGGTGAAGTAGAGGACCTATGAGGACATGGGAGACCTTTGATGATATTGATTGGCACAATAGCCACAATGATAGACACAAACATGGCAGTGATCAGAAGGATGGCACGGGACCAGGCAACCTTTTGTTCTGCTGTACATAGGTTGCCATCAGTTGAAGTCAACTGGAAGGCAGCTAACGACAGCAAAAATTAGGATGCTGTGATCGTCTAGACTAGATATGATAGTGATCAGGGTGGTGGCAGTGGACATGAAGAAAACTGGGCTATTTTCTGATACATTTTAGAGGTGAAATTGTGAGTACTTTCTGATGGAGTTGAGGGAGAGAGAGGTATCAGGATTATTTCTAAGTAGGTAGCTAACATTTTCTATTTAGAAGGTCACACTGTCAAGGGTTTTGTTTTTACATTTTGGAGTAAGGAAAGACTTCAGGGCTCTGGCTCTAGGAAACTATAGGGAAACTTGAGAGTTCCTAAATTCCCAATTTGCTCCCCTCTCCTGTCAATGCAATGAGTTTGGTTTGGGTTTTGGCCTGTCAGTTAGACTCAACCAACTGTGTATGTGACAAATTATTACTGAGCTTATGCAGCTGCAGTGGAAGTGACTTGGCTGAGAGGTGGGGCAGATGAGGCCTTGGAAGAAGACTATCCATGATTTTGACTCAAAAAATTCCCAAAGAGCTTGTTGTTCTTGTTAGGTGCTGTCGAGTCACCTCTGACTCATAGCAACTCAATGTATGACAGAACAAAATATTGCCGGGTCCAGTCCTGTGCCATCCTCAAAGTCGTTGCTGTGTTTAAGCCAGTTGTTGCAGCCACTGTGTCAATCCACCAAAGACCTTGAGAAGTAGATATCCAACAAGCTCATCTCTACTCTGAGTTTCCTAACATAACAAACTTTATTCTGTCTCACAACTAGCGGGGCTTCGTCCTGGGTTACAGTCTTGTCTGCCATCTTCTAACCTTGTGACTGTGTAACCATATATTCTCAGCCTCAATTGCCTCACCTACACAACCAGGATAGGTGCCTTTTCCTATTAAGGGAGTCCCTAGGTGGTGGAAAATTTTAAGGGCTTGACTGCTAATGAAAGGCTGGCATTTTGAATGCCCCCAGAGGCACCTCGAAAGAAAGGCCTGGTTATGTGCTTCTGAAAGGTTATAACCATGAAAACCCTGTGGGGCGCAGTTCTACTCTGACACACATGGGATTGCCGTGAGTTGGAGTTGACAGCAATTGGTTCTTGCCTATTACATTTGGATTTAAATTAATTATGTTTATAAAAACCTTAGCATATGACTGGCTCTGTGAATTCCAGCTGTTATATTATTCCTTCCCCCAAAGCTGAACTTTCCTTATGAAAACCTTTAAAGTCTCTAATCTTTTCCTTCAGGACTCCAAAGTTTTGAAAAATTGTCCCTAATATTTTCCACCTCAAGACCTCCAAATTATCCCTTAGAACCCTCAATTGCTTAGTTCTTGCCTTCTTCTAAAAGATATGCCAGGTACAGAAAGGCTAAAAGGAGAAAAGGGTTATCTAAAAGAGTAGCTTACAGATTTCATGGTCTGCCTCACATATTTATCGGCCAATTTTCTTTAAGTATTTATATCCTGTTTTTACATTTTGTTGCAATTTGACTTTTTTTTCTTACAGTTCGTTTGAAGTGTGAAACTGGGAACCTGGAGCTAGCTAACACTTCCCTGTTAGAAAGCTGCAGAATGAAGGCATCTAAGTTTGTTTGTTTTCAGGGAGTGGTTATTTCCAAGGATGACAAAGCCTTAGTAAAAAATTTTGGAGATCTCTTGCCTACGGTTTCCTCCTAGGGCACTCTTGCTTAATATGCCCCTACTGCTGTAAGCTGAGATGGCTTTCCTGAGGAGTTGAAGACTACCAGTCTGGACTGACCATCTGAATGGAGATGGTGGAAAATGGCAGGGCCAAGCCTAGAGCGGCCAAGTAAAGTTGGATTTCAGAAAAGCAGTTTTCCTCATCTTAACTCTTTTAAACCTCTTTTCTCTTACCCTTAGTCCAAAATCTGTCTCTTTTCTCAACATCCATTTCTCCTTCTAATAAATTTCTCCATCTTTAATAAAACCCCAATCCACCTTTTAAATAAATCTGTAAAGCTCTTAACTCTTGTTAAAGTATAATTTTCAGAATGGTAAAATCAGGACCCTCAGCCACATATAAAATGAACAAGTGTCTAAGATTTTATTTAATTAATTAATAAATGGGAAGACCTGTAAGATATTAAACTTGGTCCAAAGAGCATTAAGATGATACATATTTATAGACAATGTACAAATGAAAGGACAAGTATAGTTTTACTTATGCAATCTCGTTTGAGTGTCAAGCCTTGAGATAAAATTTTATGCACATGATTGATCTTTATGACCTTGAATAAACCAAGCCATGGTTGACTTTTTATAGGTCGTATTAGCCAGCCCTGTATCACTTTAATCAATAGATGGAATGAATATTAATCTAATTTTCTTGTTCCTGGGAAGGACCTCACACAGGATGTTAAGGGCACAATGGTCTGATACTGAACTTGGAGAAAAGGAAGTTCATACCCTTCCTCCTAACCTTTCTTGGTCTTGCCAGATTGTTTTCTAACCTTATCCACTGAATCACAACACACCTAAAGTTGAATATTGCGGCCCTTGTTTCATGTAATGTTTTCATTTCTCACAATAGACTCCCATTTTACAGCTATATGTATCAAAGAGAGATAAATAGTATAGAGGGATAAAGGAGAATGGATAAAAACCATGGTTCCAGATAGACTGTGGCACTGGGTCTTGCACCAGTCTTGGCCCAATTCCACTCACTAGGGCTGTCAGATGTACTCCTGTGTGGAAACTGAAAGACCATCCAACTCAACTCTTTAACACATTGAGGCCCAAGTAATCCTGCCTTGCAGTGGCCAACCACTGCTCTGTGAAGGAGACCAGGACTTGTGCAGACTGGAGGCAAGGTGAACACAGCACACTGTATGTGAAGTACCGACTTCATGCTTCCACATCTGTTTAACAGAACCATAAACTGTATGTACCCTACTTCTCTAGTGCTCCCTTGAAATGGAAATTTCTGTTTTGAAGCATAACAGTATGTGGGCATAGCTCCCTACAGAGTTATGGCTGTGCTTCTGGGCAATGCAGGGAGTCAATGGATTTTACACTTCCCAACTCTAGGATGATATAAATTTTACAATATACTATAAAAATTGGGCCAAACCCTTTTCCAGAACTATGGGTATTTGGCCTTCAATACAGGAGCAGAGTATTGGAGTTTAAGACTGTACTGCCATTAGACCATCCGCTTATCTCCTTTGCCTGTAGGTGTTTAAGTCGATTCCAACTCATGGCAACCCCATGTGTTTCAGAGTAGAACTATGCCCCATAGGGTTTTTAATGACTAATTTTGCAGAGGTATATCACCAGATCTTTCTTGTGAAGCACCTCTGGGTGGACTCAAACCACCAACCTTTCAGTTAACAGCCAAGTGCTTAATTGTTTACAATATCCAGGCACATCTTCATTGCCTGAAAGGCCTGCAATGTGGGAATGCCACAAATAGTAAGTTTAACCTCTCATTTCAGGCTACCATATTGTCCAAATGAGGCTTTCAGAATCATTACATCTGGAGCAAATTAACAGTGAGTCTGAAAAAAAGTCATTTCTTTCTTCATCTCTAAACAGTTCAACTTCTAAGCCTCCCTTATTGTATCTGTAGTCACTGAATGTCTGCAGACCCAGGAAAGAGGAATACAGCACTTTGCTTCATGATTATTTCCCCTAGATTCCCACCAGAGCTGTAATCTGCCTTTGTAACATGGCACAGTTTTAAATATAAGAGCAAAAGGAGATGTGGCATACTTGTCTGACCTTCATAATTGAAAGTAGATCTTCATTTTTTTTCCCTCTTGGTAGAGAGTAATGACTAATGACTATCCAGTTTAAATACATAGTTACTGGGATTTAAAAAGCTGTTATGAGTCAAATACAATGACACTCCTAACATTTCTCTATTTTTCCAACCATTTCTATTTTTTTTTCCTGAAATACTATATCATAGAGATAAGATGTCAAAGCGGAATAGCAAGGTGCTTTGCTGCATGCAATGTCCTCATTGCCCATGATTTTCTGGGAAATGCCCTGACCATTTGACTTTATCCAGAGGTCTGTATGAATACATTATTTAACAAGAGTAGGTTTGTTTTATACATACCTGAAGGAGGTGAGGTCTTCATTTTCCAAACCTAAGTATGGGACATCCATTTCGTAAAGAATATTTTATGCATAATTGTCTCTGTGACCTAAATTAGACCCAGTCAAAGGCCTGGGCTTTATAGGTCATAATGGTAATCTTCTCTATACTTAAATCACAGTTGGTAATGAATATTAATTTTTGAGCCCCAGTTGCTCCAGTCAACCTGGGTAAGGATCTATTAATAGGATTTTAGAAGCAGATAGTATGAGATCTAGAGAAAAGGAGGTCGTGTTGAGTCTACTAACATCTTCTGGACGTCCCAGATTTCTTTAATCCAAGTCTTGGTTAATGTATCACAAAATTATAGTTTGCTTCCTTCAGTGTCCCTAACCTTTATACTTTCCTCCTTTCAGCAGGTATCCTGTTCTCAGAACAGACATATTCATGTATAAAATGAAGGATGAGAAAATGAAAGAGAACGGGACTAACAATTCCAAGTACATGATGGTAATTTCAGAGAGACCAAACCTAAATACCCATAGAAGAGTGACTGAATAAAGTACAGTGCATCCACACAATGAGTATAATGCAGCCATAAAAAACAATCAGAACGATCTCTGTTAGTATTCTACAGCATATATGGCTAAGTGATAAAAGTAATGTGCCAAAGAAAGTAAAATGCCATCGTTTGTGTAATACAAGGCGGCAGGAGAGTTTAAATATGTGGGAATCTGTTTATATATGCAAGAAGAAGCGGAAACAGGATAAACCAAAAACTAGTGAGATTGGTTACCTACCAAACCAAAAACCAAACCAGTTGCTGTCGAGTTGATTCCAATTCATAGATTACCTACAGTGATGGATAAAGGGAGATGGAGACCATGAAAGGGGGGGGGGGATGGAAATGGGATGGAAGGGATAAAAAGGTTGTATTTCTCTGATTATAACCATGTTAGTGTTTCACATATCAAAAAAAAAAAAAAAAAAAAAAAAAAGAAAAAAAAATGTGGGTAATAAAAAAAAAAAAAAAAGAAAGAAAGTTAAAAAAGGTATGGAGAGAAAGCCTAATATGCAACACAGACAGAAAAAGAAAAAGAAATTAACAGATTGCAAATGCATAACATATCCTCACTGAAAGGGAATAACTACAAGATCAACAATAAAAAACTCTTGAACACAGAATTTTGACTTCTACCCTTAAGGTAAAGACAAAAAAAGAACTGTAAACAGATACTGAACTTTACTTAGTAAGTTTGTTTTTCACAATGGTTTGGGTTAGCAATCTAAAACCTACTTTGTATATGTCCTAGGATTGAGCAAATAAGTAAATACATGGCAGATAATGGGAGCCTGATCTCTTACTGTTGGAGAAGAGAGAAATAACAGAAGAAGGCTAGAATAAACCCTGAAATATTGGACTAGAATGGGAGCTATCATCAGGAAATCACTGATATATATAAAAACAAAAATAAAAAAAAACACAACAACAAAGCCCATTGCTGTCGAGTCCGTTCCAACTCATAACAACCCTATAGGACAGAGTAGAACTGCCCCATGGGGTTTCTAAGGAGTGGCTGGTGGATTTGAACTGCCCACCTTTTGGTTAGCAGCTAAGCTCTAAACCACTGCACCACCAAAACCAAAACCAAATCCATTGCCGTAGAGTCAATTCTGACTCTATGAGTCAGACTGCGTCACCAGGGCTCCTAAATATATATATTTACTACATGTATATATATTTAGATATAAATATGCATATATTTAGGTATGTTGCTGTTGTTGTTAGGTGCTATCCAGCCGGTTCCCACTCATAGTGAGCCGATGTACAACAGAAGGAAGCACTGCCTGGTCGTGAGCCATCTTCACAATCCTTGTTATGCTTGAGCCCATTGTTGCAGCCACTGTGTCAGTCCATCTCACTGAGGGTCTTCCTCTTTCTTGCTGACTCTCTGCTTTACCAAGCATGATGTCCTTTTCCATGGACTGGTCCCTCCTGATAACATGTCCAAAGTATTTAAGGCAAAGTCTTGTCATCCTTTCTTTTAATGAGCTTTCTGGCTGTACTTCTTCCAAGACAGATTTGTTCATTCTGGCAGTCCATGGTATATTCAATATTCTTCTCCAACACCATAATTCATATTTAGGTATAATACAGATATATAGATGTAGAGATAGATAGTTGAGCCCTGGTGGTGCAGTGAGTTAAGCACTCAGCTACTGAAAGTTCAGCGGTTCAAATCTACCAGCCACTCAGCTGTTTGCTTCTGTAAAGATTTACAGCCTTGGAAACCCTATTGGGCTGTTCTACTCTGTTTTATATGGTCACTCTGAGTTGGAATTGACTGGACAACAATGGGCTTGACTTTGGTTTGAGAGAGAGATTATAGATAGACAGATAGAGAAGATAGAGATATGTACACAGACACACACAAAAGAGAAAAAGAATATTTACAAGTAGTTCTGTCTGCTGAGAGGTTCTTACAACAATGACACACAATTTTCAGGTCATGAGTTCTAAATACCTTTCTTCAATTAAACAAAGGAAGGAAGAAAGGAAAGAAAGGAAGGAAAGAAGTAAGAAAGGAAGAAAGAAGAGAAAGAAAGAAACCAGGACTCCTTCGCAAAATGGCTGATTCCAGGGCTGAGGCAGTAAAGTACAAAGTGAGCCAGGAAAATCTTGACTTGCCAGAAAGTAGAGAAGTGCTCAAAGAATGATGCAGACACTCCAAAAGTCAAAGGAGCCAGCTAGAAAGGACTCCCATTAACAAAATCTGAGAAAGTCTGAGCATCAAAATGAATAATGATAGTAGTGGAATATAATCCATATAATAAAGTTAGAATACATGAATCCATACTGTAATAAATAGGTAAAAGTGAAATAAATAGGGAAGAAAGGAAAGATCCTTCTTCTTCTTCTTTTTTTTTTTTTTTTTTGCTATTTCAGATTTTTTTATGTGTACAATTCAGTGACATTAACTACTTTCATGATGTTGTGTGGTCACCGCCATTATCCATGTCCAGTTTTTTCCATCACCCTTAACAGAAACTCAGTGCCTCCAAAGCAGTGATTTCCCCTCTTCCTGTTCCTCCCGCCCCTGGTAACCACTAATGAACTTTGGTCTCTATATATTTACCTATTCTAGAATATTCTTATAAATGGGAAAGCTCTTTCTTACAGTAGAATGCAAGCCAATAAAAGAAATGATACATCACTTGGCAAATTGTCATCAGCAAACATTATAATAATATTTTTAGGCATAACAATGGATGCTCAAATTAGTGGGTAAAAGTTTGATGAGGCAGAGAATATTTACAGAGTCTCAAAGTATCTCCCTACAAGGTCCCTATTAATCACAAGGGAAAAAAATCATAACTTTACAGTGAAGAAACCTGGTTGACATCTCTTTAATCAAGTAATCAAAGTTAACATCATAGGAGTAGGACAAATAGACATTACATGCCTCTTTACCTTGATGTGCTGAAAGAAACACAAGATCGCTTCTGTGGTATTTCTGCCCAAAATGCATAATCTGAATCTAATCCACAAGGAAACAAAAGACAGACCCAAATTGAGGTACATTCTACAAAATAACTGGACTGTACTCTTCAAAAATGTCAAAGTAATAAAAGACAAAGTAGGACTAGGAAGCTTCTAGATTAAAGAAGACTAAAGAAATGTGATAAGCTGGACTATATGAAGAAGAACGTGGCATTGCATTGGGCAAATCTGCTGCAGAAGATCTCTTTTAAAATGTTAAAAGGCAAAGATGTCACTTTAAGGACTAAGGTGCTCCTGACTGCAGCCGTGGTGTTTTCAATCAACTTGTATGCATTTGAAAGCTGGGCAATGAATAAGGAAGACCAAAGAAGAACTGATGCCTTTGAATTATGGTGTGGGCAAAGAATATTGGATATACTATGCACTACCAGAAGAATGAACAAATCTGTCTTGGAAGAACTACAGCCAGAATGCTCCTTAGAAGCAAGGATGGCAAGACTTCATCTCACATACTTGGGACATGTTATCAGGAGGGACCAGTCCCTGGAGGACATCATGCTTGGTAAAGTAGAAGGTCAGTGAAAAAGAGGAAGACCCTCAGTGAGATCAATTGACCCAGTGGCTTCAACAGTGGGCTTAAGCATAGCAACAACTGTGAGGATGGCGCAAGACCAAGCAGTGTTTCGTTCTGTTGTACATAGGGTCACTATGAGTCAGAACTGACTCTATGGCACCTAACAACAACAGCAATAACAGAGATGTGATAATTAAATGCCACGGAATCTTGGTTGGATCCTGGGGAAATCAAAAACAAAAATAAAATTGCTATAAAGGACATTAATGGAGTAATTGGCAATATTCAAAAAAGATCTATAAATTAGAGAGTATTATATCAATATATATTATATCAATACCAACACTGGGGCCCTGGTGGCACAATGAATGGTTAAGAGCTCAGCTGCTGACCAAAATGTCGACAGTTCGAATCCATCAGCCGCTCCTTGGAAACCCTGTAGGGCAGTTCTACTCTGTTTTATAGGGTCGCTATGAGTCGGAATTGACTCGATGGCAATGGGTTTTGGTTTTTTGGTTATATCAGTATTTGTTCCCTGATTTTGATAACTGAACTGTTGCTATGAAAGAAGTTATCCTTGTTTTTAGAACTACATGGAAGTATTTAGGAGAAAGAACATAATGTCTGCAACTTTTCTCTCTTGCCCCTCTACCTCCTTGTCTTGTCCTTCTCCTCCTCTTCCTCTCTCTTTCCCTTTTTTTCTCTCTTTCCATTATCATTCTGTATGTGTGTGTGTGTGTGTGTGTCTGCAAGAAGTCAATTACAGTAGGGAAATAACCTGGGTGAAGTATATAGCAATTATTTGTTTTGTTTTGTTTTCTGTAAGTCTGAAATCATGAAAAAAAATAGGTTATGAATAAATTAACAAAGGCAGGTTTAAGAAAAGCTCTTATTCAAGCTTTAATACTTATTATATCCCTAATTTTCCAGCCCCTGTCTTCTAAACTACATGATAGTTGGAGCACACCAGGGGTTAACAGGCAGGACCCTGTGCTTCATTCTGGTTGCTCATTGTCTAAGATTCTTCCCACTGGGCACCCTGGCTTTATGGCAGAGAAATAAATGGAAGCCTGGGAGGAAAAGGCTCATGCAGTCTCCCTAAGGCCTCACAGCTCTCAGGGAGGACTTACTTGGCCCAGATCCCAGTGAGAGAACAGCTGGAGAAGGAGCTTCAAGGCTGTCACGGTTTCCTAGAAGTTCTGGTGCTAAGTGTACCCAGTGGTGCCAGGTGGACACTTAAAGATGTTAGTTCATCCTATAGGAAACAGAAGTATATGTTCCAGGTTTATGGTCTCAAGGTCCTGCCAAATTTCATTCCATCCTGGCTGGTGTTCAGGGAGCTGTAATGAGAACCTAAAATCACACACTCATCATGACATTTAGAAGTCATCTGGTTCCATCCCTTCCTCCAGGGCTATAAATCTGGTCCACTTAAAGTCAATTTGAATTTCTGTCTCTCTCAGAACTGCCTCATTTCTCTGAGGCTGACTTGTAGCCATATATTTTTTTATGTCAGGGAGACTATTTTTTTGATGCTTGGTAAGTTTTCATGTAGGCCATAGAATGCAGTAAGGATTAAAGTAAAAATTTTTTAACCAACCTGAGAGAGGCTTTCACAGCCAATTATAGGCAAATCAAAAGAGATGGAGCTTCAAGATGCATATGCTGCCATATAACACAGTTTCCCAGGCTTTTATACTCAGATCTTAGCCGGAGAATCACAGAAGGCTCTAAGAGGCGTAAAGTCCTTAATCCCCTGAGCTTCTACCCATTATGTAGACTTTCCACATAGCAGAAAACAGAATTTATCCTGCCTGACAGAGCAAAGGTAGGGTGGGAGGGAATCTAATCCATGCAGAATTAATTCCCTAAACTCACTAGGGCAACTTGAAATAGCATCCCGTGGCCCAGAGCTCAGTATGAATGAACAAGCCTACGGAGGACTTTTTCGTCAACAGTACTCTCACCTCTGTTGTCCCCTCTTCTTGAGTGTTCCTATATAGAGTACTCCTTCTTTAAGGCACCAAACTACAGGGCATGCAAGTGGACATGAATTCTAGGAAATTTCCATACACCCTTCCTGACAGTGCTGTAGACAGCTGTAGGCAAAGTTTAGTTTTCATTTGTAAATGCCTGAACTAAAGTAGGCCCTTCGGGGGTCAATTATACAACTCTCTGCCTTCTGGCAACATTTCATTTTGTCTTATTTGATGGGATATTGAGCATTAATCCTGTCCAGAATGGTGTGACTTTAGCCTTCTTGGCATAGTGTACATTGTCTGAGACAGACTCTCAGAACTCCATTTCATGGAGACCATACTGAGGTCTGGGGCAAGTACCTGGCTGCAGAAAAGTGTAAGCTTTCTGAGGTGACCAAAAATCAGTCTAAGAGAAGTTTTTACAGTTATAATTTTGGAGTCAAATTAAGTGGGTAGATTCAGGAAGAATTTAACTTAGTACAACATCTTCTATATTTCTCCTCAAACTATTAGCTTTCTATACTTTAGACTATGGGCATGTAAAATGCAGGATCATGTGCTTCTTAGAGTAAGTTTATTGCTCCAACCTTCCTGCCCCTTCTATAGCTTGGCTATATAGAGAAAGCATGAGAGGGGAGGTGTATCATTCAAGATCCAGTCAGAAGATCAAAACCACTATTATTTTAACAGAGAAAATTTAATATAAAACATTTTACTAGATATGGAAGAAGTGAAAAGAAAAAGGGAGAACACGAAAGGAAGCAGCTACATCCCTAGGGCTAAGAGAATAGGGTTGGAAATAGGTTTGAATTATTAAAAATAGAGGCTTGGAGGACAGGCCCTGGAAGGGAAACTTGGACTTCTGAACAGGGTGTGCTTGTGCTCAGCTGGTGCTCGTATCTCTGAGCTCAGAGAGTCTGGGACTCAAACCTATGAAGAGGGATGCTAGTTGACTGGTGTTGACATCTCTGAAGAGGCAGGATGAGATTGGTTCTACAAATGCTGGGAAAACTGCAAAGTGGATCAGCTGCTGCTAGGGTGAAGAAGTGTTGCTGGGGGTGATACTCACAGGAACCTCAAGCAGACAGGAAGCAAACAGGAAACAACCAGTCCCTCTTCCTCCTCCAGTCTTCTAGTCTCCATCTAGCACCGTTTTCTATTGTAGATTTGGATGACTGGCCAAGCAGAAATGTGGTTTGCATAGTCCCAGCCCTAGTATCATAAATCACAGTATTAAAGGGTGGGCTTGAAGCGGAGAAACAATGCTTCATTGTCCTTTAGTCCCTCAGAGCTTTCTAGAAGCTTCCTTCGTAAGCTACACTTTAATATAAGAGACTCAGCTTGGAGAGGGAGCTTCATGTTGCTTCTTCGATAGGCAAGAGTCTGACCTATGAGTACTCAAAATTCCCAATCTCCTTTTTTTAAAGAGGTCACTTTCATTCCATAAGAAACAAGCTGTATGCCTTATTATGTGCTTAGAAGTTTTTGTAAAATTCTCAGAAAGTTCTTCACAGCCCTAGTGTTAGGACCTGTAATTGAGAATCAAGTACTACAAGCTCCTTCTTCATGGACAAACATCTGGACATCATTGAACTTTCTCCTCTAGACATTATTAGATACGAAATTCTTCCATCCTGTGTTCAGTGTACTCAAAGCTCTTTGAATTTGATTTTAAGGGTCAGGGTTTTTTACATAAAGTTTATGCCTTCTGGCATAATATCAACAAGTTATAGATCAGTGAAATGTGTGCTCTGTGTTTAATCCCATAGAATTGGGGATGTGCTTTGATAGTGACAGTATAGGGACAAATTAAATGACGCAGAATTAGGGAGAATAAAGCTTCATTCTACATCTATTGTGCTTCCTACATTGCCAGTTATTTTCCCTTCCTGCCCCAAGCTCTGGCATCTATGAAAAAAAGAACAGGATTCTGTGCCTCAGGCAATGTCCTCATTCCTTGAGATTGTTATCTACATTGTACTCTTGCTTAATGGCAGAGAAATGCAGAGAGGCATGAGAAGTCAGAGAAAGGGATTGCTTCTTGCAACCTCCCCTGAACTTGTCATGGATGTCTGAGAGGGCTCTTCATGACCCAGTTCTCGGCATGAGAGAACCAGTCTGTGGAGAATACGTTGTTGTTAGCTGCCGTCAAGTCAATTCCAAATCAGGGCGACCCCAGGTTATAGAAAAACTTTGACCATATCAAATAAATTCCCTTTTAATAAACCTTTTAAACTTTGTGTCTTTGTTACGTATATCTTATAGTACAATCCTTTAAGTGGCAAAAATGAACACACTTGTTAGCAGATCCAAATATGTATATATCCTTTCTCTGTGGCGTAAAAAAGCAAAAATATATAAACTTAAATAATAATGGATATCTATTAACTCAATATCAGAATTACCTAAGGATCTTAGAAATTATTTTAAGCCTATATACCACAAAACATAATTACTGTTGAAAGAAATTTGTTTAAAATGTTTATATTTTCATTGAAACCTTTACCATTTCCCATACTTTTCTCAATCTAACCTTAGATTTTATTGATTTGTTTTTGAAATTAAAAAAATCTCCATTTCATTTCGGGTGTGTCTCCTTGTGATTTTTATCCTTTGACTTTTTAAAATTCCTTTTCAGTAGAGAGAACTTGTTTATGGTTCTTTTATGTTGGGGATTCACCCAATTTCTGATAACTGTATTAAGACAACATTTTTCTTATCTTAAACCTCATCAACGTTTACCTAATTTATACTTTTTTTTTTTTTTTTTTTTTACTTTTAAAAGATGGCCAATGAGCCATGGTGGCGCAGTGGCCAACTGCTTGGCTGCTAACAAAAAGGTTGGGAGTTCAGAGGTTCAAACCCATCAGCAGCCTCGTGGGAGAAAAATGCTGCAGTGTCGCTGCAAAGATCACAACCCTGGAAACCCTATGGAGCAGCTCCGCTCTGTCCCATAAGGTCTCCATGATCCAAAATTGACTTGATGGCAACTAGTTTTTTTTTCCAAAAGATCTCCACCTTGTTAGGAGGGGTACCTTGACACTCTCTTGGTAAGCAGACAGGAAGGAAACAGGAAACAACCAGTCCCTCTTCCTCCTCCAGTCTTCTATATAACACAACCTTTCTTTATAGATAAATCTATAAAATCTTAGCTAACTTTTTAACCCCCCCCCCCCCATCTAAGTTTGTCTTATGCCTCCCTTTTTCTCATTCTGGAACTACTAGTTTTACTTTAAGGCAAAATTATCCCTTTTTTTCCTTAAATAAAACACATTCCATATAATATATAGCTTAAGTTACCTAGAAAGATTTTGCTTTTTAGATTTTACTTTTTACGAAACTGCTTTTAAGGTTGACGTAGTACAAAACATAAAATCTTTGTCAGATGAATTCGCTTTTACTAATCTCTGGAATTATTAGGACTACAGGTATGCTTCATTAACGTCCATGATACATTCTGTGAAATAGCATGTGATTTGGACGTTGTGCAAACACCATATTATATATACTGTATGTTTGTATATATTCGATACACATATATCAAAGTAACCTCTGCACAAGTTGCTCTGGCTCTATGATAGTGCTGGAACCTCGGAGTTTGAAACCTGCACCTACATTTGGCCGCCTGCAGCACTCTCCAAGCAGACCTGGGAGCCTGGTTGGGTTCGGAAGCTTTGAAGGATAGAGCAGAGCTTCCACAGCCCAATGTCTCCACGCAGGCACTGACTCACCCCGGGCAGGGCAGGAGTAGCCAGTGAGAAGGAGCCAGCTGGGACAGCTGTGGGAGCAAGCCAGCTGCAGCAGCCACAGGAACTACAGCTAAGGCACCAAACACTAAATGCTGGCCCCGCCTTCTGATGCCCTTCCAAGCAAGCCCCTCCTCACTGCCTCACGGATGTATATGCAGTAAGATGTTGTCCAAACAGATGTTATGCAGTGCATACACGTATTTAATTTATATAAGCACTTATTTATCACTAAACTGATCAGAATAAAGTTCTTTGAAGGAATATTATAATCTAATTTTGTATACCATCTAGAAGTAGAAACTTATTACATGTTCATAACCTTATCTTCTGCATGCTTTAAGGAATCTTTCAGAGAAGTGTTTTAGAATAATTTGTCCTTTTTAAGGCCTTGTTATACCAATCAAAATGAAAAATCCATCCTTTCTCAGTAAACTTTTCAAATAGATAAATTTATTTCAAAGCTTCTCAGAGTAGCCACTGAAAGCCCAATTCATAAGACAGGGGCATGAAGCAGGTTTTCTTGGAAAAGAACTGAGATTTAAGATGACCTCATGAAAAAATATCAACTGCCATTCATGAACTTCAGCCTAATGTTGTTGTTAGGTACCATGGAGTCAGTTCTGACTCATAGTGACCGTATCCAACAGAGTAGAACTGCCCCATAGGGTTTCGAAGAAGCAGCTGGTGGATTTGAACTGCTGACCTTTTGGTTAGCAGCCGAGCTCTTAACCACTAAGCCACAAGGGTTCCAGCCTAATAAAAGACAGAAATCCAGACACAACTCTCTAGACCAACAGGCAAACCATCAACAAATTGAGACAGAAAAACTACCTAAACTCACCTGTCTGTGAGGCCAGCTCAGAAACCAGGCTTATACTCTTTAACAGCATAACAAAAAAAAAAAAAAAAAAAAAAAAAAAAAAAAAACAAGAAAACAAAGCAAATAGGAATAGGGAACCCAGTTTCTTAAAATGTGTACAGCAATTCCTTGGTAAGATCAACTCAGTTCAACATAAAAACAGATTCTAGGTAAAACTCATTAACTTGCCAGAGTCTCTGATGGAGGGATCTCAGACCCTCTGACAAAACCTGAGAACCAAACAAAAGTTCCCCAAAGGGGTTGGGAGTAGGGGGAGAAAGATAATGCAAGTGGCAATTGGTTTTCCCAAAGTGGAAGGAAAAAGAGCAGAAGAGAAATCATTTTTCTAAAGTGATCACTGAAATTCCAAATTACTTTTAGTATATTCAGCTTATGGTGTCTTTAAACATGAACCCCAAACAGGTGTCCTAGTAGGGGAGAGTTCCAGGCTCACTTCTCTTAGATATCAAAGATCCTATTCTCTTAGGTAGAAACTTAGGTGTCCCAGAGTCAAATAAATTCCTAGCAGGAAGTCAGCCACAGGGTTTGGTCTGTGTTTTGTTTTACAGTGTATTTTCATTGCTTCAGAGTTTTCTTGAGGCTGATGGGCAGCCTAGTGCTCTGGCCCATCTCATGTCCCAGCTTATCGTTACACAAGTGTCTTTCTGTTGGCGGCAAGTGCTCTAGAAGACCTTACAGAGCTCAAACTCATGTCCACACATTTTAGCTGCTTAAAAATCCTGGGATTCCTCTGAAACAGCTATACAAAACCTAGTTTCATTCTTTCTGAACCTGGTTCATTCTTTCTGAACCTAGTTCATTCTTTCTGAACCATTTTGCTGGCTAGAATCTAGTATCTTACAACTTACAATCAATTTCAACCAAGCAGCTGAGCTGCAACACAAAACATGGAGCTCAAGATGTGAGAGTTCTTACCACAACCCCAAAAACACTGGAGAGAAGCAGGGAGCAAAAAGAATGCTCTATGATATGGACCAAGTACTTGATTTCCTCCAAGGATTTGGGGAAGTGGGAAGATGCTTTCAAGGTCCTGCTTCGGACAACATTTTCTGTTAAAACAAAAATAATATTAAGCTAATAATAGAAATTGATTGAAATTTATTGAATATAAGATTTCCAAACTTAGGGTAATGTTTTGACTAGAGTGTCAAAAATATTATGAAGGACTTCTGGCAAAATAGCACTCTAGGCAGAAGCACCACGCCTTCCCTCCACAGCAAAGATCCGAAAAACTAAGCTGAACAGAGAATACAACAATCCTGAAACCCTAAAACATCAAACGAAGAGATAAAGAACTCAGCCAAGCACCAAATGGAGTGAGAAAACTGACAGAGAATGGAGAGTGAGGAGAGAT
>NW_004444066.1:4805775-4807707 GCF_000243295.1 Trichechus manatus latirostris | reverse complement strand
GAGCTCTGGTAATTTGTGATATACGCTTTCCCACTCCCTACCCTTCTTCACCCACACTCAGCCCCCTCTGCTTCCCAAGGACACAGTCTCGTGTCCAAGAAACACTGGCTGCTTAGATTCCACCAACTCGCACTAGCTGGCTCTCTGAGTGCCATTTGTTGGCTGCTGGTGTTGCTTTTTTTTTTTCTTCTTTTGATTTCTGCCTTACCTCTCACCACCTCCCCCTCCTTTCGCTCAAATATCTTGCTCCATGAGTCATCTTAGCTTCTTCCTGAGGGGCTGTGGAGCTCTGTTTGAGTGTGGAGATGCTGCCCGGTATGGGCTGCCATGCTGGTGGGATCCCGGGGCTTTTGTTTGTTTGTTTGTTTTCTTTTCCTTTTCTTGAGTTGGGAGCCCTTTCTGGCCAGGTGGTGTTGCATGGCAAGGAGACTACCCCCTCAGCATGCACAGACGTGCAGAGGGATCCCTGAGATAATTTCTTTTTTCATTATTTTTTTTTCTTTCTGTTTTTTTTGGGGGGCTTTTCTTGTTCTTTTTTTCTTAAATTTGTTTTGTTTTCTTTTCCCTCTTTTTCCCTTTTTGTCTTTCTTCATTACTCAGTTTCTCATCTCTCTATATCTTCCTTCTCTTTCTGTTCTCTGAATACCTGGCGTTGTATACCTCTGTGCCTTCTAGCCAGGCTGTACTGCAACACATGAGATCAACTTCCCCAGACCTCATAGCTGCACTGGTGGGATCACTGGGAACTCTGTGGTTCTTTAACCTTTCCGATTTTTATTTATTCATCCTTTTCTTTTCTTTTCTTCCTCTTCTCCTTTCTGTTTTTCTCCATTTCATAGTCTCTCATCTCTCCACTCCAATGGCAAGCTCCCTTAGCATTCTTTTTTGTTTGTATGTTTTTGCTTCCTAGTCCTCTCTCCTCTCTCCCATATCCATTTAGCTCCACACATAACAATCTCCCTGCTACATCCTGCCTACCTGCACTGTGTGCTTAACATCACACCACCAAGCAGCACAGGCACGGCCCACTGGAACCTGCCCTGCACTGATTACTGACCCTCTCTGGTTGCTGTAGTAAGTGCCACAAACAACCCATCCCAGTAACTCCTCTTCAGCTAGACCTACCTTGCCGTACCATATCTGACTGACTGACCCTGCCAATTGCAGAAGGAGGTGAAAAGTATTGTGCTCACAGATGAGCAAGCAACAAAGAACACACAGTCCGCCTGCTCCGACATAGTCAATTTTTTTTAAAAAAAAGGGATGAAACAAACAAATCTGCAATCAATAAACGAGAAAAATAACTACCAAATGTCTAGAAGACAGCAGACAATATAAAAACATTTACAAAAACAGGAGAGGATAGTTCCAGTAGGCATCCAAAATAAAACACCAGATGACTCTCCTGGGGAAGGAAATACACTAGAACTACCTGATAGGGAATTCAAATCTCTAATACTCAGAATTCTCCAAGAGCTGAGGCAAAAAGCTGACAAACATGAGGAAAAAAATAGACAAATTCATGGAAAATACAGACAAAAAATTGGAAGAAATCAGGAAAATAATGCAGGAATAAAAAACAAAATAAATTCACAACTAGAAATTCTACAAAGACAACAATTAGAAATCCAAAAGATAGACAACAAGATTTCAGAAATGGACGGCGTCATAGAAGGGCTGAGAAGCAGATTTGAAACCGTGGAAGACAGGATCAGTGGAATTAAAGACAAATGCTTGGATACAACACTGTTTGAGGAAAACTCAGAAAAAAGAACAAAGAAAAATGAAGAGACCCTGAGAGTTATGTGGGACACAATCAAAAGCAAAAATTTACTAGTGACTGGAATTCCAGAACATGGGGAGAAAACAGAAAACACAGAGAGGATCATTGCGGAACTGCTGACAGAAAACTTCCCCAATATCATGAAAGAT
>NW_004444066.1:4757347-4800598 GCF_000243295.1 Trichechus manatus latirostris | reverse complement strand
GTAGAAGGGGACAAAGAAGCTGGTGATAGGGAACCCAAGGTTGAGTAAGGATATTGTTGATGTGTTGTGAGATTGTTAACCATTGTCATAGGGCAACCTTTGTAGTAACTGTTAAATGAGAAACTGTTTTGTTCCGTAAGCCTTCATCTTAAGTGACAATAGTAGCACAATTGGAAGAGCGTAGTCAATGTCACTGAACTGTGCATGTAGAAATTTTTGAAATGGTGTTTCTTTGGCTATGTGTATTTTCACCAAAGAAAAATGTTGAAAAGTTAGAAGGTTGACATGTTGTGGGGTTGTTAACCAATGTCATAAAACAATATGTGTAGTACTGTTTCATGAGAAACTATTTGTTCTGTAAGCCTTCGGCTGAAGTACAATAAAAAAATATATTCTGAAGATGAGAAGAACTTCCAAAACACTTATATCAGATCTTATCAGCACTGCCATGGAAAAAAGGGTCAGAACAGAACTGATAAACAAATCTGTGGTCAAGATGTATTTTCATAGAGCATTGTCTTGAGATTTACCCTAAACTTAGATTTGGCGTCTGTTTCCTGAAACTGAGTGAAGTCTTCAAAAGAACACAATGCACAAAGCCAAAAGGTCTTACTAGTTTACCTAGACCACTGCTTAACTCAAAAATGACTTTCAGGTACCAGTTTTTTCAAGGCTCAAGATTCAAAAGGACACTAAAAGGAATTTGGGTTACCCCAAATTCCATAAAGCCAAAAATTTTGATTCCAGGAGAACTGAAACAATTTTGTTGCTATGTACTTCCTATTATAGCCCCTATTCTCCTAACTTTCTTACAGTAGGTCTCAGTCTCAGCTGGAGTCCCTGAGTTGGAAGTTCAGGTCCATCCAGAGATACCTCAGAAGAAATGCCTGTGATCTGCTTTAAGGAAATCAGCCATTGAAAACTCTGTGGAGCACAGTTCTACTCTAAAACACATGGGATTACCATGAGTTGACTTGACGGCAACAGATTTTAAATCTTAATATGAATGAAGCCATAGAGTAGTATAGCAGATGGCTGGGTTTTATTTCTCAACCTTTGCTCTGTGATTTCTATCCTTTCTTTGTGGAAGGGATCAGATATAGGTCTGATAGAATAAGAAAAGAGTCTGCCTCACAAAGCCTCTCCAGAGCTCAACAATACTGCCTAACAGTCATCTTTGGGGCCCAGAACCTACCTGAGAAATTAAAGCTAGTGATGTGACTTGAATCCAATGGGACCTTAGTTTCTGTGACTCCTCTCTGGCCATTTCCCTAGTGTTCCTTCAAAGACAAATCTTACAGTTATTTATTTCTTCATTAATTTAGACAAGGCCTAAATTGTGTCAGGTGATTGGTATTAAAACAAAACTTATCAAACCAAATCCATTGTCATCAAGTCAATTCCAACTCATAGCAACCCGATAGGACAGAGTAGAACTGCCCCATAGTGTTTCCAAAGAGTGGTTGGTGGATTCGTACTGCCGATCTTCTTGGTTGGCAGCCAAGCTCTTAACCACTACATCACCAGGGCTCCAAAACATATACACCTAAAATTCAAGCTGGGTCTTTAACAAGCTGTAGCTAACTAGTTGCTGGAAAGTCAAATCTGACTCATGGCAACCCCATGTGTGTCAGAGTAGAACTGTGCTCCATGGGGTTTTCAATGACTGAAAGTAGATCTCCAGGCCTTTCTTCCGAGGGGCCTGTGGGTAAATTTGAACCTCTAACCTACAAGGTTGCTATGAGTCAGAATTGACTCCATTGCAACGAGGTTTTTTTTTTGTTTGTAATCTTTTGGTTAGCAGCCCATTAACCATTTGTACCACCCAGGAACTCCCAACTGTAGTTAATGGTAGTCGTTATGGCTAAACTACTTGAGGCATTATTTGCATTTGAAGCTGAGGGTTAATGATTCTTCCAGTAGTTGGTCTTCAAGAGTCCTTAGGTTCTCTGCCTCCAGGCAGTCCTCTTAGATAAAGCAAATGCCCTTTCCAAAAGCTGACTGAATTGGCTTTCCATATTAAGAGGAATCATTGAAGCCAATATTGGAAACATGTGTAAGTTACGTTTCCTTCTATTTTACCTCACTTAAAAAACTGTCTTTTCACAAGATGTGTATCTCTGGACCCACACATTTATAATTCATGACATGACACTGTACTCCTTACTCTCTCCTTTTCTCTGGCTCCTAATATTCCAGCCATGTTTTGTAAAATATTGAGATACATTGTAAGCCCTGTTTTCTTCTCAGTCCCCCAGTTGGATATTCTGATTTGACTCTATGCCCCAAGTTGTCTTCTTATTTCCCCAGGAGTTTCTACCAGTCCTCCTGGTTGTGCTAAGAGATGCAGTTTGGCAATGCTGAAAAAAATTTATCGGCAGAAGATACATTTACAGGCATCAGATCATTCCTCTGCCTTGGGATTGGACTAATTTTGAAGTGGATATTCTCAGAAGGCTTTTGTGTGAGTGTTTATCTTGCTTAATCTGCCAAAGTTTTTGGCACGATCAGTAAAGATTTCTTTTTCCAGCTCTTTTCTTCGCAAAGCCTTGGATCAACAGGGCCCTAGATGTTGGTGAAAAGTCCCTTTCTCCTTCAGAGTTTCTTTTCTCTTGTGTGTTGACCTTCTCAAGGTGATAAAGCCAGCCAATAAATGACTGAATAAAGAAAATGCCACTTAGATTAGAAAAAAAACGAGTAAAGCAGGAGCTAGAAGACGTAAGAAATGAAATATAATTTTCTGTCTTTTCCCTTTGACACCTGAGGTCCATTGTTCTCACATGACAGGGGTGCCCAGCTGATGTGCAGAATGGCTGACTTATTATCTCAGCACAGTACTTCATCTAAAACAATTTTCATTGTTGACCAATTTTATGATGTAGATTATTTAAAAGGAAATAGAGTTCAAATGCCCTGTAGAGTCTACTTATGTAAGGGTGTTTTAAAAACAGCCAAACGCTATGTTTTTCATCCTCCTCTCTCGAGCAAATGTAACTGCATTGGCACTGATGTGATTTTCTGACAGTCCATGCTAAAAAGAAAATACCTTCAGTATTTAGTAAAGCATATCAGTAATATGTCCTCTGGAATGGGAGAGAGCTCAGTGCAATCAACATTTGGGAAGGGAACTCCATGTGCCAAGGGCAGTGGGGATAAGACTAGTCAGAAAGTCAACATAAGTAGATATGTTGAAAAGAAAGTTAAACATAAGGGCAGGATTACTGCAGGATCCATGTGATACAATGTCTCACAGAAAGCATTAAACAAATCTTTAAAAAGAAACCTTTTAGTCAGGTTCTCCCGTTAGTATTTATAGTAGTCTTACAGGCTCGAGAATAGTCTTTCTGATAAAAAAAGATCCTCATATGCTTCATTATACATGGATCATCCCTGGTTTAAGTACTGAAAGTTAGCAATTTTGTATTTACTTAATGACTTTAAAAATACTGTTTCTTATATAGAAGAACTGATTTATTTGTGGTCTAACATTAACGCTAAAATAAAGGAGGTCACTTAAATAGCTTGCTCTTGTTCTAATCGAATATAGTTTCCATTGGCTGTATACTGAGAGGCATAGTGTCTTAGTTATCTAGTGCTGCTATAACAGAAATACCACAAGTGAATGACTTTAATGATGAAAAATTTATTTTCTCAGGGTTTAGTAGGCTAGAAGTCCGAATTCAGGGCACTGGCTCCAGGAGAAGTCTTTCTCTCTCTTTCGGCTCTGGGGGAACGTCCTTGTCTTTTTTCAGCTTCTGTTGTTCCTGAGTTCCTTGAAGATCTTCATGTGGTGTGGCATTTCTCTTCCTCTATCTGTGCTTTCTTGCTTCTGTGCCTAATATGCTCTTTTTCTATATCAAAAGTGATTGGTTTAAGACATACCCTATACTGATATGGCCTCACTAACATAACAAAGAAAAGCCTACTCCCAAATGGGATGACATCTGCAAGTATAGGGGTTAGAATTTGCAAGACATATTTTTTGGGGACATAATCCAATCCATAACACATAGCAAAATTAAATGCAGACTCCTTTGCTTACATACGGTAAATTGCAAATCTTGGCTCATCAATCATTCTTACCTATTGGCTTTGAGTAAATAAATGCCATGCTCTATCTTAGGAGAAATGACTCTAGCCCAGTTTTCCTGAAACATCAATAAAAAAGTCCCATTCTTTTCACGAAGGAGGATGTGGTCATTTAAGTTGATCTGGGGAGTCAGATGTACATGTGTTAAACGTACCTGTCCTGCCTGGGGGGAACAGATACATCCAACCAGAAATGTTGAGAAAACCTCTGGATAAATAGGTAAAGGTAAGATTTAGGAACTGGGACAAGTGAGTACCTAGGTTAACCTGGAACTTCACAGAGAGGATTAGAGAGCTTAGAATGAAGGGTGAGAAGCACTAAAAAATATTCTTAACTTTTGAGACAGATGTGATCTGAACCCCAAGAAATCCTACCTTAGTGCTTGATTTGGAGTCTATGAGTGTTGCAAATGGTTAATGCACTGCTGACCAAAAAGTTGGAGGTTTCAGTCTACCCAGAAGCGCCTTGGAAGAAAGGACTGACAATCTACCTCCAAAAAATCAGCCATTGCACACTTAATGGAGCACAGTTCCTCTCTGACACACCTGGGTTCACTATGAGCTGAAGTCTACTCAATGGCAACTGGTTTTAATCCTTGATTTGTTTTTGCTATGTTTCCTCATACTTTCCGACCAGTCTTGTCCTCAATACCCCTTGCACCTGGGATTCCCCTTCTCCAACACCTAATTAAAGTGATCTTTCCCAGTTTTGGAAGAACAATTGATCCTAGAAAACCTTGTCCACCCAGCACTAATTGCAAAGAATTGCCTTGAAGCTTGCTGGACTGGTTTCTGTAATGTGGAGGCATCAGGAAGGAGAAACTGATGTATATGCCCCTCTGTATTCTTTGGTTCTCAAGGGGAATTAGACAGCAGAGGATTTGGTGACTGTCAAAGAGTAGAAACCAGAAATCGGGAGGACAGAGGCAGATGTGTGATCTGATGCCCTTCCCTCTCTTTTCCTTTTCCAGGAAGGAAAAACAAGTGACCTCTTGGATTCCCTTCGTGCAGAAAGTGTGGGTGGATCATTAAATGGCAACCTTGTTGGCTGGTGTTATGTCCGTGGTGGGCATTGTATAGAGCATCAAGTCTTTCCACCTGGTTATTCTGGATTCCAAGAGGAACTTCATGTCAGGGAATACAGGGCTGTCAAGGTTACAGGGGTCAAACAGAGAGGGTAGAATTACCTGCTCTTGCTTTCTTCTTCCATGCCTTCTAGTCAAGTTCACAAATATCTCTCCTGGGACGAAAGCACAGACCTTTTCATGGCTAAAAGAATCCTGTTACAGTGATGAACTTTTCCTTAGCCCCTTGCCTACCACTAACTGACTTCTAGCCAATATTATCCTGGGAAAGCAGGTGCTGGCTGAGCGTTAGGAAACCTTTGACTCTGTTCCAGCTTCTATCACATCCTGGCCTGGTGACATTCAAAGGGAGAATTTCACATAAACCAAACCAACCCAGCCCACTGCCATTGAGTTGATTCCGACACATAGTGACCCTATAGGACAGAGCAGAACTGTCCCATAGTGTTTCCAAGGCTGTAATCTTTACAGAAGAAGACTGCCACATGTTTCTCTCATGGAATAGCTGATGGGTTTGAACCACCAACCTTTTGGTTGTCAGACAAGCACTGCGCTACCAGGGCTTCTGCACAGATTCCTTAGAATAAGCCAAATTACTCCTCTTCTCTCTTTCAGAAGTTAGCATTACTAATACCAGTCTTATTCATGCTTGATTAAATATACTTTATATTGGCTAAGTAACTTGTAGCATTAGACTCTTTGAATGTCTTTCTAGTTTTCCAAAGCCCTCAATTAATGAGCCTCCTCTTTCGTAGTCAGGTGGGCAATATACCCATTTTAGTTCACATAGGCACAACTTGTGGAGATTGATTGCTTGATTGTCTTGCAATAGAACTCTAACCAAATGTGGTAAGGATAGACAGGCAAAGGCAGGACCAGAGGAAGGTATACATGAGAGAAATAAGGGCATAATTACTTTGGGGCAGAATTTGTAAGAGTATTGGGAGGAGGAGTGTGAAACAAGTGCAATTGCTAGTACAGGAATGAGCTCTGTGAGAAAGGGGATGATCTTTTCCTTGGTGATAAACTGCCCTGATGCTTGGATGTTTCCCTATTGTCTCACATGTTCCTCTACTCTTACCCGCACTATGAAGCCCCGTTCTTATTGCCGCTTACACTGAAAGCGGGAGGGCCAACCGGCATTAACCTCTAGTCCCTCATCCTAGCCTCCTTTGATGGCTGTGCTTTCTTTTTCTATGGGCAGTTGTCCTTTTCTCTAGTCTAGTGTGCTCAGAATTTTGTCTTGCAAACAGAAGGAGATGCTCATTCCAGGATCCTCCAAGCACAGGACATTTTGCTTGATTGCTCTTGTGATCAGTAGTCTTATGCCAGAGTCTGTGAAGGGATTGGATATTTGGGGATTGTATGCTTTTGGACCCACAATAGGTTCTCCCTTAGCAATGGCAGTCAGGCGTAGGGATTGACTGAGTAAAAGGAAAGGACCATCTTCTATATTCTTCTTCCTTACCCAGGCTTAACATCTCTTTGTCCTGGCTCATAAACTATTATTGTCTTAAGTTTCTTAGTGCTGCTGTAACAGAAATACCACAAGTGGATGGTTTTAAAGAACAGAAATTTATTTTCTCACAATTCAGAAGGCTAGAAGTTTGAATTCAGTGCACCAGCTCTAGAAGAATGCTCTCTTGGCTCTAGGGGAAGATATGTGTCTCAGCTTCTGGAATTCCGGCATTCCACATTTCCTTGGGTATCTCCATGTGGCATCTATCGTTTCCCTATTTGTGCTTGTTTGCTTCTCTCTGTGTCTAATCTGCTCTTTTTATATCTCAAAAGTCATTAAGTTTTAAACACATCCTACACTGATATGGCCTTATTAACATAACAAAGAAAACCTTATTTCCAAATGGGATTATATCCGCAGGTATAGGGGTTAGGATTCCAATATATTTTTGGAGGATCACAATTCAATCCATAACAACTACCATATTCTTTAATTTCTTATCCCTTTATTCTCTTTCCAGAAGATTTTTGGAGACACAATTCAATTCATAACAGAGGCTCTCCCTAACCATCCCATCTAAAGTAGCTCCGTTCCCATTTCAGTTTCAATTATCAATTGCCATGTTACTAACCACCAAAAACATTGTGATTTAAAACAGTTTCAGTGCTTATGATATAATGGGCAACTATTTGGGCAGGATTTGGCTGAGGTAGCTTATCTTTGCTCCACATCATGTTGGCTGGGTTCACGCATGCATTTGTGGTCAGTTGGCAGGCCACTTGGGGACTGGCTTCCAGATGGCCTCACTTACCTGTTTGTAATTTGACTAAGGTTGTCAACCGGGCAGCATTGGTTCTTAGCCACATGGCCACTCTAGCAGACTAGCTTAGGCTTCCTTACAAGATGACTGGGCTTCAAGAGGGTGACAGCAGAAACTAAAAGGCCTCTGAGGAGTTACTTGAAAAGTTGCACGATGTCATTTTAGCCACATTTTATTGGTCAGAGCAAGTCACAAGGCCAGTCAAGATTTAAGGGATTGGAAATAGACTTTACCTATTGATGGGAGTTACTGCAAATAACTTGTGGCTAATTTTAATCCCAAATCCCGCTTACCTGGCCTTCCCTATCATTCCTTATCATATCATTTTATTTATTTCCTTCATAATTATTAACATTTTCTAAAGTTACTTTGTGTATTTATTTCCTTTGATAATCGATCCCTCTCCCTCCATTTGAGTATAAGCTCCAAAGGGAGAGGCAACTTTTCTGACTTGGTTATTATTAAACCTCCAGATGTTAGAACAGTGCCTGGTATATAGAAGATGGTCAACAAAAGATTGCTGAGTGAATGAATGGATGAATGAGTAATTGAATTCAGAACACCTTGTTCAACAGGTGAGGACTTGTGGACCAAGTCTTTACAGGGATTTGGCGTTATTTCCCTTGAACACTTTTTGGGAGCTAAACTGGCAGACAGACTAAAGATTAAAGGTGAGAAGTACTGTGAAAAATGAAGAGATTTTCATGGCCTGCTTGTGTTCTCAGGAGGCCTTCCAGCCAAATCAAAATGCTGCCTTATTTTCTTGTTTAAATTTTGAATTAATTAATCAGAGCCTTCACCATGCATTCTCTTGCTATCTCTTTCAATTAACTGAGAATTAGCTCATCATATTAAGCCCCAATGTAGTCTACTTTTTGTAAATGCTGGAAAGGTCAACTAGGACCCCACGTCATTGTAAGACAGATTCATGATAATATATCAAAATAATTTTCAATTAATAAAATTCCATTTTATGTGTATATTTGATCACCACAGTATGCCTTTCTATTAGTTAAGGCTCTCCAGAGAAAGAGAACAAGTAAGGTGTGTGTATATGTATCCACCACCTGTATGTCAGTTTGGTGGCTTGTGTATTGCTCTGATACTGGAAGCTCTGCCACTGGTATTTCAAATACCGGCAGGGTCACCCATGGTGGGCAGGTTTCAGCAGAACGTTCAGACTAAGACAGACTGGGAAGAAAGGCCTGACAATCTTCTTACAAAAATTAGTCAACGAAAACCTTATGGATCACAACAGAACATGTCCAATTCGCTTACTTTGGACACATCATCAGTAGGGACCAATTGCTAGTGGAGGACATTATGTTGGGTGAAGTAGAGGGCCAATGAGGATGTGAGCGACTCTTGGTGAGATGGATTGGTGCAACAGCCACAATGATGGACTCAAACATGCTGGCGGTTGATGACACAGGACCAGGCTATGTTTCATTCTGTTGTACATAATATAAGGTTGCCATGAGTCGGAGTCGACTTGATGGCTGCTAACAACATCAACAATAGCATGCACATACTCACATGCATGCACACCTACAGAAAGAGAGAAAGAAATTGTACGGAATTGGCTCATGAGGCTGGCAAGTTCAGTATGACAAGTCAGGCAACAGGCTAGAAACTCCGGCAGGATAGTTATGCTGCAGTCTCAAGAAATAATCCTTCTCCGTTGGGAAAGCTCAGTTTTTGCTCTTAAGGCCTCAGCTGATTAGATGAGACGCACTTACATTATGGAGAGTAATCAGCTTTACTTGAGAGTAACAGATTTAAATGTTATTCACATGTAAATATCATCATAGCAACATCTAGGTTAGCGTTTGACCAAGCAACTGGGCACCATAGTTTAGCCAAGTTGACCCATAAAATTAATGATCGCAACCTGGAATAATGGAATCTATCTATCTATCCTTTGCACCCTGTGGTGCAGTGGTTAAGAGCTACGTCTGCTAACCAAAAGGTCGGCAGTTCGAATCCACCAGTTGCTCCTTGGAAACTCTGTGGGGCGTTCTACTCTACCGTATAGGGTTGCTATGAGTCGAAGTCAACTCAATGACAACAACAGGTGTGTGTGTATATCCTTTGCACCAACCAGATTTGTTTTTTAGTCTGAAAAAATAAGATTACTTCACAGAGTATGGATTTGTGTTTTTGGGGGGCTATAAAATAGTAAACTCAGAGTTGCTTATGGAAGTTTAGGTCAGTAGCATTTATTGAGTCTCCTTAAGACAAAGATATGAATAAGACATAGCCTCTGCCCTTGAAGAACTTTAATATAATCGGGGATACACATCACACAAATGGATAATTAAAACATGAGACATGCTATAATAATGGTGTACTCACGGTGCCACCAGAACCCAAAGGAAGGGTACGACCCACTCCTCCATTCATGCATAAAGAAGATAGTGATGGAAGTAGAGGAGATGTAGTTAATGAGCCAAAACAAAGTGTGTTCTGAGTAACTACTACCGTCACCACCACCCATTGCCGTCGAGTTGAATCCAACTCATAGCGACCCTATAGGACAGAGTAGAACTGCCTCACAGGGTTTCCAAGGCTGTAAATCTTTATGGAAACAGACTGCCACATTTTGCTCCCACGGAGTGACTTGTGGGTTCAAACTGCCGACTTTTCAATTAGCAGCCTGTTCTCTTAACCAGTGTGCTACTAGGGTTCCTTGAGTAACTACAAGAAGGTCTAATGTGTAAGAAAAACGATAGGAATGATCAGAGTTTAAATTGGCATCTGAGCAAGGGATGAAACCCAGCAAGTATTATATCTCCTCTGAAAAAGCTCATATTCCAACCTGAAGGCCATCAATTCTCAACTTCTTTGCAAGAGGAACTCCTTTTTAATTAATGTCAAAAATGTGTAAGTTTGTTACCCATTAATTGAGAAAATCACAAAGACAAACACTTTAATAGTTTTTAAAATTAAATTTAACAGTGCTTTAAAATTAAATTATTTTAAAATAATTTTTGATAATTTTAATAATTTTGAACAGTTCGTCACATATTTGTAGGAGATGTTTCCTCTGTCTACAGACACGGCATAGTGCATGTGGAGAGTAAATGATCTCTTTTATTTTCATTCACATTGAGAAATAGTAAAGCGTGGAAGAGGCAGCATGGTACAATGGCAGTCCAATGTTTAGGCATTCCCATTGTCCCGTTCCATTTAGTAAGTCATTGACTGTTGTTGTTATTGTTAGGTGTCATAGAATTGGTTCCAACTCATAGCAACCCTATGTACAACAGAACGAAACACTGCCTGCTCCTGTGCCATCCTCACAATCGTTATGCTTGAGCCCACTGTTGCAGCCACTGTGTCAATCCATCTCATTGAGGGTCTTCCTCTTTTTAGCTGACCCTCTACTCTACCAAGCATGATGTCCTTTTCCAGGTATTAGTATCTCCTGAAAACACGTCCAAAGTATGTGAGATGAAGTCTCGCCATCTTGCTTTTAATGAGCACTCTGGCTGTACTTCTTCCAAGACAGATTTGTTCCATTTTTCTGGCAGTCCATGATATATTCAATATTCTTCGCCAACACCATAATTCAAAGGCATCAATTCTTCTCTGGTCTTCCTTGTTCATTGTCAAGCTTTCATATGCATATGAGGTGATTGAAGACACCATGGCTTGTGTCAGGTGCTCTTTAGTCCTTACAGTGATATCTTTGCTTTTTTAACACTTTAAAGAGGTCTTTTGCAGCAGATTTACACAATGTAATATGTCGTTTGATTTCTTGACTCCTGCTTCCTTGGGCATTGATTGTGGATCCATGTAACATGAAATCCTTGACAACTTCAATCTTTTCTCCGTTTATCATGATGTTGCTTATTGGTCCAGTTGTGAGGATTTTTGTTTTATGTTGAGGTGTAATCCATACTGAAGGCTGTCATCTTTTATCTTCATCAGTAAGTGCTTCAAGTCCTTTTCACTTTCAGCAAGTAAAGTTTTGTCACCTGCATATCGCAGGTTGTTAAAGAGTCTTCCTCCAATCCTGATGCCATGTTTTTCCTCATATAGTCCAGCTTCTGGGATTATTTGCTCAGTATTCAGATTGAATAGATATGGTGAAAAGATACAACCCTGATGCACAGCTTTCCTAAATTTAAACCATGCAGTATCCCCTTGTTCTGTTCAAATGACTGCCTCTTGATCTGTGTACAGGTTCCTCACGAACACAATTAAGTGTTCTGGAACTCCCGTTCTTTGCAATGTTATCCATAATTTGTTATGATCCACTCAGTTGAATGCCTTTGCATAGTCAATAAAACACAGATAAACATCTTCCTGGTATTCTCTGCTTTCAGCGATAATCCGTCTAACATTAGCAATAATAACCCTTGTTCCACGTCCTCTTCTGAATCCAGCTTGGATTTCTGGCAGTTCCCTGTTAATGTACTGCTGCAACTGCTTTTGAATAATCTTCAGCAAAATTTTACTTGTGCGTGATATTAATGATATTGTTCGATAACTTCCTCATTGTGTTGGATCACCTTTCTTTGGAATGGGTACAAATATGGATCTTTTCCAGTCAGTTGACAGTAGGCAGTTACTAAACTCTTTGAGACTCAATGTCCTCACCTACAAAAGGGTGACTAAAAAGGCCTACCTAAGAGGATTTTTGAGGGTTAAATATAAAAGGCCTCATAATAGGGTGGGAAGGGAAGAGTAGGAAAAAGGAGCTATTGTGAATCTCAAACTTCAGCTTGGGTGACTAGTTTGATGGTTGAGTCGTTAACTGAGAGAGCAGCAAAAATGATCTGGATGCTTGGGGGCCTACTGTGGGGACAGAAAGGAGTTAGTTGGTAGCATGAGGACAGTGGATACCCACCCCCTATGGAAAACAAACTTCACCTACTTTGATAACTTTAACATAATGAGAGTAGAGATATGAGATGGGAAGAGATTGTTTTTCCAGTTCCAGAGAGGAAGGAAGAAGGAAGACAGACAAGGTATAAATAGTGCCCAAGCCATTACTGCCCATGTCACATATTTAACAAAAGATGATAAATAAAAATATTTTAACAACATATTAAAATATTAATGACTTTACTGGTATTGTAGTTCTCATGTTGGAATAAGAAGCAAATAAATGGGCTCAATTTGAGGTTCTATTTTCTAATCAACGTCTTCCAAGTGTTATGGAGGATAAGAAAAGTCCTTCTACAAGGTACTCTGATCTGTTCTGTTTACTATCCCTCTGCCTTTTTCCTCTCCTCTCAGTCCTCTGCTGTCACCAGAGGCAAGGGACATTAGATTATTCATCCAAGGTTGGTGAAGGTGAGAGGTATTGGAAGTAGAGTACCAGATTTCTTGAACCACATTGGATTTAGAGAAGCAAACTGGGGAGAATATTACATTTGTGCCTAATTACAACATTACAGTAATTATTATGTTTTACTTAACACGTAATGGCCCATTAGAATGTTCTAGTTGATGTTTCCACCCTGAAATATCTAAGGAATAATTCAACGAACATAAAAGAAACCAACTGATATAACGAATTTCATTATAAAGTTTTGCTCTTTGAAAAACACCGTTGAGAAGACAAAAACACCATTAAGAAGACAAAAAGTAAAATCACAGAATGCGAGAAGATAAACACTCACAACTTAATTAGAAGACAAACAAACCAATTTAAAAGTGAACAAAAGATTCAAATAGATACTTTACAAAAGAAAATGTGGAATGGATGATTACACACGCAATAAGATGTTTAACGTCATGAGTCGTCAGAGAAGTCCAAATGAAAAGCACAATGAGATTCCACTACATACTTACTAAAATGGCTAAAATTAAAAAGATTAAGTGGTAGAGAGGATGTGGAACAACTCATACATTGCTCGTGGGAATGTAAAATATACGATACAGCCTCTTTGGGAAACCGTTGGCAGTTTCTTATAAAGTTAACATACACTTACTATAAGATTCAGCAATTGCACTCTTAGGTATTTACCCAAGAGAAATGCAAATATATGTCCACACAAATAATCATCCATGAATGTCCATAGCAACTTTTTGCACAGTAGTTGGAAAATATTTTAATCAAATGTTGGAAACAAGCCAAATGTCCAACAATAGGTAAATGGATAAACAAATTGTGGTATGTTCATACAATGGATACAACTCAAGAATAAAAAGGAACAGACTATTGGTATATGCAACAACATGGATACATTTCAAAAACATTAGGATGTGTTCAAAAAAGGCAGACACAAAGGAGTACATAAAGTTGATTCCATCTATATAAAATACTAGAAAAGGCAAACATAATCTTTAGTGACAGAAACAGATCAGGGGTTGCCTGGGGCTAGAACGGACAGCGGTAACTACAAAGGAGCACCGGGAACTTTTTGGGGGGAAGGAAACATTCTATATTTCGATTACCATGTATATCTTTGCAAAAACTCATTGAACTATATAAATGTACAAAATTTAAACATGGATTAAATTACTCCCTAAGAATGCATTCTGGTGAAATTTTCCAGTTGAAGAGATGATTATAATTTTTTTTCAACTATGAAAATTTCTATAAATTATTACTCAGGTCCTCAAAAACTCCAGGTTGAGTCTTCATTACAGATTGTGCCCCCTATTTCCTAACAGGAGTGTGATATACCTGCATAAAGCCAAGGAATAACACTCTTCCTCTTTGTTTCAGAGTTTCTGAGGTCTCAGGTATGGATCTCAGCAGGTGACATATAGAAAGCATTTATTTCTCCCTGTCCCAGAGCTAAAGATTTGGTTTATCCCTGAACTCTAAAAATGTTTATTCTAAGCATTTATCTTGAATAGGTATGACATTTCTTACTATATATAGCTCTTAATTAACATTTAAAAAACTTTCCAAAGGGAAAGCAGCCGTTATTATTATTATTATTGCTGGTAGGTAAAAAAGAAAGTTTTCGGATGCTATGATATTTGAAACAATAGAGAAAGTATTATTTAATGGAAATTAAAACAGAGTGTGTCAATTATTGTAGCACAATAAAATTACAGTTGTGAAATATTATAGGTGTAACTTAAAATAAAACCTAATTTGATTTTTGAAAACTCATACACAATACTCTCTCAGTGAAGTACAAAATGGAAAAGTAATCACTTAAGTACTGAAGGCTTTTTTTTTTTTTCCTCAGAGGATGCTTCTGCTTCTTTTCAGGTTTCTGTTCAAAATGGCTTCTCCTTGGTGGCACAGATCATTAACTGCTTGACTACTAGTCAAAAGGTTGGTGGTTCAAACCCACCCAGAGGCACGTCGGAAGACAGACCTGGTGATCTGCTTCGAAAAGGTCACAGCCTTGAAAACCGTATAGAGCAGTTTTACTCTGCACACATAGGGTCGCTATGAGTTGGAATTGACTTGATAGCAACCAACAACCAACTGTTCAAAATGTCACTTTAGAAAAAAAAAAAACCTGTTGCCATCAAGTCGATTCCAGCACACAGTGATAACTATAGGACAGAGTAGAACTGCCCCATAGGGTTTCCAAGGCTTTAAATCTTTACAGAAGCTGACTGCCACTTCTTTCTCCTGTGAAGCAGCTGGTGGGTTCCGACCACTGACCTTTTCGTTAGTAGGTGAGCGCTTAATAACTGCACCACCAGGGCTCCTTAAAATGTCATTAAAAGCCAAAAACTCCCTGCCATCGAGCTGATTCCGACTCATAGCGACCCTATATAGGACAGAGTGGAACACCCCATAGCATCTCCAAGGCTGTAAATCTTACAGAAGCAGACTACCACATCTTTCTCTAATGGAGTGGCTGGTGGATTCGAACCACCAACCTTTTGGTTAGCAGCCAAGCACTTTAACCACTCCACCACTAGTGCTTAAAATGTCATTACAACCCCATTAATTCAAAGTATTTCATTAAATTCTTTAAAAATTGATCAGTATTCAAAGAAGAATTTTCAGGTAATATGAAAGGAGGAAACTCAACTCTTGGACAAAAGATGAGCACTCCAGGAGTCTTGACATAAAGTTAATTTCGTTTATTATTTACCAAGTCAGTACGCTGAAGTTGGGCTATGTGACTGTGCAATGCAGGATACAGAGATAATGCGTGCACAAATGCACAAACAGGCACACAATTTCCTATCATTCAAAGTTGACTATGATTACAATAAGAAAGGAGCCAACACATTATTGTGGGAATTTGGAAGAGATGAGTCTGGAGAAGCAGAGAAAAAATACCATGGAGGATATAACGACTGTGTTAGGTGACATATTAATGAGCCTCATCCCAAAGCAACTCATCCAGAGTATCTGGAGCAGGAGGGTGGGCTCTGGAAATCCAAATTGTAAAGAAGCTCTCCAGGTGATTCTTAAGCATTCTAAAGTTTGAGAGCTAATGCCTTAAATGATAGCACTTTCCTGTGTGTATGTGTGTGTGAAGGCTATCAACTGGGTAGAATTTTAGCATGTTTAAGAGGAGTGGGGAAAGACAATCGAGTGGAGAAGATTGCCAGGAATGAAGATGGGAGCATGTTAGGTTTTATGTTATTGAGGGTCTGTAATCACCAGGCTAAATCAGGATTTTGTTTGGCAAACAACGTATAGCCATTGCAGCTCTTTTTATCAGGGTACTTCTGTAATTATTTTGTGGTTTAGAAGGATCCTCTGCTTTAGGTCACATTGGCATTGTGCAGTGGATAGGGTGGGAGGATGTGTTGTGTTGGAGGGAAGATGGGCTGAGTAACGTTAGGCAGGCAGAGCATCTAGTCAGTTACATTAAACCGTGTCAGAGCTTAATGAGGGCAATTGTTGAGGAAATGAAGAAGAGAGGTTAGACTTGAGAAATATTGTGCTTTAGAAATGGATTCCATTGTCCAAGTTCCATGGAAAATTTTGTTGGTAGTCATTTTTTCTAGTTCTGCTGGAAATGAGTGATCTCATGGTGAGCGTGGGGTTTTTGTTTTTGTTGCTAGGCACTGTCACGTGGGTTCCGACTCATAGTGACCTTATGTACAACAGAACAAAACACTGCCTGGTCCTGCGCCATCCTCAAAATCGTTGCTATATTCGAGCCCTTTGTTGCAGCCACTGTGTCAATCCATCCTGTTGAGGCTCTTCCTCTTTTTTGCTGAGCATATTGGGTAGGGAAGGGTATTTGGGATTTGACTGAATATATTTATTGACCGTACTCCAATACCACTCTTAGGATGTTAAAGAAAAAAAAAAAAACTAAGAAAGGGGGAAAAGTTCTGAAACTGTGGGAAGCCCAGGGCTTCTGCAGTAGCAAAGATCTTAGAAAGACATCTCAGAAATCGGCAAACACATGTAAGGAGCAAAAAGTGGAGCTCAGGTAAACAAGCTGTAGGGGATTAAGAAAGGGTTTCCAGAAGAAGTGACTGGGGCAAGAAAAAGCTAGCCAGATAAAGTGGGTGCATTTGTATAGGTATGTGTGTGTTTGCATGGATGTGTGAATGTTTAGGGTAAAACAAGAGGGTGGTCAGTCAGAGAAGCAGTACAGAAACCAGAGAGGATGGCATGTTCAGGGAACTGGAAGTAATTGTTTTTCAAAGAAGGGATGGTTACCAGTGCTAAATGTTACAGAGGGTGAAAGCCAGTAACAGTAAGAAGTGAGAAGCTGACAGACAAGTATAACGGAGTGGATAGCCATGGAGTTTGACAAAGCTGGTTCTAACCGAGTAAGTTCCTTAAACACTTCTAGTCTCAGTTTTCTCGTTCTTAAAATGAGGATCCAAGGAGTCCTTGTGATTATCCAATGGGATAACACATGGAAAGTATTTAACGTAATGTCTAGTTCATAGAAGTAATCAATATAGGTCAGCTCCTACGTAGTACTCTTCATTAAATTTACAGTATGCTAATTTATATCTTTCAGATTTAAAAGCTAACTTCTATTAAGTTATTCTTTTGGATATTTTAAAGGTCTCAGAACTAAAAACAAACAAAAAAGGTCTTTTATTTAAAAATATAGTTGTAGGTTTTAAAGAAAAGTAAAAATATTATTTTCAGTAAATAAAAAGGCTTTTAAAAATAACTGAAATCTGGAATGAGCTGTAAAATATGATAGCTTGTTTTGAATGTGGCCTTCCAGAACCGTATTCACTCTAAAGCTTGTAAATTTTGCTATTTTGCTCTTTGCTTCTATTCTTTCTCTATGAATATGCTTGTCTCTATGAGTGTTTTATAATACACGTTTCTATCTGTTTTTTTCTTCCTTCCCCTTTAATTTCCACAACCTTGTATTTTTCTTATTTTCTTTGTGATTTTCTCTTTGGGTTTACTTATCTGTTTATAACACTACTCTACCCCTGGTAACTCCTAAATCCCCAATTGTCTCTTACTTTTTTTTTTATTTCTTTCAAAAGGGAATAATACAAAACTAAACAAAAACAAAAAAAAAAAAACATTGTAGTATTTATTTTCCTTTACACTCCTAGTTCATGACTTGGAATTCAATGACGGGAGTGAGTTATTACCACCACCTAAAACACCATGACTACAAACAGCACCCCTTCCAGTTAAGAGGCTTGTTACCTGAACTCCAGCCATTCTTTGTTGCTTGTTTTCTTTTATTGCTTTTGTATTTTTAAAAGCAAAAGATCTACATTATTCCTTTTTGTGAACATCTATTTTATTATCTACATGTTCCATATTTTTAGCTAAAAGTTAGCTACTGTTTCACCATTGAACTAAAACAAAGGAAATTTTTGGCAGTGCTAGGGCTTTGAAAAATAGCTTTGCACATTTTTAATTTAATCGCATCCTTTATAATACAAATACATTTTATTTCTACTTGGTTGCAATAAACTAACATTTTCAGGGCATAAACTGAGTCAGAGAAACTGAAATAAAACTTCAATATTTTTCATGTTGCTCTTTCTTAAGAAGCATGGTCTAACTTTTTTAAAAATGTTTAATTTTAAATATGTAGTTTACTTCTCCAATGGGACAAAAAATATTTTTGATAGACTTCTGTCTTCAGGTAGCTTCGTATTTCAAATACTCTGAAATCAATAGTGGAACCTGTACAGAAATCTCTTGGCACTGTGACTGTGCTTGCTTGGAGTTTACCTGCAGTTCTGTGGTCCTGGATTTAATATGGACAGAACTTGTTCATTCCTCTTCTCCATTTATTTATGCAACAAAAAAGAGTATTCAAGAGAATATTAATTGTTTGAAAATGCCCACTATGTTCCATGTGTTTGACTTTCTTTTTCTAAAATATTCCTACTTCTTTCAACCACTCATCAAAGGCTAAAGCTTCCAATTCTTAGCAATGTTGGTAGTTTCCCTTCTCTAAACACATTCCAGTTTGTAAATATCTCTTCTAAAAGGTATCCAAATGTTCAATGGCTCTGAAACAGCAGAACCATTAAAGGCAGACAACCTGGCTTTATATCTTGCCTCTGCCTACAATCTCCAAGCCCCTTTTTCCTCTCTGGATCTGTGAAATGGTCCAATTAGAAACGATTTAAGTTCTGTTTACCACAACAAAGTTCTTTAATGTTAGGGGTGCCCTTCAGATGTCCTCTAGCATCACAGAAGCGATTCTGGAAGCCATCTTGCATTCATAACTTCTGCTAGCTTGATGCATTCTGGTAACATAATATAGCTGTTAGGTTCTTAGTTGGCTGAGTCACTTGGCAGACCACAGCAACCTCTAGTGGTCAGATTTAAACCTTAAGATGTGCATACTGTGAATAGCACAAGAAATTAACCTAAACCTTGGACTGTTAGGCAACTGTGTTTTGTAACTGTGAATAGATTTTGATGGGCCATTTCTGTTTCAATGGGTGAACTATTCTTTGTGGTACACCAGGGAACGTGATGTATCTCAGGCTCTTTTAGTATCCGATCCACCTCTCTATTCTAGGCTACTTCTTTATGAACTCAGAAATTCAAACTACTTTTCCTTCCCTTTTGTAGTAGTTGTAAGTACTTTATTTAGAGGGGAGGGTATACTTTCTTATTTTTTATCTTATTTACTGTCCCTGAATATAAACAGTTGGGCCCTTTTAATATGCGAGGACTAATCCATGTGAGGTGACCCGGTTTAGTGGAAGAAGCAGTAGACTTGGAGTCACCCCTGGATTGAAAGCCCAACTCTGCCGCCTTGTTTTCTGGTGAAATTTAGTAGGTTAATTAAATTATCTCTTTTACTCACAAGGTATCCCTTCTCTAAACACATGGTATGTGTTTCACATATAAAGCAAAGTAAACTGCATACAGTCCTCACAATCAGTTCATTTGGTCTATAGTCCCTTCCTTCTTTGTCAGATTATCTCTTGGCGATGGTTTGGTGGAGAAGAGATCATTCCCAAGTTAATTCAGAATCAGGTCTTTTTTCCTCTGGTTGCCAACACCCATTGCTATCAAGCTGATTCTGACTCATAGTGACTCTATAGGACTGAGTAGAACTGCCCCATAGGATTTCCAAGGCTGTAAATCTTTACAGAAGCAGACTGCCACACCTTTCTCCTGCAGAGCAGCTGGTAGGTTCGAACCGCCAACCTTTCGGTTAGCAGCTGAGCGCTTAACCACTTGTGCCACCAGGGCTCCTACCCTCTGGTTAGCTCAGCACAAATCTGTTAGGCCCTGTGAAGCAGATTTCCCATGCAGCCCTAGAGGAAGTCTTCCATCTAAATCTTAGGTTACCAGAGAAAATCAACAATGCTGCTTTAATACTAAGTAACTAAGGGGAATTGCCTCTTCTGGGGAAGAATTAACGCAAAGTCCAGCAGCTGCAAGGAGTCCTGGTGGTATAGTGGTTAAAGCCTTCAGCTGCTAAATGCGAAGGTCGGCAGTTCAAATCCACCAGCCACTCCACAGGAGAAAGATATGGTAGTCTGCTTCTGTAAAGATTTACAGCCTTAGAAGTGCTATGGGGTGGCTGTACTCTGTCCTACAGGGTGGCTATGAGTCAGAATTGACTCAACAGCAATGGATTTGGTTTTTTGGTTTTGGTCAGAGGCTACTCCATAGAATTTCTGAGAAAATGTAGCTTTTTTTGTTTACTCAGTGACTCAGAATCTCGTTTTAACGATCATGTCTGACCTAAAATCTATGTTCTAACATATACTGGTGATTTCAAGGACTAAACTCTCTTCCACCAAATGGACAGTTCTTAGAAATCTTTCTATCTGAGTACCTAGGACCATACCAAGGAGCCCTGGCGGCACAATGGTTAAGTGGTTTTATGCTAACCATAAGATGGGTGGTTTGAAGCCACCAGTGGTTCCACGGGAAAAAAGACCTGACGATCTGCTCCTGTAAAGATTATAGCCTAGGAAAACCTATAGGGCAGTTCTCTGTCACATGAGGTCGCTATGAGTCAGAATCGACTTCATGACATACAACAGCAGAACTATACCAGGGACAATAGATGATCAATTAAAGTCCAAGTTAATTTAAAGGAATTATTTCAGTCAGTGGAAGGTGATAGGCAACAATTTTATGGATGGAGAGATTTCGAACTGTTCCTTGAAATCATAGTCCAATCCTCTTTGGATTTAAATGTATTCATGACCAACTGTGTCCTGTCTCTTAATATCTGAAAGATATGGCAATCACATTTCCCAAGGCAGAGGCCTCGGTATGTGCAGGAGGTGGGGAAGGAAATGGCATAGTGAGGGAAGAAAACCCCATCTGGAATTACAGGAATGCTGTATTTTGTAAAACTTGGTCCGTTCTGAGTCCTGTCAAAGTCCCCTGCCCTCAGTATGATCAAACATGCCTTAGAAAAAAGCACATGGGAACAACAGAAGTATTCAGATGCATTTATTCAACCATCAGGCCAGCCAGGCATTGTGGTGACCTTATAGGATTTTAGAACCTCAGTTCTCAACAAGGGCCGGATTTTAGAACACGGACTTGAATCTGGCGCTTCCTGTAGGAGAGAATGAAAAAAAATCAGCTTTAATTTTTCTGACAAAAAAGTAGCCTATTGGAGGAAAAACAAAAACAGACCCTTTATTTAATACAGAAAGGCTTGAGATTTATTCCCATGTCTATTTCTCTCATTCTTTAATCATTAATTCATCAAATACTTATTGAATACTGTACTATAATGTACACTAGGAATATAGAGAGAAGAAAAATGTCTGCCCTTATGGAGTTTGCAGAGCTAGTGATGCGTTACAGTGAACCTCTGAAATTCATCTCTATTCCATTGCTGCTTTTTTTTGCCCCTGTTTTCACTGCCCTAGCCACCAGGTTCCCGTCTTAGCTGATGCCTAGGCTATTGCAACACCTTCTAATTGATTGCTCTTCGGTCTTACAATTCTGAGGTTTCATATCTGTGAGATCTCACGAAACAAGTTATAGCTCCATCACATGTGACACCTGCCAGCTTTAAGCATCCCCTACTCTCTATAAAAACTTCTTTGCTCCCCCCAACACCATTCTTCCCCAGCTTTCTCTTCTCTTAGCTAAATACCTCTAGATTTTGTAATTGTTTCTCATAAGACTGTTACCAGATCTCTCACTTTTCTAACGATTTTTTCCTTGAGTATACTGGCTTATAAAAATTCTTCCATTGTTCTATTACTTGAGGACATTGGACTTCCATTTATTTTTATACATTTACTTATTTGGATCTTCTTGGCTCTTCATTTTAATGGTTTTCAATCCTTTCTTGCCCCACAGTCATTAATCCCTTCTAATACTTATTTCTGAATCAGTTAACGTACACAGTACAATTATCTAAATAAAGCATGAGAGAGTTCACTTATTTTCTATTGCTGTGCTTGCCAATATGTGGCTACTTAAATTAGTTAAAATTAAGTAATATTAGAAATTCAGTTTCTCTGTTTCACTAGTCACGTTTTAAGTGCTCAATAGCCACATGTGGCTAGTGGCTACCTACTGGACAGCATAGATAGAAAGCATTTCTGTCCCTGCAGAAAGTTCTATTGTACAGCACTGGTCTATCGAAAAGAATCCCCCAGTAGAGATTCTCTATGGAGACATAAAAGAAAAAGTCTTAACTGAATATATTTACCAAGCACACAACGACCTTTGTTTGTTGTTGTGGTTGATAGTTGCCATTGAGTTGATTCCAATTCATGGCAACCCAATGTGTGCAAAATAGAATGACTCCATAGGGTTTTCAAGGCTGTGTCCTTTTGGAAGCAGATTGCCAGGCTTGTCTTCAGAGGCACCTCTGGTTGGCTTTGAACCAGCAACCTTTTGGCTAGTAGTCGAATGCTTAAACATTTGTGCCACCCAGGGATTTCTTGTTGCTATCTATCAGCCTCCAAATCCAACAACCAGTACCAAAGCTTGGCCCTAGTTACTATGCAATGGATTTGTTTTGAACTTTTAATGGGCAATAGAAATAAAGGCAATACAGTGCATAAGAAAATAGGGTGCATTTCAGAAAGTCAAATCTTCTGTCTAGGCTTCATTTTTTTTTTTATCTGGGAAATAGGAAGAGAAGTTACATTTACTGGCTTCCAAATGTTTCTCTCCCATTTATTATGCCTTGGAAAGAATATAAAGAACAAGTAGGGACTGGTAGGTTTTAAGGGCAAAGAGAATAGGGTGTTCTAGCTCTATGCCCATATTTTCCCAATTTTTCACTCTAAAAATTGGGCCTTTTAGCCTTAGTACTTGGAAATTCCCCAGTTCTCAAGGCTCTTCTGTTGTTTTCTCCTCCCCTTGGATGGAAATATGATGTTTGACCTTTATGTTAACAACATAGGTCATGAGAAAACTAACAAGTGGTTTTAAGTTCCTTTTATGAGTTTTTATTACAGAAACAAATTCACCATAAAGCAGGATACTTAATATTTTGGGTCTAAAACTTCAGGAAATTAGACCTCTCACTCCAGGGCCCTATGTCCACTATCCTCACCGAACTTTGAGAATTTTCTGAAATGGTTTAAAGTAGCCTCCCCCCGCCCCCAAAAAGGAGAGGGGGTTGTGTTATAAGGAAGGGTATTTATGCCATTGTATAATTTAAATTTTCATTGTCATTTGAGCCTAAATCAAAGTCTTTAGTGACAAATCCAGTCCCAGAATAACTCAGAAGATTCCTGTCGTTTGTGGAATCTTTCCTATTTGTTTTGATCATTCTACACTTTTATTTAACCCAAAATGTTCTTGTGATACTGCTAAAATTCAGATCCCTATTTAAACAACACCCTTCTCACGAAACCTTTCTTGGCTCCTTTCATTAAGAAAAAATCTGTATCTCTGCTTCACCCTAGTAACATTTTACTTACATCTCCTTTTATGGAAATCGTCATAAGATACAAGAAGCTATCTTATCTGTGATCATGATCCATTTTTTCTTAGTCATAAACACAAGAAAAATACAGGGAGAATAGCACAATGCTTGGCACATGGAGTGGTCAGTTTCTGTATAAAATAGAAACGATCGGGGGAAATCTATTTCTTGGAACTCCTTGAGTCTGATTCCCAAGAGAAGCTTCACTGAGGCTGGCTTTCCTATCCACAGATAAAAGTGCTGTCACCCAGTCTATGCAATTCATATTTGCGAGTTTTAGAAAACACAATCATTACTATCACCAAGAATTATTTTATTAATTAAAGCTAGTTTTTGCATATGAGCTTTTTAAAACTCAGAGTACCTACTATTTTATTGTAAAACATGAATTTTATCATACAAGTAATACTTTTATTAATTACGAGAGCCATTAAAATATTTTCCCTCCTCTATTGCATCATCTTTTCCTTAATACATTTTATATTCATCTTATATTGCAATATGCTATTAACTCCTTTCTATATTTTGTTCAGTTTTTTTTCCTCCTTGTTGGAATGTCTCTGCTTTTTTATTGCCTAGAGAAAGCTTCCAAACTTTTCCCAAATCCTAGCAGCATAATTATTTGTTTTTTTGGAGCACTTTGCTCATTCATACTTGTATTATTGTACTGACGACACTGTAATAGTGTTGCATGTGAGGGTCTTGAGGGACAGAACATGTCAAATTCTTTTCCTGTTTACCACAGATACTTAGCCTGCTACTCAACTTTTCAGCATAGTGGAAAGAGCACGAATTTGGTCCCAGAGCTGCCACTTATTACCAGGTGATCTTAAGCAAGTTATTTAAACTGTGTCTCAGTTTCTTCATATGTATGATGGGGCTCGTATGATTTAACTTTTCCATTCTTATTTACTTTAATATTAAGTGCCTAGCACAACAATTGACACAATAATTATTATTTTTATCATGATAAACACACACATACATACACACGTGCACACACATCTATTATACTCACACCAGATGTATGAAAAAGAGAGAAAGAAAAAGTTAATTATTTTTGGAGAAAGTAAACTTTTTATTTCTTTCACTGTACTATCCATGTTATTGGCATACTTACTGGGTCTTTTGAGTCATCAGATACATAACGTTTGAAAACAACTAGCATAAAATACATATTTAAAAAAAATTCAAGCTTATACTCACTTATTTTCAAAACATAGCATGCATTCATTGGAATAAGTATTTCCATCAGTCCCACATACAGGGTTATAGATCCTGGGGCATCCATTAACATCACTGGGACATACAGCCTAAAAGTGGATTTAAACAGGGTCATTTTCCATTCTTTGAGTTTATAGTAAAATGTCTAAAGTGGTTTTATCCTCCTTGGAGTTGTTCAGCTTAAAGATGGAAGTGCGACTGTAGTTAAGAGAGTGATACTTTGTGTTCCAGGAGAAAATAATTCCAAATTTGGAGTCAGAAAACCCGGTTTTAAGTAATGTCTCTGCTATTTACATGTTCTGTGACATTGGAAAGTCACGTGACCTCTCAAAACCTCAGTCTCTTCATCTGCAAAATGGGAATGATTTTATAGTGGTGTTGTGAGGTTTAAATAAGATTAGTGAGATAATGTTCAAGTTCACAGTTACTACAGGTGCTGGCTTTTCTCAGGTCAGCCTCATGCTGGAGCATGTTCTTCCTTGTACACTATTGTCCATTCACATTGGACTTCTCATAGTCACTTAAAAGCACTAAGTGTTTTCTACCCTTGGAGTCTTTGTACAGTCTGTTTCCTCTACTCCAATAAGAGTCAGTAATCATTAAGCGACTATTATAGACCAGAAACTGTCCTAAATGCTTTTTATGTATTATTCTGTTTAAACCTCACAACTGTCTTATGAACTTAATATTATTATACTCATTCCTCAAGCAAAGATAATGAGGCATACTGAAATTAAATCACCCAAGTCACATAGCTAGTAATTGTTGGATCCAGGATTCAAACCTAGTCATTCTAGTTCCTGAGCTTTAGCTCTTACTCACTTCACTGCACTACTTTCATCATAAGTTATGTTTTGCTAACCCTTATTTATGCTTATGGCTCAAAATAAATCTCACTTACCTAGGGTTACCTTCCTTGATCGCGCTAACTAGGCTACGTTCCTAATGGTACAAGAATATCTGCATAACACTTATCACAAATGTAACATTTACTCATTCATGGACTTTTGGTTTATCAACTACATCCTCACTAGATATAAGTGTAATGGGAAGAGGGGCACTTCTTCTGGTCTTCAAATTTACTGAAATTATTTTATAAACACAAGGGAAAAAATGGAATTAGATACAGAATATTTTTGTAGAAGAAGGACCTAGCTTATTATTCTTTTTTGTTGCTGTTATTCATTACAAATTAGAGCTCCACCTTTGTGACTGGGGGAACTTTATGCCAACATGGTCAAACTGGCTTTAAGGAGGAAGGGCTGTGTGTAGTGTAGTTGAGAAAGTTTCTACTCGAAACACTTGTCCTACTGGCTAGCCCTAAAACAATAACAACAACAACACCCCAAAATTAACCCAGTTGCCCTTAAGGCAATTCCAACTCATGGAGACCCCATGTGTTTAAGAGTAGAACTGCACTCCATATGGTTTTCATAGCTATGATCTGAGTTTAAACCACAAATATTTTGGTTAGTAGCCCAACACTTAACCGTTTGTACCACCCAGGGACTGGCTAGTCCTAGTATCTATAAAACCCCCTTACAACAAGCATTATATAACTACATAATATTTGCCTCTGTAACAGGGAATTTGTCCTTAAACGTAAGTCTGTAAGAGAGTGCGGTTACTATTTGGATTTTGCCGGTCAAGCTTTGCTAACATTCACACTCATCATCTTGGCTTCGAGTTCAATTGAAAGATGATAGCTATACTGCTCTTTGATTGGAACAAAAGTTCGACCTAATAAATAAGAAATTACAAAATTCTTTTTACCTCTCTTCCCAGGCAGTTAGCTCTAGTGTTACCTAGAAAACATAAATCAGACATGTTGAGTCTAAGATGAGGGAGGCCGGATGTATTCACATTCAAAATTTTCTGCTTTCATTGAAGACTCTGACTTCTCTGATGTCCTCTTCCACACCCCACACTTTCTTATTTCCATCCTTTCTCAAGGATATATGACAGGATCCTATCCCTGCCTATAGAAACCTGGAAAAAACTTAACAAATGCTTAATCATGACCAAAATAATTAAATTTAGTGTTTCAGATATGTCGATCGATTTCCTTGAAAATAGAAATAATGTACTTACTGCTTGAAATGTATCAAGCACTGAGCAAATATCTGCTGAATGCTCACTAACATTCTCTTAACTAGTTACATCTTTGATCCTCACAATTACTTAGTGATGTAGTTAGTATCTTTATCTTAATTTATGGATGAAGTTATGGAGAGTTTATATGATTAGTTGTGGCACAGTTACCACTAGTAGTAACCACGTCTGAGTAACGTGAAATTAACTTTTGCAATTACATTTAAGCTCTCTCTCTCTCTATTTATTGTAGTGAAAATATACATGACAAAACATATGCCAATTCAACAATCTGTACATGTATAATATAGTCACATTGATTACATTCTTTAAGTTGTGCAACCATTCTTGCTATTCTTTCCCAAATTATTCCACCATCGTTAGCATAAACTAAATGTTCCCTAAGCAAAAACTCTCCCTTTCTCCCTTCTTCCCACTTCCAGTAACCACTATTAAGTCCTCTTTTGTAACTAATGTTAAAAAATGGAACCCTATTGAGACTTCACCATCAGTTCCCAAGAGAGTTATTTCCAACAGTTGTGTTACATTGACTGGTTATAGGTCCAATCCACATTTTGTGGACGTACAGATAGATGGTCAGAATAACCACTCTGCATTCCCCAGAAAACAGGAGGTTTACTGACATCATGCAGGAAATAGTAACTGTGTCTGAGTTCATTGAGGGGAGGGGAAACTAATCTGAGAGCACCCAAAGGAGGAAATATTGGTGAGATTTGATTTTGCTACCCACAATCTCTGAGGATATGTCGGTAAACCAAAATCAAACCTGTTGCTGTCAAGTTGATTCCAACTCATGGTGACCCCATGTGTTACAGAGTAGAACTGCTCCATAGGGTTTTCTTGGCTGTAATCTTTATGGAAGCAGATCACCAGGCCTTTCTTCTGTGGCACCACTGGGTGGGTTGGAACTGCCAATCTTTAGGTTAGTAGTTAATTGCCAACTGTTTTTGCCACCTAAGGATCTTGATCTGGGTAAGGAGCTAGTTTTTCCTAGCTAAGCATAGTGAAAATTAGTGAAGCGTCTATGGGCTTGGAGAAGAAGGTGCCTGGGAATAGTCAAAATCTGATCTTGTTAAGGGCGCATAGGTCAGAATCTCCTTGAGTCTGAAAATTGATGAGCAAGTGGTCACCACAGGCATCTATTTGTATGACCTGATATGCATGAGGGGAAAAGGGCCAACCACTTCCATAAATATGTAGCTAACACACAATGTTCTTCCTCTTCTTAGCAAGGTGCTTATTTGACTCTCAGTAAATTTCTTCACATGATCTGAGATAAAATTGAAAGTGTTAACTATTTCCAGTGACAAAAAAGAAGCTCATTACAATTTCATGGAGTCAAAATTGTCTGCTAACATGGCCAAGATATAGTTGAGGGATATACACGCATCATCTATTCAAGCAAAATGTTTTTCCTGGAAACATTCTGAAGATCAATAAATAAATCTTTAAATCGATAAAACTCAGCCTTTATACTGAATAACTGAAAGACACTGTTACCTATTGTAATGTAGTTCCATGGGAATTTAAAATTTGTAAATTTGCCTTACGCTTTTACAAAGTGAGAATCGTACTCCAGGTTGAAACAATTCCACTTTCTTTTCTCTACCTTATCTCTGACAAGTGTCAGCCCCTAGTCACTAGAGGAAAACCATCTCAGAACAGTCCTCACTTTGTAGATACTTTTTCTCCATCTTTCATTAAAATCTGTCTTACGATTCCCATCCACTGAGCTTATTTCATGTCATTGAGACTGAAAGATCTAAGACTAATTCAAAGTCTAGAGAGTAATGTACTCAGCAAAGCAACAGGTCAAAAAGTTTTTACTCATATCAGAAAAATGTGCAAAGACACCTACCAGATAAGCTGAACAGGGCCAAGGCACTGAGCAGGAAGATGCTTATTATCTTCATAGCTGAAGTTCTGTGTCCAGAGCTGTGTTGAAAACTATAGCGAGCTTATCACTTCTCTCCAGAACCCTAGGACTGGAAGACTTATATATGTGGGATGGCAACACAGACTCCACCTGCTGCGCTGTGTCACAGACCTCCTGGATTATTGATTGGCTCATTTATAGCCTAGTTCCCAGGTTCCAGGAATGACGCCTGTGTAAGAAAGGGAAAAGGGGGGTGAGAGGCTAAAATATCCAAGCTAAGATTCTCTCAGGAAAATATGTCTGGTGGTTAGTTAGCTCTATCCCTAACTCCCTCCATGATTATAGGAAGACCCTCCCCTTCTGAAGCCCTAGTTTTCTCATCTGTAAGTGAAATTTATAAGGTGTAAACTACATAATGTAGTAGGCAGAGGCAGATTATCCAATAGGCAAGGTAGGCACGGTGCTTACCTTTCTTACTGGATCATCTGTAGTGGACAATTTCACATTTTTTTCACTACATCAAAGATTCTGCTTCTAGCTATTGCTAGCATCTGTCTCTCTCCCAACCCCTCAGCACCTTACTGCAGAATCAAAGCCTCTTTTCAAATTTACAATCCCTGACAGGGATGGATTACCCATTAAGCAAGGTAAGCACGGGCTTACTTGTGCTTATTTACTAATCTGTAGTGACCAATTTCACATCGGTTTCACCATATCAAAGATTATGGTGATAATCCACCCCTTAGTGGGTAATCCACCCCTGGTGGTAGGTGTAAATACCTGGTCTCTAAGGTCCCTGTTTTCTGGATATATGAGCAGATAGCTGTGTCTAAAAATCCCTCTGCATTCTTTCTTTTCTTTAGGTCTTCCCTTTCTTATTAGCTTTAACTCCCCCCATCCTCCCCCACTTCTTTCTGTCAACCATTCACAAACCTAGTGTAGATGATAGATGGACAGGTTAGAGACAGGAAGGACCCAGTTCCTTAGGATGTGCATGCTGGAACCACTTATTAACTGCATGTTCTTGGAAAGTTAGCTAATTTTTACTGTTCCTCAGTTTAGTCATCTGAAAACAGAAACAATAATATTATCTAACTTGTAGGGTTCAATACATTAAAACGTATCTATTAAGTATCTGTAATGTGTTGCTGGGAGAAAATTCATTCTTTCTTGTGTTTTTGCATGTCTTGTGAGTAGAGGCACTCAGTGCTTACGTCTCAGGCTGTCTTTTGGAAGATGAAAATAGTGTCACCCTGGGAACAAAGAGCTAGTTTGGTTACTGTCAAATATTATAAAGATGTAAGGCATTGGTGTTTCAGTGGTAGAATTCTTGCTTCCATAAGAGATACCTGAATTTTATTTTCAACCAATACATCTCATGCGTAGCCACCACCTGTATGTCAGTCGAGGCTTATGTGTTGCTATCTTGCTGAACATGTTTCAGCAGAGCTTGCAGACTAACATCGACTCGGAAGAAGGGCCTCATAATCTGCTTCAGAAAATCAGCCAAAGAAAACTCTATGGCTCACAAAGATCTAATCTGCAACCAGTCACAGGGATGGCACAGGACCAGCAGCATTGTGCATGGGATTGTCATGAGTCAGGGCCTGCCTCAATGGCAGCTAACAAGACTCTAACAACATAATAAAGATAAAATCTCTCTCCGCTCAGGTGAGATTTTGGATTATAAAAACTTGGTGTTCTTCTTCTGTAACACACCACATTTTCTGTGCAGGTATTGCTTGGCCCTCTTGGGGAACCAGCACGAGTGCTGACACTCTGGTTATTTCTATTGAACAATTAAGTCTTTTTTCTCTGACCCAGGAGTCTCTGTCTTCTGCCAGTGTCCACTAAACTGTGGCAGGTTAACTAGTTAGCTTTCAAGTAGCGTAAGATGTCATATGCTTTGCAGGTTTTGACATGTGTTGGACACTGTCTCATCTGTGGGGATATACCAATGAATAGAAAGAACAAAGTTCCTGCCTTCATGGAGTTTCCCTTCCAGTCTAGTTGGGGGAGATAGGCAAGAAACAAATAAATAAATAATTGCAAAGTATATAAGATTGTGATAAATATTAAGGAGAAAAAGAATATAGAGGATAGTGGTGCTGGAAGATTTGGGGGATGTTAATTATAAGAAGGTCAGGGAAAGACTTGCTGGTTAGATGATGTTTGAATAGAAAGAAGCATGAAGTCAGTGAGGAACTGTGTCATGTGGGATATCTAAAGACTTGCATTCCAGGCAGAGACAATGGCAAGTGCAAAGCCTCTGAGGCAGAAGAGCACTCGATTTTTGAGAAACATCCAGCATGTCAATCTGACTGGACCACAGTGGTAGAGAGAAAAATAAGAGATGAGGTCAAGGAGGCAGTGGGAGCCCAGATCATGAAGGACTTTGTGGGCCATGGTGAGGACTTTGGTTTGTACTCTGAGAAAGGAAAAATCATTGGAGAGTTACAGAGCGGAATGACATGATTTAACATTCATTCTACAAAGGTCACTTTAGCTGGTCTGAGAGTATACTAGAAGGCAAGGACAGAATGAGAAAACTCAGCTGTGAGGCTATTGTAATAGTCTAGGCAAGAGAAAATGGTGAAGGTGGTGAAAGTGAAAGGAAGAGACTGTGCAATTTAGTTGGATTAATACATGCAAAGCTTTTGGAACAGTTTCTGGCACATAGCAAACACTCCGTAAACATTCTGTCACTATCATTGTGATTGTTGTTATTTTTTCAGTGTTGATACAGACCCTTCCATCTAAGCAGAATATTCCTCTTTACCCTTCTACATAAATGAACTCTTTCTAAGTCTTTGAGACTCAGTTCAAATGCTGTTTCTGTTGGAAAACTTCTTGGGCTCTGTCATGGATTGAATTGTGTCCCACAAAAATATGTGTATCAATTTGGCTAGACCATGATTCCCAGTGTTGTGTGATTGTCCAGCATTTTGTCATCTGATGTGATTTCCCTGAGTGCTGTAAATCCTATCTCTATGATGTTAATGAGATGCGATTAGTGGCAGTTATACTAATGAGGCAGGACTCAATCTACAGGATTAGATTTTGTCTTAAGCCAATCTCTTTTGAGATATAAAAGAGAGAAGTGAGCAGAGAGACATGGGGATCTCATACCACCAAGAAAATAATGCCAGGAGAAGAACATGTTCTTTGGACCTGGTGTCCCTGTGCTGAGAAGCTCCTAGTCCAGGGGAAGATTGATGATAAGAACCTTCCTCCAAGCCAACAGAGAGAGAAAGCCTTTTCCTGGAGCTGATGCCCTAAATTTGGCCTTCTAGCCTACAAGGCTGTGAGAGAATAAACTTCTGTTTGTTGAAGCCATCCACTTGTGTTATTTCTGTTATAGCAGCACTAGATGTCTAAGACAGGCTCCTCTGGGCTACCACAGCATTTTGAACATGCTGGAATCACATAACACACTGTTGTAACTATTTGTATATGTAACAGTTTTCCCCACCTGCCATTTATTCGTGAACCTTCACAATTCTGGCTTCCTTCTTCACTACTGCCAGTAAAGTTGCTCTTCTTTAAGTCATGAATTCAGGTTAATAAATACTATGGACATTTATTCAGTGTATGTGGCCTCTTATTCTTCGCACCTGATCATACTTGATATAATCTCTTTTCCTGGGTTTCATAATTGTACAGTCTCCTACCTTTCCTCATACCTTCTCAATCCTGATATTGTCTCCATCCTCTTTACTGGCTCCTCCTCCTCTAACTAAGGAGTGACTGTTGGAGTATATCTCGTCTTGGTTCCGGGCCCCGTTTATGCTTCACTTTTCACTTTCCTTAGGTGATTTCATTCATTCTCATTGCTTAAATTTTATCTACATACACACGACTCCTACATATGCATCTTTCTGAAGATCTCTTCTGATCTTCAGACCCAGATATTCAACTGCTTTCTTGACATGTTTGTTTGGACATCTTACAGACGTTTCAAATTTAATATGTCCAATACTACTATTTTGATCATTTAGAAAAAAAAAATTTTTTTTTTCTTTTTTAAGTTTTCCCACTGCTTCCTTTCCTTCCAACTGGTTGCTCAAGCCAAAACCTGAACATCCTCCCTGATGTCTCCCTTTCCACACACCATATCCTTTCTTCCACATTTAATTCATTACCATGTTTTCTTTTTTGGATCTATGTCCAAAATAACCTCAATTTTGGACATTTTTTATCACCTGCCACTGTCGTATCTAAGATGATGCTATCATATCGCCTCTGGATTTCCACAGTTTCCTTCAAAAGGTCTTCCAACAGTTACTGTTATTTCTTCCTCACAGCTGTTCTCCATAAAACAATCTTGTGATCTGTATAAAATGCAGGTGTGATCATGTCACTTCTCAGTTTCCCATTGTTCAAAATCTTTGGAAGGTTTTGGGCTTGCGTGATTTAACTCCTTCCTCTTGCGGTAGCCCCCCAGTCTCCTCCTTGCTTATTCTGTCAAGTTACTATAGTCATCTCCCTATTCCTAATAATAACAATAAATCTTGTAGCTTTTTACCTTTGAGACTCAGGTTACATATAATTTTCTCGGTGGGTCTTTTCCAGTCTCCCCTCACTGCCTTCTACATCTAGATTGGGTCCTCCAGTTCTATATTTTCATGATACCTTATACTTATAATTTGTACTTAAATAATTTTAATTCTATAGCTATTTGTATGATTATTATGTGATATGTCTTCACCTTTAGGAAGCAAATCATGCTTGTTTTGTTTACTGTAACACCTAGTAAAATCCTGGAAAATAAGTAGTAAATAAATATTTGCTGAATATATGAATTAAGTTATAAATGAATGTGTTGGTTTTTCTTTAAGACCCATGTTTACGCCTTGTTCATTTCTGTGTCTCCAGTGCTTACCATAGAGTAACCATTCACTCTTTTATTCATGCAACCATTGTAACATTCCAAATATTGAGCCCCTGCTATTTGAAAGGGGCCCTAGCGGCACAGTGGTTAAGTGTTTGGCTGCTAACCAAAAGGGTCACTATGACTTGATGGCAACGGGTTTTGTTTTGTTTTTCACTATTTGAAGACTCTGGGTACTAGGTAGATGGATATGGTTTCTGCCCTTGTAGAGTTCAGTCTAAGATTGCTAGATGTTTGTTAAACGAATAAAGTTTTTTTTTCCCTTCATCTCAAATCATGATTTAAATGGTAGTTTTGTTGCCAGTAAAAAGTTCCAATGGCCACTGTTAAGGGGGGTTGATATTTGAGAAAAGGAATTTTTCTTTAGTTTCTTAAGCAGTCTGCAGAGAAGGGAATTGGCTGGGATATTTTCACAGGAACTCTTTAGGTAATAATAACAATGTATTAACACTCAGATCCAGGCCTGCCTGATGTCAAAGCCTGTTCTCTTTCCACCTAACTGGTGATTTTTAAACATTCTGAAATTTTTTTATGGTTTAGTATATGTGTGCATATGTGTACATAAACAAAATTGTTAAGAAATCAAAGTTATTAGCCTTATTGCATGTGATGATGATACTTTTTATTCTATTTCATCTCAAAGTTCACCAATCCTGATCTGCAGTTTGAAAGACCTACCACTGCAGTGATGTTCTGTGGACCCCAAGTGATCTGGTTTTCTTAATCTCTACAATACTAGGGTATGAGTCATTAGAAATTGGCCCTAAAATTGTGGTGGGAAAAGGCCCTTTGGAGGCAGCAAGTTGAAGAAGGGTGATCAAAACCCATGAGAGACAGACCTGACTCTAATTCCAAATCGGCCACTGCAACTGTGATGTGTCCCTGGGCAAGTCATTTTTCTCAATTACAAAGGTGCATATCATAATGCATTGGTTTGGTGTGAGACTAAATCTAGACACTGTAAATAAATACTGTGCAAAAATATAGCACAAAGTTATCGTTCCCCATTTCCCCCGAAATAATAATTGCTAGCTAGTAATAATATCACTCTTCCTTCCATGAGCTACATATGATCAGTGTCTTGACAGAATAAAGATTGTTTTTACTGGGAGGTGAAGGGGAGACAGATGGGCAATGGTTGAAACAATTCCTCTACAGTGCTAGGCCATGAGTCATATTTAACATGTTTATATTGCCTAGCCTTGGGTAAATCTTTCCCCATTCTTCTTTGCCTCTTTGTGTACATATCTATGTATGTATAACATCAGGAACTCAAGCAAACGTATCAAGACCTACAGCCCTCTGTTTCAAGGACTAATTATTCCCCTGAATAAAGAATGACGACAACATTTAAGAGAACTGCACTGACGGGTGCTGATATGCTTGCTGGAACTTGGTGGCTGTCAGGCACCTGTTGATTTTCACATCCTATGCCCAGGGTTTGACTAGGAAGAAAAATGACAGAAACTAGGGATATAAGCCAGATATATTTATCCTTATGTTTAAAGACTTCTTTGACATTGCTCTATCTTTTCATTGTTCATAGAATTTCACGCTTTCTAGTAATGATCCCTTCTCTTCCTTTCAGTGTGTACTCTCCAGCCAGTTATCCATGGTTTTGATTATGCCCATTTTCTAAAGTTTAGCTAAATATCTTTGGTGCTTGATTCAATCAGTTGTGATCCCCCCCCCACTTATCTCTCATAGCATTTTTAAAATGATCGATTATTAATAATTATATTAATTCCTTATAAGTTTTTCACTGGCTAATTCTTTTCAGAAGTAGACCGCCAGGTCCTTTTTCCTCATCTGCCTTAGTCTGGAAGCTCAGCTGAAACCTGTCCACCATGAGTGACCCTGCTGGTATTTGAATACTGGTGGCATAGCTTCCAGAATCACAGTAACATGCAAGCCCACACAGAATGACAAACTGACAGACACCTGATATCACTAATATCACATGCAAGTAAAATTTTGCTGAAGATCACTCAAAAGTGGCTGCAACAGTACATCAACAGGGAGCTGCCAGAAATTCAAGCTGGATTCAGAAGAGGATGTGGAACGAGGGATATCCTTGTTGATATCAGATGGATCCTGGCTGAAAGCAGGAATACCATAAAGATGTTTACCTGTGTTTTATTGACTACGCAAAGGCATTCAACTGTGTGGATCATAAAAAATTATGGATAACATTGCAAAGAATAGAAATTCCAGAACACTTGGTTTTGCTCATGTGGAACCTGCACATGGACCAAGAGGCAGTCATTTGAACAGAACAAGGGGATACTGCGTGGTTTAAAGTCAGGAAAGGTGTGTGTCAGGGTTGCATCCTTTCACCATACCTATTCAATCTGTATGCTGAGCAGATAATCCGAGAAACAGGACTATATGAAGAAGAAGGGGGCATCAGGATTGAAGGAAGGCTCATTAACAACCTGCGATATGCAGATGACACAACCTTGCTTGCTGAAAGTGAAGAGGACTTGAAGCACTTACTGGTGAAGATCAAAGACAACAGCCTTCAGTATGGATTACACCTCAAGAAAAAGAAAACAAAAATCCTCACAACTGGACCAATAAGCAACATCATGATAAACAGAGAAAAGACTGACGTTGTCAAGGATTTCATTTTACTTGGATCCACAATCAACACCCGTGGAAACAGCAGTCAAGAAATCAAACGATGCATTACATTGGGCAAATCTGCTAAAGACCTCTTAGAAGTGTTAAAAAGCAAAGATGTCACCTTGAAGACTAAAGTGCTCCTGACCCAAGCCATGGTGTTTTCAATCACCTTATATGCATGCAAAAGCTGAACAATGAATAAGGAAGACCCAAGAAGAACTGACGCCTTTAAATTATGGTGTTGGGGAAGAATATTGAATATACCATGGACTACCAAAAGAACAAACCAATCTGTCTTGGAAGAAGTACAGCCAGAGTGCTCCTTAGAAGCAAGGATGGCGAGACTATGTCTCACATACATTGGACATGTTACCAGGAAGGCTTATTTTCTGAAGAAGGTCATCATGCTTGGTAAAGCAGAAGGTCAGTGAAAAAGAGGAAGATCTTCAGTGAGATGGACTGACACAGTGCTGCAACAATGGGCTCAAGGATAGCAATGATTGTGAGAGTAATGCAGGATCGAGCAGTGTTTCCTTCTGCTGTACATAAGGTCGCTATGAATCAGAACCAGCTTGAAGGCATCTAACAGCAACAACATATTGATTTCATAATTATGGTCATCATTATCACCTTGATTATAACCACTACTGCTGCAATTTTTCAACATCTTCTATTTGTTAGGTACTGTGGTATTTTGTTTCCATCGTTTTTAATCCCTACAGCATCACTGCAAGGTAATCATTATTATTCCCATTTTACAAGTAGGGAAACTAAGTAGAACGAAGGTCAAAGCCCTCGTTCATTCTTCTTAGTGCACTTCTTGGTGTTCCTAAATGTCCCACCACCTTTCACCCTGAAGCAGTTATTTGCACTTAATGACATGTGTACACTTCAGGAGGCCAGGATTCCTAATTCAGTATTGACAGTGACGACCTGTCTGATGTTTTGTAAGGTCTCTCCAAACTGTTGGCTTTAGTTTTCTCCTCTAAGAAAATAAAAATCTTTAAGTGTTTAAGGCATTTAAATTATTTTCTGTGTTGAAATATAACAAAAAGTTTGCAATTTTAAACATTTTAATGTACGAATCAGTGACATTAATTACACTCACCATGTTGTGCTACCCTCACTATCCATTTCCAGAAGTTTTTATTATGACAAACAGAAACTCAGTACCCCTTCAGCTGTAACACCCCATCCCCAAACCGCAGAGTAACCACTAGTAAACTCTGATCTCTATGTACTTGCCTATTCTAGATATTTCATGTAAGTGGGATTATATAATATTTATCCTTTTGTGTCTCACTTATTTCACTTAACATAATGTTGTCAAGGTTCATCCATATTGTAACATGTATCAGGACTTTATTTCTCTTAATGGCTGGGTAGTATAGCACATTTTGTTTGTCCACTCATCTACTGTTGGACATTTGGGCTGTATTCACCTTTTGGCTATTGTGAATAATGCTGTGCACATCAGATGACAGCCCCTGCCCACCCACCATGATGCCTTTTCTTTGCTATAGAGTTGTTTTCTTCACTTTGTAGAGACCCATCACTGTGGCAATGGAAAATTTATCCTGACCTATCAGACTATTTTGACCTCACTGAAACTGGGTTCTTTAACTGGCATCACTAAGAATCTAACTGGTGTTGAAATACTTTTCTCTTTCTAACTTTGTTTTTGATAATGAAAGAAGTTGAAGGTAGTGGAGATGAGCACACAGCAGTGTAGGTGTCAGTGAGAGACTGAGCTTAGCTGCGTCTCATTATTTCAGTCAACACAATAATACAAAAATGTGCCATGGTTAGCCTTAAAACCAAATGGTTGCCATCAAGTTGATTCTGACTCATAGTAACCCTATAGCACAGAGTAGAACTGCCCCACAGGGTTTCCAAAGAGTGGCTGGTGGATTCGAACTGCTGACTTTTTGGTTAGCCGCTGAATGCTTAACCACTGCACCACCAGAGCCCCAGTTAGCCTTAGAAAATAGAAATGCTATTTTTTCAACAATGCAGTTTAATTTTGTGTATATATATATATTTATTGTACTTTAGATGAAGGTTTACAGAACAAACTAGTTTCTCACTAAACAGTTAGTACACGTATTGTTTCATGACATTGGTTAACAACCCCACAACATGTCCACATTCTCCCTTCTGGATCTTGGGTTCCCCATTACCAGCTTTCCTGTGCCTTCCTGCCTTCTCATGCTTGCTCCTGGGCTGTTGTGCCCCTTTAGTCTAGTTTTGTTTTATGGGCCCGTCTAATCTTTAACTGAAGGATGAACCTCAGGAGTGACTTCATTACTGAGCTAAAAGGGTATCTGGGGGCCATACTCTTGGGGTTTCTCCAGTCTCTGTCAGGCCAGTAAATCTGGTCTTTTTTTGTGAGTTAGAATTTTGTTCTACATTTTTCTCCAACTTTGTCTGGGACCCTCTACCGTGATCCCTGTCAGAGCAGTCAGTGGTGGTAGCTGGGCACCATCTAGTTGTACTGGACTCAGTCTGGTGGAGGCTGTGGTAGTTGTGGTCCATTAGTCCTTTGGACTAATCTTTCCCTTATGTCTTGTTTTCTTCATTCTCCCTTGCTCCCGAAGGGGTGAGACCAGTGGAATATCTTAGATGGCTGCTTACAGGCTTCTAAGACCTCAGACACTACTCACTGAGGTAGAATGTAGAACATTTTCTTTATAAACTATGTTATGCCAATTAAGCTAGATGTTCCCTGAGACTGTGGTCCCCATAGCCCTCAGCCCAGCAATTCAGTCCTTTAGGGAGTTTGGATGTGTCTATGGAGCCTTCCATGACCTTGCCTTGTATAAATTGTGATGGCTTCCCCAGTATTGTGTACTATCTTACCCTTTGCCAATGTTAACCACTTTCAACAATGTAGTTTAAAAAAAAAATTTTATTGTGTTTTAGGTGAAAGTTTACCCAGCAAATAAGGTTCCCATTTAACAATTTTTATACATATTGTTCAGTGTCATTGGTTACAATTTTCACAATGTGTCATTGTTTCCATTCTGTTTGTTCTGTTTCCATTGATCTAACTTCCCTTCCCCTCCTTGCCTTCTCATCTTTGCTTCTGGGTAAATGTTGACTGGTATCATAAAGTTAATTGTTTAAGGGAGCACATTACTCACAGGTGATACTGCTTGTTTTATAAGCTAATCTATTGCTTGGCTGAAAGATGACCGCCGGAAATAACTTCAGTTCCAAGTTCAAAAGGTATCGTAGGGCGATGGTCTCGGGGATTCCTCTAGCTTCTATTGGTCCAGAGGGTCTGGCCTTTTTTAGGAATTTGAATTTTTTTCTACATTTTTCTCCCATTCTATCTGGGACCTTCTATTGCGTCCCTGGTCAGAATGGTTGGTAGCGGTAGCCAAACACCAACTAGTTCTTCTGGTCTCAGGTTAGATGAGGCTGTGCTTTGTGTCGTCCTGAGGACTAGTTTCTTCTTTGAGTCTTTGATTTCCTTCACTATCTTTTGCTCCATACAAGTAGAGACCAATAGTTCTATCTTAGATGGCCACTGTCAAACTTTTAAGACCCCAGTCGTTACTCACTAAACTAGGATGCAGAACATTTTCCTTATGAACTATGTTATACCAATTGACAACATTATCCCCTGAGACTATGGTCCTCAGCGTTTTAACCAAGTAAGCCAATCACTTGAGTTGTTTGGATATGTCTGGGAAGCCTCCGTTACTGTGCCTCCTATATGCTTTGTTACATATATGGATATATATGCAGCACATACAACGTGCATATACATATGCCTACAGATACACCTATACAGGCATGTGCATTTACTCGCATATGCTTTCTGATACACATATGTGCATACATATCTACTTAGGTAACCATACACATATTTTTTGGTTGTTGTTACTGTTGTTGAAAATTGTATATGTTAGAGCATTTACTGAAACCGTTCCTTTTTCTTGTGTACTTCTTAGTGTCTTCATTTACCTTGGTCAAGTTGTGCTGACTTCACCCATATTTGGTATTGCCTTTCCCATCACCAAAAATAACAAGTGTTTACTATCTAGAAAGAGATTCCCCCTCGTTTTCCCTCCCATCCCTGGTAACCATCAAAGAACATTGCTTTCTGTCTGTATGTCTATTCTTGATTCTTTATGTTAGTGAGATCATACAACGTTTTTCTTTTGTGAGTGACGTATTTCCCTCAGCATAATGTCCTCCAGATTTATCATGTTATAAGATGTTTCACGGACTCCTTATTATTCTTTATAGTTGTGTAATGTTACTTTTTATGTATGTACCACAATTTGTTTATCCATTCATCCTTTGATGGGCAGTTAGGTTGTTTCCATCTTGTTGCTATTGTGAATAATGATGCAATGAGCATAGGTGTGCATATGTCTATTCCTGTCACTTCACTTACATCTCTTGGGTATACACCTAGAAGTGGGATTGCTGGATCACAAGGCATTTCTATTTCTAGCTTTTTGAGGAAACACCATACCATTTTCCGTAGTGGCTGCACAATTTTACAATCCCGTCAGCAAAGTATAAGTATTCCAATCCCCCTACAACCTTGACAATATTTGTTGTTTTCTGTTTTTTTTTTTTTTATCATTGCCATTTTTGCAGCAGTAAGATGGTATGTCAATGTAGTTTCAATTTACATCTCTCTAATGGCTAATGATCCTAAGCATCTTTTCAAGTATTTGTTGGCCACTTGAATATCCTCTTTGATAAAGTGTTTGTTCATGTCTTTTGCCCTTTTTTTGTTGTTGAGTTGTTGAAGTTTTCTATATATTTTAAAGATTATACCCTTATCAGATATGTTGTTGCCAAAGATTTTTTCCCAATCTGTGGGCTCTCTTTTTACACTCTTGGTAAAACCTTTCAATGAGCATAAGTATTTAATTTTTAGGAGGTCCCAGTTATCTAATTTATCTTCTTTTGTTCATGCATTTTTAGCTGTATTTGATAGGTTATTTATGCTGAAAACTAGGTCCCCTAGTTTGGTCCCTATGTTATCTTCCAGGAACTTTACAGTTTTAGCTTTAACATTTAGGTCTTTAATCAATTTTGAGACAGTTTTTGTGCGTGGCGTGATGTATGGTTTTGTTTCATTTTTCTGCAAATGGATACTCAGTTTTGCCAGCACCATTTGTTAAAAAAATTGTTTCTTCTCCATTGAATGAGCTTTGACCCTTTGTAGAAGTACAGCTGTCCGTAGATGGATGGATTTACTTCTGGGTTCTCAGTTCTATTCCACTGATCTATGTGTCTGTCATTGAACCAGTACCAGGCTGTTCTGATTACTGTGGCTGTATAGTACATGAGGAAACTGTACATAGACCAAGAGGCAGTGATTTGAACAGAACAAGAGGATACTGAGTGATTTTAAAGTCAAGAAAGTTGTGTGTCAGTGTTGTATCCTTTCACCATATTTATTCAATCTGTATACTGAACAAATAATCCGAGAAGCTGGACTATATGAAGAAGAACACGGCATCAGGTTTGGAAGAAGACTCACTAACAACCTGCGATATGCAGGTAACACAACCTTGCTTGCTGAAAATGAAGAGGACTTGAAGCAATTACTGATGAAGATCAAAGCCTTAAGTATGGATCACACCTCAACATAAAGAAAACAAAAATCCTCACAACTGGACCAATAAGCAACATCATGATAAATGGGGAAAAGATTGAAGTTGTCAAGGATTTCGTTTTACTTGGATCCACAATCAACACCCATGGAAGCAGCAGTCAAGAAATCAAATGACACAGTGCATTGTGTAAATCTGCTGCAAAAGACCTCTTTAAAGTGTTAAAAACCAAAGATGTCACTTTAAAGACTAAGGTGCGCCTAACCCAAGCCATGGTGGTGTATTCAATATTCCCTTGGATAAATGGGAAAGCCGGACAATGAATAAGGAAGACCCAAAAAGAATTTATGTCTTTTAATTACGGTGTTGGCAAAGAATATTGAATATACCATGGACTGCTAGAAGAATGAACCAATATGTCTTGGAAGAAGTATAGCCAGAAGGCTCCTTAGAAGTGAGGATGGCAAGACTTTTCATCTCACGTGCTTTGGACATGTTATCAGGAGGGACCAGTCTCTGGAGAAGGACATCATGCTTGGTAAAGTAGAGGGTCAGCAAAAAAGAGGAAGACCCTCAGTGAGATGGATTGACATAGTGGCTGCAACAATGGGCTCAAGCATAACAACAATAGTTAGGATAGCCCAGGACCAGGTAGTGTTTCATTCTGTTGTACATAGGGTTGCTAGGAGTTGGAACTGACACAACATCACCTAACTACAAAAATAACATAGTATGTTCTGGTAGAATTCTCCAGTGAAGCCATCTGGGCTGCAGCTTTTTTTGTTATTGGAAGATTTTTTTAATTTTTTTTTTTTTAACATTTGATTTTTTTTTTTTTAATTGTACTTCGGGTGAAGGCTTACAGAACAAATAGTTTCTCATGAAACAGTAGTACACGGATTCTTTTATGACATTGGTTAACAATGCCACAACATGTCAACCCTCTAACTTCTCTACATTTTTTTTGGTGAAAATACACATAGCCAAAGATACACCACTTCAAAAATTTCTACATGCACAGTTCAGTGACATTGACTACGCTCTTCCAATTGTGATGTTATTCTCACTTAAGATGAAGGCTTACAGAACAAAATCGTTTCCGATTTAACAGTTACTACACATGTTGCCTTATGACAATAGTTAACAATCTCACAACACATCAACAATATCCTTATTCAACCTTGGGTTCCCTATCACCAGCTTCCTTGTCCCCTTCTGCCTTCTGGCCCTTGTCACTGGACTACTGTACCTCGTTAGTC
>NW_004444066.1:4743914-4750776 GCF_000243295.1 Trichechus manatus latirostris | reverse complement strand
TACAAACAAACAAAAAAGAATGCTAGGGGAGCTTGCCGTTGGAGTGGAGAGATGAGAGACTATGAAATAAAGAAAAACAGAAAGGGGAAGAGGAAGAAAAGAAATGAAAAGAATGAATAAATAAAAATCGGAAATGTTAAAGAACCTCAAAGTTCCCAGGGATCCCACCGGTGCAGCTATGAGGTCTGGGGAAGTCACTCTCAGGTGTTGCAGTGCAGCCTGGCTAGAAGGCGTACAGGTATACCACACCAGGTATTCAGGGAACAGAAAGAGAAGGAAGATATAGAGAGATGAGAAACTGAGCAATGAAGAAAGAGAAAAAGGGAAAAAGAAGGAAAAGAAAACAAAACAAATTAAAAAGGAAAAAGAAAAAGAAAAAGTAAATGAACAAGAAAGGCCCCCCCAAAACAGAAAATAATAAATAAATAAATGCCTTCAGGGATCCCTCTGCACGTCTGTGCAAGCCGAGGGGAAGTCTCCTTGCCACTCAGCACCACCTGGCCAGAAAAGTCTCCCAACTCAAGAAAAGGAAAAGAAAACAAAGAAACAATTCAAAACAAAGAAACGAACAAAAGCCCCGGGTTCCCACCAGAGCAGCAGCCCAGACCGGGAAGAAGCCCCACACTCAAACGGAGCTCCACAGCCCCTCAGGAAGAAGCAAAGATGGCACGCGGAGGCAGGTATTTGAGCGAAAGGAGGGGGAGGTGGTGAGAAGTAAGAAGAAATCAAATGAAGCAGAAAAAAGCAACACCAGCAGCCAACAAATGGCACTCAGAGAGCCAGCCTGTTCAGGTGTGTGGAATCCAAGCAGCCAGTGTTTCCTGGTCAAGAGATTGTGGCCATGGGAGGCAGAGGAGGCAGAGTCCAGGTGAAGAAGTGTGGGGGGTGCGAAAGCATATAACGCAAATTACAAGTTTTTTTGTCACCCATTGGACACTTGGTGAGGCTGCTTTCTCGTACCCGCGTTTTCTGGTCTCCAATAGGAGTCCAAGATGGCGGATCCGGGCTGTGTTAGCTGGTAGGGGACCTCTACATAAATCTCTCCTCACTCTCCATTCTCTGTCAGTTTCTCCCTCCATTTGGTGCTTGGCTGAGTTCTTTATCTCTTCATTTGATGTTTTAGGGTTTCAGGATTGTTGTATTCTCTGTTTGGCTTAGTTTTTTGGATCTTTTCTGTGGAGGGACGGCGTGGTGCTTCTGCTTAGGGCGCCATTTTGCTGGAACTCCTAATTTTTAATTCTTTTATGGCATCTTCAATTTCTTCTTTTGTTATGGGTCTATTCAAATTTTCTACCTCTATTTGTGCTAGTTTAGGTAGGTAGGTGTTTCCAGAAGTTTGTCCATTTCTTGTATGCTTTCAAATCTGTTGGAATACAGTTTGTTAAAATATTCTGTTATGATCCTTTTTATCTCAGTTGGTTCTGTTGTAAGGTTACCCATCTCATTTCTTATTTTGGTTATTTTTATCTCTCATTTTTTCCTTTGTCAGTTTGGCCAGTGGTTTGTCAATTTTATCGATCCTCTCATAGAACCAGTTTATAGCTTTGCTGATTCTATTATTTTTACATTTTCTCTTTCATTTATTTCTGCGCAATCTTTCTTATAACCTTTCTTCTGGTGACTGTGGGCTTCTTTTGCTCCTTCTTTTCTACTTGTTTGAGTTGTAGGGATAAGCTATTGATTTTGGCCTTTTCTTCTTTTTTTTTGATGTGTGCATGTATTGCTATAAATTCTCTTCTGAGCACTGCCTTTGCTGTGGTTTTGATATGTTGTGTTTTCATTCTCATTTGATTCTAGGAATTTTTTATTTCATTTTTAATTTATTCTATTACCCAATAGTTTTTAGAAGGTGTTATTCAGTTACTATGTATTTGATTATTTTCCTTGGTCTTTCTGTTACTGATTTCTAGTTTTATAGTGTTATAATCATAAAAAATTCTTTTTATTATTTTGATATTTTTTAAATTATTGAGGCTTAATTTCTAGCCTAAATATATGGCCTATTCTGGTGAATGATCCACATGCATTGGGGAAGAATGTCTATTTTGCTGCTGTTGGGTGGTATGTTTTGTATATGTCTCTGAGGTCTAGTTGGTTGATTGTATTATTTAGATCTTCTGTGTCATTGTCGGAGCCCTGGTGGCATAGTGGTTAAGAGCTCAGCTGCTAACCAAAAGGTCAGCAGTTCGAATCCACCAGCCACCCTTTGGAAACCCTATGGGACAGTTCTACTCTCTCATATAGGGTCAATATGACTTGGAATTGACTTGATGGCAACAGGTTTTGGTGTCATTGCTGAGTTTCTTTCTAGTTGTTCTGTCCATCATCGAAAGTGGTGTTTAAATCTCCTACTATTATTGTTTAACTATCTACTTCTCTTTCAATTCTGTTAGTTTGTTTTATATATTTTGGAGCTCTGTCACTGGGTATATAAGTATTTATTATGGCTATGCCTTCTTGGTGGGTTGAACTTTTAATCATTATATGATGTCCTTCCTTGTCTCTAATAATGGCTTAAAGTCTACTTTATCAGAGATTATTATTGCCACTCCTGCTCTCTTTTTGTTACTGTTTGCATGATATATTTTTTTCATACTTTGAATTTTAACCTATTTATGTCTTTGTGTCTAAGTTGCGTCTCTTGTAGGCAACATACGGATATTGATAGATTATGTTTTTTTATCCATTCTACCATTCTGTTTCTTGACTGGTGCATTCAAACCATTTACATTCAGTGTGATTATCGATACCTATGAATTTACTGCTGCTATTTTGTTATGCTTTTTATTATGTTGTTAATGGTTTCTTTTTTCTGCTTAATTGTCTATGCTGAGTTCTTTTTGTTTATGAATTTTCTTTTTGCTTCCTTCATTGTTGATTTTATGTTTGCTCAGTCTTTCTTTTGTCTTCTTATTTAGGTGAGTAGATTTATTAATTTTGTTTGTGGTTACTCTGAACTTTACTTTTCTCTTCTTAAGTTTAAAACAGTCTGTTATATCTTGATACAGCCTTGACTTCCTCTCCATATGGAAATTCTATAACTTCACGATTTATTCCCCCTTTTTGTTTTGCAACTGTCATCTTTTACATATTGACGTCTCTAGTTCCCTGTTTTCTGTTTTTCAACTTTATTTTACATTTGAACATTCTTTGTCTGGGTTGATATCTGGGTGATACTGTCTTATGTCTTAATCTCAGGTTGCTGTCTGATGTTATTTGTTCTCTGTCTGAAGGACTCCCTTTAATATGTCTTGTAAATTTGATCTGGTTTTTACACATTCCCTTACTTTCTGTTTATCTGAGAATGTCCTAGTTTTGCCATCCTATCTGAGAGACAGTTTTGTTGGATATGTGTTTCTTGGTTTACAATGCTTTTCTTTCAGGGTTTTATACATGTCCCACTGCCTTCTTGCTTGCATGATTTCTGCAGAAAAATCAGTGCTCAGTCTTACTGGTGCTCTTTTGTAGGTGATATTTCATTTTTCACAAGCTGCTCTCTGAATCCTTTGTCTTTGGTTTTGGAAAGTTTGATTATGATGTGTCTTTATGACTTTCTTTGGGGTCTATCCTCTATGGCGTTTGTTGAGATTCTTGGATGGAAACCTTCTCATCTTTCATGATATTAGGGAAGTTTTCTGCCAACAAATCTTTGACAATTCTCTCTGTGCTTTTTTTCTTTTCTTTCCTTTCATCCTGTTCTGGAATCCCAGTTCTTGATAGTGTCACACATAACTCTTAGGCTTTCTTCATTATTTTTTCCGATTGTTCCTCAAACAGAATAGTGTCAAGGAAATTGTCCTCAATTTCCCTGATTCTTTTTTCCATTGCTTCAATTCTACTTCTGTGTCCTTCCCTTAAGTTATCTATTTCTGATATTTTATTGTTCATCTTCTAGCATTCTAGTTGTTTTTGTATGGTTTCTAATTGTCTATTTATTTTGTCATTTTGTTCTTGCTGAATTTCCTGAATTCTCCTAGGGTTTTCTCTATGTTTTCCTTGATCTCTTTGAGGATCCTATATATAAGTCTTTTGAATTCCTTATCAGATAGTTCTTTTCCCATTTCTTCATCAGGATGGTTTTCTGCCCTTTTATTTTGCTCACTTGTGAAGTATCTTATCATGGTTGTTCATATGATTTGTTATTGTCTGTTGTCTCTGTGGTATTAAGGTATTAATTAATTTATTTATTACTTCTTTATTGATTGTATATATGTTTGTCTTTTGTTGTTTTTTTTTAAAATTTGTTTTGATGTAGCCATAGCTTTGTTTCTTCTCTTTCTCTTTAGAACATCTTTCTTCGTTTGTATTATTTTATTTTTTGTTGTTTTGTCATTCTGGTCTATATGTGACTTTGATGGTGTCTGATAGTTTTGCATGATTTCCTTTCACTAGTGGGTATGTTGGGTCTCACCCACATGTGAGTCAACTGTGGTTAGGCTCATATGTCTTCCCTTACTGGATTAAGTAGAGGTGGGAGAGCAGGTCCTTTCCCTGATATTGAATGACAAGTGCTGGGTGGACAGGGTCCCTCACAGCCCTTATGGGACATGCAGTTATTCAAGGTTGGTGCTAGCAGTTAGTGTATTCTCTAGAGGTCAGTGCAGGATGTCTCTGTATCCACTGTGAGGGAGTGTTATCCAAATGGATGGTGTAGGCCTGCTGTTCTTGCCAGAATTGTCATCTGTGTAGGTGGTAGTGTATCAAATGGTTTCAGTGCAAGTGCAGATAATCAGCAGAAACTGTTTGGGTGTGGAATGTGTGATGTTGTAGTTGGGAAGACTTTGGATGTGGGTGCTAGAATCTCCTGCTTATCATTTGAGAAAGTTGCAGCTGGCACCTGTCAAGATGTGACTGGCATTACTGATGAGGTAGTGTGTCTGTCCAGCTGGTCAGCAGGGTGTGGGTGGAGAGAGTGTTCTTGCTAGTCACTGGGTCAGGCACTGTGTGTGCACAGCTCCATTTGTCAGGTGGTTGGTGTGAGGGTGCATGGGTCACCAGTCACTGGGTGGGTTAACCAGGTTTGTGCATGGAGGTGCAAGTCATTCACATCTCAGAGAGGGGTGGGTGGATGAATGTGACTGCCTGCATCTCAGGGTTATGAGTGTGGCCACACTTGAACACACAATTGTGAGCTGCCTGCACCTCAGGGAGGAGGTGGTGGACATGGCCAGGCTTGCGCCCTTCAGCACAGACCTCCTTGATGTCAGGGAGGGGTGATGGGCTTGGCCAGACTGCACATATCAGCTAGGGCCTCCTACATCTCAGGCAAGGGGTGGTGGATGTGGCTGGACTTGTGTGGGTAGGTGCGAGCAGCCTGTGCCTTTGGGAGGGCAAAGTGGGCATGACTGGGCTTGTGCACCTTAGCATGGGCCTCCTGGGTCACCAGGAGGGGCTTGTTGCCATGGCCAGGCTTGTGCCCTTTAGCGTGGTTCACCAACTCCTTAGGGAGGGGTAATGGCTGTGGCTGGACTTGCCTGTATCAGCTAGGGCCTCCTGCATCTCAGAGAGAGGGTGGTGGGTGGGGCTGGGCTTAGCTACCCAAGTTTGAGCCAGCTACACCTCAGGGAAGGTGTGGAACGTGTGACCAGCTTACAGGTCAGCACAAGCCTGGGTGGTGGGTGGGTGCGGCCACGCTTGCTTACCTTGGCTCTGCCAGCCTGCGCCTCAGGGCACACGCTAATGATGGCAAGCTGGGTGACTGGTTGCACTGGGCTGGTTCTGTTTGGGAATTCTAGTTTTAACTCTGTGGATTGACTTTTCACTGGGTGGCTCCCATATAGATGGCCAAGTGCCTCCACCAACAAGCAGTCCCTGCACTAATTACTAGCTCCCTGCCTTCTTGCACTCACCAGAAGGGCTGGAGCTATCACACCCTTCTTTCCCTTTACTTTCCCACGATCGCACATTCCCTGTCTACACTTTTTCCTTCTCTAAGGTTCAGATGACTCAGTCTGTTTGCTTGCTCTAGAGTCACTTCCCTGTGGTTCCCTGGTTTCAAAGCTATACCCCTACCGTGCTTCTGGCCCAGGGGTGGCCTGTCCCTGGTCTCATCCTGTCCACCTTGTTTCTTGTTTGTTTCCAGAGTTGTTCACAAAGAATCTCTGCCACCAGCTGTGCTCTCTTTGAGCTTGCTTTCCTGGGTTCCTCACTCTAGGTTGTTGTTCACTGCCGTCCCAAAATGACCAGACTGCTCTGCACTGGTAGGCAGGGCATGGTCAGTTCACAAATCTCTGTTTTCCTGCCGGCCTTATTCTGCCTCTGCTTCCAGTTAGTGCTCAGTGTTTCTTCAACTCTCTATGTGATGCTCTGGGATCTGGGGTTGTTTTTTGTGTCTATTTTACCTAGTTTCATGAGTCTTCATTGTTGTTCCAGTGCGTTTATCTAAGGTGCCACACTGACCGGAAGTCTCATTATATTTTTATGTCACTACTGCATGTATTTCAAGCAGTTACAGGTTGCATCTGCTCTCAGAATATTGATTAGGGAGTCGAACCCATTAAAGAACCCTGAGTTTAGAGGGAAAATGCATCCTTGCTATTTATCTTTTGATGAGTATCTCCTCAGTATCTCTGGTTAAATTTTATTTTGAGATCAAGAGCAGCGTGTTTCTTATCAATGCACTCCTGATGTCTACTTTAAGAGACTGTTGTAAAATGTTTAGTCAGTGTTTGTTGACTGACTGAAGAGAAAGCTCATTTCTGAGACATGCCTGCCTGAGCCCATTAAAAGTACCAGGATGAGGCGAGACTCCGGCAAGATGGCGGTCTAGGCAGAAGCACCACGCCGTCCCTCCACAACAAAGATCCGAAAAACTAAGCCAAACAGAGAATCAACAATCCTGAAACCCTAGAACATCAAATGA
>NW_004444066.1:4692049-4741961 GCF_000243295.1 Trichechus manatus latirostris | reverse complement strand
GGGGTTGTTAACCAATGTCATAAAACAGCATGTGTGTTACTGTTACATGAAAAACTATCTGTTCTGTAAGCCTTCACCTGAAGTACAATAAAATATTTAAAAAAAAAAAAAAAAAAGTACCGGGATGAGCTGAGTAACTCTCCACTGAAAACTCACTCATACAAATGACCTTTCTTTCTGGGAGGACAATACCATGACTAGCTGACACAGATTACTATCTCTTTGACAGTTCTATTTTTCATTATGAATTAATCAGGTATTATCTGGCTTATCAAGGCATCTCTGGTGAGTTTGGTTAATCATTTGTTCACTCATTCACCAAATTTTTATTGAGCAGCAACCATGTGCTTTTCTATCTTCTCTCCTGCCTATCTATTAAGCAACCAAGTCTTCATTTTAGTATTTGATATATTTTCTCCCTTCTAGACCTTTCCTTTATATGGGGTTTAACAAAGGCAAAAATAACAGTCTGAACATCCTATGCCTTAAACAGAAGATTACTTATAAGCCAAAGAAATGTGTTACATCAGGTATATCAGGAAAGGACTCCCATTGCTTTTGGCCTTGACTGACCATGAAGTCATCAATTGCTCCCATCCCATCCTCCTTTCACCTCTCTCCCTCACCTAAGTTATTTAAGAACTTATGTCACACTTCTGATGAACAGCCAAAACAAAAAATTCAGAGCCTGGGACCTGATCCTGTATGGATCTATAATCCTGATACTAGTGACTCCTAGTTTTTCTGTTTAGATTAACTTTTTGGTTCCTGTAGAGGTGAATGACTACCACTGTCCACTTATTTATAGGTTGAGACAAGAGTGGGACACAATTCCGCTTCCACTTGCGGTGAAATGGAAGTGTGGTGACTACAGCTACTGCATGTATTTTGAGCAGTTAGTGGTTGGCATCTGCTCTCAAAATATTGATTAGGGAGTTGAAACCATTAAGGAACCGAGTTTAGAGGGAAAATGCATCCTTGCTATTTATCTTTGAATGAATATCTCCTCAGTATCTCTGGGCTTGGTACTGTTTGCAGGAATACAAAGGCTTACTCATATTTGGGCAAAGGGAAGGGTAGATTTACTATTCTTATAGTTGACAATGTGTGTGTGCAAGAAATGTGTTGAGATTATGGTCTACTACAGCTAGAGATTTTAATGTTGGACATGACTCACGTCCATTGTTAAATTTCCTACCTCTTTCTCTCCTCTTATTAAACATTTGCCATGCTCTTTGTATATAACATATACGTTAATGCAGTGTTAGAATCATCTTAAGTTTCTTGGTTCAAAGACTCCATGTCACCACCAAGTCATCAAAAGGAGCTTTGATGACACTGAGCTATCTTCTGAAGTTTTAAGATTGAACTAGCTCAACTCTGCCAGCTTTTATCTAGTGTTTATGTCCAAACTTGACCTCATATAGCAAAAATTTAAGCAATTTGCTACCAATTCTCCGGATCCTAGCATTAAGTCATTCCTGCTGCAGGTGCAGATTTTACCCATATGACCAGCTCTATCTCAGGATGCTTATCTTTTTTTTTCTGTTTGAGTTTTTGGCAAGCTGCTCAGTATGTCTTCCATTTTAGGATGAGACTTTGTTTGTTTCTTGCTCCTGCTTCCTAGGCACTTAGGTTCTGTTCCTGAAACACAACCCAGGATCTGGAGCCTATTTACAAGTTGTAATTTAGTCTCTTAATTTCTGTTTGATTTTGGACTCAACTAAGCCTGTGTAGGGAGATCGAGTGAGTTGTAATCAGATGGAGTGGGAGATTGGGTCATATTATAAAGGATTTCTTTTCCCGTTGGCTGGAACTTGAGCCTCCTCACTGAATGCTCATTCTGGGTGGCTGGCATGGAGTGGAGCAAGCACTCCTGAGAATTGTGCCTGATGAAGACATAGAGAACTGGGTTGAGGAAGCTGCTGATAAAGGCCATAAACAAGGCCAAGGGGCTTATGTGTAAGGCTACGCCATATAGATGTTCTCTGTTCTCTAGGGAGAATAGAAACTCCAGCCACAGGAATACATGCAAGGGCAACCAGCAGAGGAAGAAGGCAATCACCACAGCCATAAGGACCTGGAAGAGTTGTCTGGACTGGGCCAGCTGGCTTTGTTTTAACTTCAAGGATACAAGCGTGTAGCAGCTGGTGATGATGGCCAGTAGGAGAATAAAGCCAAAGACAAAGTGGCTGGTGATCAGCATTTGGTACTGTGGAATAATTATCTTTTTCCACAGTTGGTGATTTTCTTGAGTTTCATTCCACAGGTCATACTGGTTAAAGCAATAGGTGACTCCTTCCACCACGACTATTTCCTTGAATACCAAGTAAGGGATGCAGAAAAGATTGCCAAAAGCCAGGATCCTGAGACCCCCGGAGAAGCTTTATTTGGGGTGTGGTGGTTCTAAGACATGATTGGCCAGAGGAACAAAACACAGTGGTCCATGGAGATAGGGGTCATAAAGAAGATACTGGCCATGAAGTTAAGGATAGACATGGTGCTATTGAGCTTACAGAGCACCTAGGCAAAAAGTCAGTGGTAATGCAGGGCCACCATGACCAGCTGTAGAGGTAGCGAGAGAATGATGGTGAAGTCAGCCATGGCCAGGTTGAGGTACCACACTTAGCTGACTGTCTGGGGCATGTGGAAGCCAGCCACCCACATGACAAAGCCATTGCCATCCAAGCCTAGGAAGTAAGTCACTGAGTACACCACCATGTAAAAGATGTCAAGAGCAGTCTTGACACTCTCAAAGGAGTCATCATAATAGCCTAGCATGAGTGTGGAGCTCACCATGGACAGCACTGACAACATAGATATAACCTCCATGCTGCTGTAAAAAACAGCCAAGGTTTAGTTAGACTCAAACTTCCATAACTTTGTATACTACTTCAGCTCTTATCATTTTCCTTCTTATGATAACAGCATGCAGCTCTCAGGTTCATATCCTTATCCCCACCCTGCTTTAGGATGTATTGTTCCAATTGAAGATATTCTTCTTCCTCTCCCTTCTTATTATTCCCCCTATTTCTTTTCCTCCTTTGTCTCTTCCTCCCCATATTCATCACCTTAGCTACATTTTAGCATCTATTCTATTCCTGCCACTATGCTACCTACTTTCCATATGATATTACATATCATGTGTTAAACACCTGCTATGAGTCCAATGGTGTATTGCATTTAATGTTTTCCACAAAAAAAAAAAAAACTATGATGTAAAAAGGAATCACTACAGATGAAGAAACTAAGTTTAGAAAAATTAATAAATTGCTAAAAGTAAAATATCCAGTAATATAAATGAAAAACTGAGTTTGAGTCTAATTTTGCTTCTTTAAAAACTTAAACTCTTTGCACTGTTCTTCTTTGGTTCTCTCTGGCGAGAAGAGTGCTCATGTTTATATTCCCAATTTGTTTTACAAAAGGACTTTCCTGTGTTGTTGTTATGTGCCATTGAGTCAGTTCCAACTCATAGCAACACTATGGACAACAGAAGAAAATACTGCCTCGTCCTGTGCCATCCTCACAATCATTGTTATGTTTGAGCCCATTGTTGCACCCACTGTGTCGATTCATCTCATTGAGGGACTTTCTCTTTTTTGGTGACCCTCTACTTTGCCAAGCATGATGTCCTTCTCCAGGGACTGGTCCCTCCTGATAACATGTCCAAAGTATGTGAGACAAAGTCTCACCGTCCTTGCTTCTAAGGAGCATTCTGGCTGTACTTGTTCCAAGACAGATTTGTTCATTCTTCTGGCAGGCTATGGTATATTCAGTATTCTTTGCCACCACGATTATTCAAATGCATCAATTCTTCTTTGGTCTTCCTTATTCATTGTCCAGATTTTGCATGCATATGAGGAGATTAAAAATACAATGGCTTGGGTCAGGTGCAACTTAGTTCTCAAAGTGACATCTCTGCCTTTTTTAACACTTTAAAGAGGCCTTTTGCAGCAAATTTGCCCAGTGTGCTACATCCCTTGATTTTTTGACTGCTGCATCCATAGGTGTTGATTGTGGATCCAAGCAAGATGAAATCCTTGACAACTTCAATATTTTCTCCATTTATCATGACGTTGCTTATTGGTCCAATTGTGAAGATTTTTGTTTTCTTTATGTTGAGGTGTAATCTATACTGCAGTCTTTGATCTTCATCAGTAAGTGCTTCAAGTCCTCTTAACTTTTAGCAAGTAAGGTTGTTTCATCTGCATATCACAAGTTGTTAATGAATCGTCCACCAATCTTGATGCCATGTGCTTCTTCATATAGCCCAACTTCTTGGATTATTTGCACAGCATACAGATTGAACAAATATGATGAAAGAATACAAGCCTGACACACACCTTTCCTGATTTTAAACCACATAGTATCCCCTTATTCTGTTCGAACTACTGCCTCTTGGTTTATGTACGGGTTCTGCATGAGCACAATTAAGTGTTCTGGAATTCCCATTCTTTGCAATGTTATCCATAATTTGTTATGATCCACATAGTCGAATGCCTTTGCATAGTCAATAAAACACAGGTAAACATCTTGCTGGTATTATCTGCTTTTAGCCAAGACTCATCTGGCATCAGTAATGATAATCCTTGTTCCATATCCTCTTCTGAATTTGGCTTGAATTTTTGGCAATGCCCTGTTGATGTACTGCTGCAACCACTTTTGGATGATGTTCAGCAAAATTTTACTTGTGTATGATATTAATAATATAGTTTGATATTTTCTGCATTTTTTTGGATCACTTTTCTTCGAAATGGGCACAAATATCGATCTCTTCCAGTCAGTTGACCAAGTAGCTGTCTTCCAAATTTCTTGGCATAGACTAGTGAGCACTTACAGCATTGCGTCCATTTGTTGAAACATCTCAATTGGTGTCCTGTGAATTTCTGGAGCCTAGTTTTTCACCAATGCCTTCAGTGTAGCTTGAGCTTTTTCCTTCAATACCATTAATTCTTGATCATATGCTACCTCCTGAAATGGATGAACATTGGCTGATTCTTTTTGGTATAGTGACTCTGTGTATTCTTTCCATCTTCTTTAGATGCTTCCTGAGTTGTTCAATATTTTGCCCATAGAATCCTTCAATAATTCAACTTGAGGCTTGAAGTTTTTTCTTCAGTTTTTTCAGTTTGAGAAATGGAAAGCATGCTCTTCCTTTTTGGTTTTCTAATTTCAGGTCTTTGCACATTTCATTGCAGTACTTTTTCTTCTTGAGCCATCCTTTGAAACCTTGTATTCAGTTCTTTTACTCCATCATTTCTTCCTTTTGCCATAGTTGCTCTATGTTCAAGAGCAAGTTTCAGAGTCTCTTCTGACATCCTTTTTGGTCTTTTCTTTCTTTCCAATGACCTTTTGCTTTCTTCCTGTATGAAGTCCCTGATGTCATCTCACAACTCATCTGGTCTCCTGTCATTAGTGTTCAATGCATCAAATCTATTCTTGAGATGGTCTCTAAATTCAGGTGGGATATATTCAAGGTCATACTTTGGCTCTCACAGACTTGTTTTAATTTTCTTCAGCTTTAACTTGAACTTGTGTATGAGCAATTGATGATCTGTTCTGCTGTTGGCCCCTGGCCTTTTTCTGACTGATGATATTGAGCTTTCCTGTTCTTCAAGCTATATAATTATTCCAGAAATACCATGCTGGGCAAGATATATTTTATTATTGATCTCATTTTACGTAAGTGAAGACAAAGACTCAAAGAAGCTGTTCTCATGTTGCTCATGGCAGGAGGAACTAGCAGAAACCCTGCCCTTTCCCCATCTCTTCATAATGCTTCCTTGTTATGGGGAATGAGTATCATCAGGCTGGAGGAGTTGATTTCTCTCTTAGCGACTCTCCCCAAATTCTCTTAAGGGAAGATGGTCATATTGACTGCATTCAGGGGTCAGGCAAGAGAGTCATGTCATTGTCTAATCCTTATGAATTACTGTATTTTCTACTTTTCATGCTGAATAGAAACTTCTTTTTCTAACTTCTAATTCTAATAGGTAACTTCTGCCTCATATTGGTGGTATTGCTATTTCTGTTTTGATTTCCTCTTTCTATTTTTAAATTCCTTAAAATATGAGCTCAGTCTTAAACCCATTGTTTGTTGATGAAATGGTAGGCATACAGGAACACTCACAATCTGTTACCACTTCCTTTCTCATTTCTCCATACAGCAACCACATTAGTTTGTTCTCTCTTCTCCTGTCTTCTAAAATCTACTTAATGCCTTCCCCTCAATGCTTTCTAGCTGATGAAATCCTGCTACACCTATATTCTGGTAGATTCTTCCTCTGATTGCATGTAGCACTTGGTATATGTTTAATTCCAGTAGTAGTGCCTGTGTGTATGTCAGAGATAATTGTTTGAATGCCTTTCTCAAGGTTTACATCTTATTTTACTTCTACCACTTAATACATTAGGTAAGAGGTTTAACCTTTCAGAGCTTTAGATTCCTTATCTGTAAAATGCACTTATAATGTTAATGCATATCTCATAGGGCTGTTGTGAATATCTAAGGAAATAACCTAGTAAAATATTTATAAATATACCTGACACATCAAAAACACTCAAAAAATATTAGTTATTATTACTTTTGTTGATATTATTATTGTTGTTATTATTTTATCTCATGCACTTGTTTTGTAGAATCTGTTCTATAAATATTTGTTTACTTATTATAATACTGATAATTGACAAAGATCCAAAGAGACAGTGTATGGGAATATGAATTGCAAAATCTAAAGAGTTATACAAAGAAGAACCCTTCCTCCAGAAAGCACCCATTTCTTCCTTTGCCTTATTCACTCATTCATTCAATCCAAGTCTCCTCCTTCTTGCACACTTCCTACTCAACCTATCTCCCTGCATCTTCCCAGATGGCCATTCCTAGACAACCATAGAACCCTTTGCACCTCTCTTTGTAGCAGAGCCCCCAAACACTCACCTTGACTAGCTTGGGGTTCTCCTTCTCTGCTGAGCTCTTTCCTAGGTAGTTGTGGTTCTGTGTGGGCTGTGGGATTATGAAGGTTCTGTGGTCAGTTGTCAGACTGGAGGAGACTCTGTGGTGATAATATAAACAATACAACTGAAAAGAGGAACTAGGAGACATGTGTTATGTTTTGTCTAAAAGCCTAGAATTTTTTTAGGGTGAGAACTCAGGATAAGAATATTTTTTTTTTTCTCCTCATGGACTTGAAGTTCCACAACCATTGGCCCAGGTAATTGAACCTTTTAGGGAATGTAGCCTCATCCTTGGTGGAATTTATTTCTAAGATCTTTTAACACACACATATATATAGATATAGAGATAGATATACAGATACCAAAACCAAACCCTTTGCCATCGAGTCTATTCCAACTCATAGTGACCCTAAAGGACAGAGTAGAACTACCCCACACAGGTTTCTAAGGCTGTAATCTTTAGGGAAGCAAACAGCCACATTTTTCTCCCTAAGAGTGGCTGGTGTGTTGGAACTTAATTGCCACACCATCAGGGCTCCTTAGATACAGATATATATAAAACAATAAAAGCTCCATCAATATTGTGAAGCTTGATGTTAAAAATAACAATCACAGCCAATATTTATGAAGTGCTCACCATAGAGCAGCTTTAATCCCTTTATTAACATGTGATTTAGTATTAGAACAGTGTAATGATAAGATTCTGACAATCCACTTCAGAGATGTCCTAAGGAGATGGATGGGTTGATTACTTATCACAGATGGTAATAAAATAACTGTTGTTTTTGTTGTTAGGTGCCATCGAGTCAGTTCTGCCTTGTAAAGACCATATGTACAATGGAATGAAACACCGCCCGGTCCTGCACCATCCTTACAATCCTTGTTATGCTTGTGCCCATTGCTGCAGCCACTATGTCAGTACATCTCTTTGAGAGTCTTCCCCTTTTTCGCTGATCCTCTACTTTACCAAGCATGATGTGCTTTTCCAGGAACTGGTCCCTCCTGATAACATGTCCAAAGTATGTGAGATGAAGTCTTACTATCCTTGCTTCTAAGGAACATTCTGGCTGTACTTCTTCCAAGACAGATTTGTTCGTTCTTCTGGCAGTCCATGATATATTAAATATTCTTCTCCACCGCCATAATTCAAAGTTGTTAGTTCTTCTTCAGTTTTCCTTATTCATTGTCCAGTTTTCACATGCATATGAGGCGATTGAAAGCACCATGGCTTGGGTCAGGCGCCTCTTAGTCCTTACAGTGACATCTTTGCTTTTTAGCACTTTAAAGAGATCTTTTGCAGAGATTTGCCCAATGCAATGCATCATTTGATTTCTTGACTGCTGCTTCCATGGTTATTGATTGTGGATCCAAGTAAAATGAAAATCCTTGACAAATTCAATATTTTCTCCGTTTATCATGATGTTGGTTATTGACCCAGTTGTGAGGATTTTTGTTTTCTTTATGTTGAGGTGTAATCTATACTGAAGACTGTGGTCTTTGATCTTCATCAGTAATTGCTTCAAGTCCTCTTCACTTTCAGCAAGCAAGTTTGTGTCTTCTGCATACTGTAGGTTGTTAATGAGTTTTCCACCAATCCTGATGCCCTGTTCTTCATATAGTCCAGCTTCTCTGATTATTTGCTCAGCATACAGACTGAATAAGTATGGTGAAATGACACAAACATGACACAAACCGTTCTTGACTTTAAACCACCTAGTATCCCCTTGTTCTGTTCGAAAAACTGCCTGTTGGTCTAAGTACAGGTTCTGCATGAGCACAATTAAGTGTTCTGGAATTCCCATTTTTTGCAATGTTATCCATAATTTGTTATGATCCACACAGTCTTTGCATAGTCAATAAAACACAGGTAAACATCTTTTTGGTATTCTCTGCTTTCAGCCATGATCCATCTAACATCAGCAATATCATCATTCCATGTTCTCTTCTGAATCCACCTTGAATTTCTGGCTATTCCCTGTCAATGCACTGCTGCAACTGCTTTTGAATGATCTTCAGCAAAATTTTACTTGTGTGTGATATTAATGATATTGTTTGATAATTTCCACATTCTATTGTATCACCTTTCTTTGGAATGGATACACATATGGATCTCTTCCAGCTGGTTGGCCAGGTGGCTGTCTTTCAATTTTCTTGGCATAGACGAGTGAGCACTTCCAGTGCTGCATCTATTTGTTGAAACATCTCAATTGTTATTCCGTCAATTCCTGGAGACTTGTTTTTCGCCAATGCCTTCAATGCAGCTTAGATTTCTTCCTTCAGTACCATTGGTTCTTGATCATATGCTATCCCCTGAAACGGTTGAATGCAGACCAATTCTTTTTGGTACAGTGACTCTGTCTATTCCTTCCATCTTCTTTTGATGCTTCCTGGGTCGCTTAATATTTTTCCTGTAGAATCCTTCAATATCACAACTTGAGGCTTGAATTTTTTCTTTATTTCTTTCAGCTTGAGAAGTGCTGAGCATGTTCTTCCCTTTTAGTTTTCTATCTCCAGGACTTTGCACATTTCATTATAATCTTTACTTTGTCTTCTTGAGCCGCCCTTTGAAATCTTCTGTTCAGCTCTTTGACTTCATCATTTCTTCCTTTCGTTTCAGCTACTCTACGTTCAAAAGCAACTTTCAGAATCCCTTCTGACATCCATTTTGGTCTTTTCTTTCTTCCCTGTCTTTTTAATGACCTCTTGCTCTCTTCATGTATGATGTCCTTGATGTCATCCCACCAGTTATCTGGTCTTCGGTCATTAGTGTTCAATGTGTAAAATCTATTCTTGAGATGGTCTCTGAATTCAGATGGGATATATTCAAGGTCATACTTCGGCTCTCCTGGACTTGTTCTAATTTTCTTTAACTTCAACTTGAACTTGCATATGCACAATTGATGGTCTGTTCCACAGTCAGTACCTGGCCTTGTTCTGACTGATGATATTGAGCTTGTCCATCGTCTCTTTTCACAGATGTAGTCAATTTGATTCCTGTGTATTCCATCTCGCAAGGTCTATGTGTATAGTCTCTGTTTATGTTGTTGGAAAAGGTATTTGCAATGAAGAAGTAAATGATCTTGCAAAATTCTATTATGCGATCTCCAACATGGTTTCTATCACAAAGACCATATTCTCCAGCTTATGATCTTTCTTCTTTGTTTTCAACTTTGATATTCCAATCACCACTAATTATCATGGTTGCATGTTTGATCAATTTCAGACTGCAGAAGTTGGCAAAAATCATCAATTTCTTCATCTTTGGCCTTAGCGGTTGGTGCATAAATTTGAATAATAGTTGTATTAACTGGTCTTCCTCATAGGTGTCTGGATATTATCCTATCACTGACAGCGTTGTACTTCACGATAGCTCTTGAAATGTTCTTTTGACTATGAAAGTGACGCCATTCCCCTTCAATTTGTCATTTCCGGCATAGTAGACCATATGCTTGTCTGATTCAAAATGGCCAATACCAGTCCATTTCAGCTCACTAATGCCTAGGATATCAGTGTCCATGTGTTCCATTTCATTTTTGAGGACTTCCAGTTTTCCTAGACTCATACTTTGTTCATTCCACGTTCCGATTATTAATGGATGTTTGCAACTATTTCTTCTTTTGAGCTGTGCCACATCAGCAAATGAAGGTCCTGAAAGCTTGACTCTATCCACGTTTTTAAGGTCGACTCTACTTTGAGACACCTATGTGTCTGTCAGTTTGTCGTACTGTGGGGGCTTGCATGTTGCTGTGATGCTGGAAGCTATGCCACCGATAGATACCAGCAGGATCACCCATGGCGGACAGGTTTCAGCTGACCTTCCAGACTAAGACAGACTAGGAAGAAGGACCCGACAGTCTACTTCTGAAAAGAATTAGCCAGTGAAAACCTTATAAATAGCAGCGGAACATTATCTGATATAGTGCCGGAAGATGAACCCCTGAATTTGGAAGGCACTCAAAAGACAACCAGGGAAGAGCTTCCTCCTCAAAGTAGAGTTGACCTTAATGAAAGTATGAATCTAGGAAAATTGGAAATCATCAAAAATGAAATGGAATGCATCAACATTGATATCCTAGACATTAGTGAGCTGAAATGGACTGGTATTGGCCATTTTGAATTGGACAACAATATGGTCTACTATGCTGGGAATGACAACTTGAAGAAGAATGGAGTTGCACTCATTGTCAAAAAAAAATTTCAAGATCTATCCTGAAGTACAGTGCTGTCAGTGATAGGATAATATCCACACGCCTACAAGGAAGACCAGTTAATACAACAGTTATTCAAATTTACGCAGCAACCACTAAGGCCAAAGATAAAGAAATTGAAGATTTTTACCAACTTCTTCAGTCTGAAATTGATCAAACATGAAATTAGGATGCATTGATAATTACTGGTGATTGGAATGTGAAAGTTAGAAACAAAGAAGGATTGGTACTTGGAAAATATGACCTTGGTAATAGAAATGATGCTGGAGATCACATGATAGAATTGTGCAAGACTAATGACTTCTTCATTGCAAATACCTTTTTTCACCCACGTAAACGGCAACTATACACATGGACATCGTCAGATGGAATACACAGGAATCAAATGGACAACATCTGTGGAAAGAGACGATGGAAAAGCTCAATATCATCAGTTAGAACAAGACAAGGGGCTGACTGCAGAACAGACCATCAATTGCTCATATGCAAGTTCAAGTTGAAACTGCAGAAAATTAGAGCAAGTCCACGAGAGCCAAAGTGCGACCTTGAGTATATCCCACCTGAATTTAGAAACCATCTCAAGAATAGATTTGACGTGTTGAACATTAATGACCAAAGACCAGACAAGTTGCAAAATGACATCAAGGACATCATACATGAAGAAAGCAAGATGTCATTAAAAAGACAGGGAAGAAAGAAAAGACCAAAATGGATGTCAGAAGGGATTCTGAAAGTTGCTTTTGAACGTAGAGTAGATGAAACGAAAGGAAGAAATGATGAAGTCAAAGAGCTGAACAGAAGATTTCAAAGGGCGGCTCAAGAAGACAAAGTAAAGTATTATAATGACACGTGCAAAGAGCTGGAGATAGAAAACTAAAAGGGAAGAACACGCTCGACATTTCTCAAGCTGAAAGAACTGAAGAAAAAATTCAAGCCTCCAGTTGCAATAGTGAAGGTTTCTATGGGGAAAATATTAAATGATGCAGGAAACATCAGAAGAAAATGGAAGGAATACACAGAATCATTATACCAAAAAGAATTGGTCGACGCTCAACCATTTCAAGAGGTAGCATATGATCAGGAACAGATGGTACTGAAGGAAAAAGTCCCATCTGCATTGAAGGCATTGGCAAAAACAAGGCTCCAGGAATCGACAGAATATCAATTGAGATGTTTCAACAAATGGATGCAGCACTGGAAGTGATCACTTGTCTATGCCAAGAAATTTGGAATACAGCTACCTTGCCAACCAACTGGAAGAGATCCATATTTATGTCTATTCCCAAGAAAGGTGATCCAACGGAATGTGGAAAGTGTCGAACAATACCATTAATATCACACACAAGTAAAATTTTGCTGAAGATCATTCAAAAGTGGCTGCAACAGTATGTCAACAGGGAACTTCCAGAAATTCAGGCCTGATTCAGAAGAGGATGTGGAACCAGGGATATCATTGTTGATGTCAGATGGATCCGGGCTGAAAGCAGAGAATACCAGCAAGATGTTTACCTGTGTTTTATCAACTATGCAAAGGCATTCGACTGTGTGGATCATAACAAATTATGGATAACATTGCAAAGAATGGGAATTCCGGAACACTTAATTGTGCTCATGAGGAATCTGTACACAGATCAAGAGGCAGTCATTTGAACAGAACAAGGGGACACTGCGTGGTTTAAAGTCAGGAAAGGTGTGCGTCAGGGTTGCATCTTTTCACCATACCTATTCAATCTGTATGCTGAGCAAATAATCTGAGTAGCTGGACTATATGCAGAGGAAGGGGGCATCAGGATTGAAGGAAGGCTCATTAACAACCTGCGATATGCAGATGACACAACCTTGCTTGCTGAAAGTGAAGAGGACTTGAAGCACTTACTGGTGAAGATCAAAGACAACAGCCTTCAGTATGGATTACACCTCAAGAAACAGAAAACAAAAATCCTCACAACTGGACCAGTAAGCAACATCATGATAAATAGAGAAAAGATTGACGTTGTCAAGGATTTCATCTTACCTGGATCCACAATCAACACCCATGGAAGCAGCAGTCAAGAAATCAAAAGACGCATTGCATTCGGCAAATCTGCTGCAAAAGACCTCTGTAAAGTGTTGAAAAGCAAAGATGTCACTTTGAAGACTAAGGTGCACCTGACCCAAGCCATGGTATTTTCAATTGCATCATATGCATGCGAAAGCTGGACAATGAATAAGGAAGACTGAAGAAGAATTGACACCTTTGGATTGTGGTGTTGGGAAAGAATATTGAATATACCATGGACTGCCAAAAGAACTAACAAATCTGTCTTGGAAGAAGTACAACCAGAATGCTTCTTAGAAGCAAGGATGGTGAAATTATGTCTCACATACTTCAGACATGTTGTCAGGAGAGATCAGTCCCTGGAGAAGGACATCATGCTTGGTAAAGTACAGGGTCAGCGAAAAAGAGGAAGACCCTCAATGAGAGGGATAGACACAGTGGCTGCAACAATGGGGTCAAGCATAATAAAGATTGTGAGCATGGTGCAGGACCAGGCAGTGTTTCGTTCTGTGGTGCACAGGGTTGCTATGAGTCAGTACCAACTTGATGGCACCTAACAACAACAACTTTGAGGAGACAGCTTTTCCTCAGTCATATTTTGTGTGTCTTCCAACTTGAGGGTCTCATTTTTCTGGCACTATATCAGATAATGTTCTGCTGCTATTCATGAGGTTTTCACTGGCCAGTTTTTTCAGAAGTAGACTGTCAGGTCCTTCTTCCTAGTCTGTCTTAGTCTGGAAGCTCTGTTGAAACCTGTCCACAGTGGGTGACCCTGCTGGTATTCCAGATACCGGTGGCAGAGCTTCCAGTATCACAGCAACAGGTAAGCCACGACAGTATGACGAACCTATAGACGCATCCTGGCCCATAAAGATTACAACCTAGAAAATTCTATGGGGAAGTTCTACTCTGTCACATGGGGTTGCTATGAGTTGAAATCAACTTGACTGCACCTAACAACAACAGCATTGGTGAGCAGACAGATGTTTTGAGAGGGGTGACTACTTCCCAAGGATACATAGCGAGTGAGTGGTGGAGTCGGAATTCACCTTGTGTCTGCCTGACTCCTTGTGACCACTGAGACTCCTGCCTTTCCCTCACACCAGCCTGGGCTGGGCCTGCTTCCGTTTTCTATGAGCATCCCAGCTGAAAAATCACTGCCACTGGCAAGTTAATTTTGAGTCCTGACTTGAGACTCAGCGGTAAAACAAGCATGAAGACTCTTGTGAAGCATAAATAAATTCAGTCAATGGAGGTAATTTGACATCCAGCAAACATAATACAAACGTGGGATATTATTACTTGATTTAAAATAGTTTAGAATTATAAGGATATAATGTTATTATTTTGAAAGCCCATCCTCATGGGACAGCTGGGTAGATGCAAAAATAGAAGCTCAAGAGAGTTTCTTTCCGGGCATGGCATAGTCAAGATGTTCATTCATGACATCTTAGGAACAGTTAGAGATCTCCCCTCTCTGCAGAGGGTGAGAACTGGATACCTCCCTAAAAATGTCTTTTGTGTGTGTGTGTGAGAAAACCAAAAGGTGAGTGAAGTTTTAAACTTGGAAGAGAAGGGAAAGAGTAGTGTTAGAGGTAAATGTTGACATCATGAATATAAATCTGGCATATTCCTGTTAACTATAGTTCAGAGTAGCCTCTGGTGTATTAAGTCCTTTCTGTTACATTATCACAAAAGACCATGATTACACATCCAAGGGTCATGTCCCTTTGATACGAGCTCTTGTCCAGAAACCTAAAAAAAACAAAACACTTTGGTAAATACTTAGATGCCTGCTGACTTTTCGTTTACCCTGTAGCAGGGGGCAATAGGAGAAATGGAAGCTTGACTAGTGTGAATACACTGTATTTTTGAATCCCTCAAAGGGATGAAGTGAAAATAAACTCAGGGTCAAATAAATACTCCCAGGCTGTTAAACCAGCCCTATGCTTATGTAATATTTGGATGCCAATACAATTTTATTCCTTTTTTGAGCTATGTCTTTCAGCATGACCTTTAATATTGCTTATGAGGTTCCTGGTAGCCGTTGTATGTACTAAAAAAGCTAATGTAATCTGGACTGCGTTAATAGACTCTAGTGTTCACTTATGAGACAATGGTGGTTCAGTGATAAAATCTTCCCCTTCCACGTGGGAGACTGGGTTTCAATTCCCAGCCAATGCACGTTATGCTCAGCTACCACCCATCCCTCAATGGAGGCTTGCATGTTGCTATGATGCTGAACAGTTTTCAGTGGAGCTTCCAGACAAAGAAGTACTAGGAAGAAAGGCCTGATGATCTACTTCTGAAAATCAGTCAATGAAAATTGTATGGATTACAACAGTCTGATCCACAATCAATCATAAGGATGGCACAGGACCAGGCAACATTTCAGTGTATTGTGCTTGGGGTCACCGTGAGTTGGGGGCAAACTTGATGGCAGCTAACAACACAAACAACAACAAAAACAACACCAGTGGCTACTTCAAACGAGCTGGTGAATTTGCTCTGTTCCATGCTGGGCAAGACTACCTGAAATATTACACTGCATTGTGATCACCATTCTGGAGACACTTTGGACCCCTCTGATTGTGATGAGGGGAGGGGAGCAGGGATAGCCTTAGGTATTCTGATGTGGCTTGGGCCTACTATAAATGGTGCTGCTTTTTATGTTTCTGTTCAGGTCTTAAATTTATCTTTATTCATTCTAAATGCTTTTGACTATTGTTGATGCCAGTATGATGGAAATTCTGGATTTGGCACCCATGGACTAAGGAATGCAGGGAGGATTGAGTATGAATGGAGCCTGTATTCATCAGAATGCCTGTTTATTTAAGCAAGGTCCTCGCATGGCAGGAGGATAGTAAAGGTCTCCTCTACACTGCTGTTTACAGTGTTTAACCTCTGAGGATTGTAGGCTTCCACGTCTTCCAGGTACATCAGCTTATTTAAATACTCTGACCTCATTGTCATCACCCCAATACCCCAAAATCCAGTATAAAGTTTCCGAGCCTTGTACTATATTGGAGATAATGTTCTTTTTAGCTAGTCTATCATCTAAGAATAAAACAAATACAATTTAAAACTTTTTTTTACTTTGCTGTGCATGGTTTTTTGTTTTTGTTTTTTACCCCTTTGGCACAGAGCCTGGCATAAAGATGGTATTCACTAAACTGTTGTCTGTTTGGAAACCCTGGTGGCGTAATGGTTAAGTGCTACAGCTGCTAACCAACCAACAGGTCGGCAGTTCGAATCCACTAGGTGCTCCTTGGAAACTCTGTGGGACAGTTCTACTCTGTCCTATAGGGTCGCTATGAGTAGGAATCAATGTGACGGCAATGGTTTTTTTTGTTGTTGTTGTTGTCTATTAGTTAGGTTGTTTTACTTAGTTCTATTTTTTCATATAAACTAAGCACAATCTCTGAACTGGCCACAAGAGGACACGTGCACATCGTTTTGAAAGTGATTTTTGTTCAACATCAGATTTCACAAACCCTCACATTTTTCCATGCTTCAAACTTCTTATTCTGTCCTGAAACAAATAAGATATACGGTTATGGAGATTCTAGGGATATTAGACATAATCTAACCCAGGCTGCCATCCTGAAGGCTCCAGGTCCTTCAGGGTCTCACTCTTCTCTAAAATATTGGGGAAACCATGAGCTATTTAAAATATTTCAAAAGAGTCTAAGAAAATTACTAAATTTATTGGAGTTGAAGCTTAAGTATCTTTGCTTTTGACTTTAATTATTATAGCTTCACTCATTTGATAGACAAAACCTTCAAAAAGTGGTTCCATAGAAGAAAATAATTTGTGCATAAACATTTACTGAGTTGGAGAATTTTCCTAGTCATAGAGTCCAAGGAATGGTAGGTGAAAAGCAATTTTAAAGAAATTTTAAGCAATTTTAAAGTGGTTTATTTGTTGCAGTCTTGAACATTTACTTCTTGAATTTTGCTTTAGGTTAAGAAAGTTCTTGGGGTCATATACTCGTAGAATAGGAAAGGGCAATGAAGATTATCGAATCCATTTTTTAAATCTATTATAAGATTCTCTTCTGCAGTAAATCTGATGTTCACCAGTGTCTTATCTGTGGGCTTCAGTATGGACTTATTAAAATGTACTTTCTTTTAATTTCCAATCACATTTCAAACCTCTCAAATTCTGTTCTGTATTCAAGTCTATTCTTACTTTATTGTGACAGCCCTCCAAATATTTGAGTAATATCTTCAGGGCTTCCTGAGTCATCTTTTTTTCTAGGTTAGTTTCCCCAAATTCCTTAGCTGTCTCTCATATGATCCTTTAAAACCTGGCTAGTTTTCTTAAGAACAGGACAGTTACTTAAAATCCCCGGGACTACCATGGATTGAGTATAGCCCTAAATTCTTTGCCAATTCCTTTCACCAGGAAGTAGAGCCTATTTCCCCTTTCTTTAGATCCTGTGACTTGATCTGATAAAGAGAATGTGGCAGAAGTGTTATTGTGTATCTGAAGTGGGTTTGCAGAATCTTATCATTACACTGTTCTGATAGCAAAGCACAGGACAATGGAGGGGTTAATCTATAACTCTCCAAACACTACTCAAAATTAAATAAATTAGAAATGGTGATTTTGAACTTGTTGGTGATGGTGGCTGCTGTGTTTGAGATTATAGTTAGGAAGCTGGAAAACTGAAAATGGAAGCAAAAAGGTTAATGATAAAATAACATCTAATTGATATTGATTACTCAGTCTGAGGTACTAATTTTTGCAAGCATTTGGCATACATTAACACATTACTCCTCATAACAACCCTACAGGGAAATCAGTTTTGTTAATCCCATTTTAGAGTTATTAAAGTTGAGGCCAAGAGAATTTAAGTAACTTGGCCAAAGTCACACAATTACCCAAAGGAGTTAGGATATGAATCCTGACAGGCTGGCTCCAGGACCTGTGTACTTAATCTCGAAATGAAGAGTAAGGGCATTCAGAGAACAAAAGATCAACCCTCAACTTCAGGATGATTTGGAGAAGCTAGAGATATTTTTGCACAAATATCCATCAACTATGTATGTTTATATAAGGCTTGCCAAGAGTTTAAGTGCGTTAATAAGAAGTCTCCCTGTCCTGTACTGCTGACCGAAGGAATAGTAGTGTAAACATTAGGAAAGGGGGAAATGGTTTAAAGCCGAGGCACTAAGCAAAGACCTATACCTTGGGAAAGCACAACATGAGCTTTTGATGTTCTTTGAGTTGCACCCACATGGTGGGTGGACCTGCAGTTTGGCAGTTCATTGCAATGGTGTGAAGTCACATGTACAAGCTAAGGCAGGCCAGCACTGAGGTCTGACTGATTTGACTGGTAAAGGCACAGTGACACTTTTAGATTTACATAGTTTTTGACTTACATAGACAGTGAAAAGAAGAATAAGTCGAAGGTGACAGCTCCCAGTGATCCTTGTCCTACACACCAAAAATGTAGAGGCCAAAACAAAAGAAGCTGTGTGACTGTAATGTGAGTTTTGTGGGATATCCCACTTCTGAGGGGCCAAATCTAGCCTGCAGCTAATCAGTTCTGTATTCCACAGCTCTATCGGAGGGAGGTGAGCAGAAAACCTCCAATCTCATCAGAACCCCGGAGGTGATAAGAAGCTGTCTCATGACAGCCTCCCAGGAAGATAAGGAGACAGTGGGAGATGGCCTCCCAGCAGCTTCTTATAGGCCTCCTGTTCTCTCGTTCCTGTAGCATCACATGGCTTTAGGCTCAGACTCAGATAAGCTGAAATTTAGGCCTTTGCCTGCATGGATATATGCAAGATTGCCAAGGAGCCAGGGTGGAGCCATTTCTCAGCAAAGGGCAACTGAAAGGCAAGACTTAGGATAGGACCATGACGTGAAGAGCTGTCCTCTGTAAGGCTTAACATCCTTGCTGGAAGAAAGGTGTGAAAGAGGCTATCACCTTGTCCCCTAGAAAGACAATGACATTAGCTGTGAATATGGGAGTGTGACATGGAACTCTAAGCATGCAGTTATGGATTGACAGTGTGGTGGCTTCTCCTGGTCACTGAAAGGCCATTCTGCCTCACTTTTCTACTCTCTGAAACCAATTCTTCACTAATCGGCTCCAACAACTGCTATGACGAGATCTCCCCTGTGCAAAAATCCGTATTTCTCGCTGTTGGTTAAGTCTTGCCACCTCAAGTGCACATCTCATTCTGGCAATCACAATTTAGTGTTTTGTAGTCAAATCTTCCCATCTAACTCATTGGCAAAGTTGTTGATTGATTGATTTCTAAACTAAACATCTGTTTGATATATGTCATGGGCAGACACTGTGGACTGTGCTGGGCATAGGAAGATGAGAGAGACACTATCTCTCTACTGACACACAACTTTCTTTTCAGCCCAGATAGCTGTCTCATTTTGTTTCATAAAGTAAGCTTTTGCAACATCTAATTTTATTTCTCATCTTCTCTGCTTATCCAAATCCTTGAACTCAAGAACCACTTGAATTAATAACATCATCCTTGAAAATTCAAGCTTGCTCTGATTCATCTCTGCTTCTGATGCTCCTTTGATTCTGTCTTGGTTTACCCTCAGTTTCTTGCATCTCATAACCTAGGGCTCACATTCCTTGTATTTCCCTGAAGTACCTAGAGTGATCCCAGGGTGGTGCAAATGGCTACTAACCAAAAGATTGGAGGTTTGAATCTATCCAGTGGCGCTGTGGAGGAAAGAAATCTACTTCTGTAAGATTACAACCATTAAAAATCGTATAGAATGCAGTCCTACTCTGACACACATGATGTCACCATGAGTCAGAATTGACTTGATGGCAATGGGTCGGGGCAGTGCTTACAAAGGGCTAAATTTAGCCTCCAATGACATGGTACTGACTTTCACTAATTAGGGATTCAATCAGTATGGAAAGGAGATGGGACAGATTTTTGCTTTCCTCTAAGCTTCAGAGGCTGATTCAATGATTATATTTTATATGCTTAGGTTTGCAAAGATACATTATAAGACTATTTTTTCTCCTCTCATATAAACTCAGGTATAGACCATTCTGTGACCAGGTAACTGGCAGCAAGCAGAAGAGAGAAGATAACTAACCTAGTTCTTCATTTCCAGTGTGACTTCCCAGTGACTGTCTTCTTCTCAGCAAGAAGGAAATGTGTCAGATGAAATCTCGGGCTAATTTCTTTCTTTTTCTTGATCAGTGTCTTGCATCAACATTCAATTGACTTCTTTATAACTGTCATTTCCCTCACAGAGAAAAATAAAACCCACATCAAGTAGCTTCTAGCAGTCTTCTTTAGTATAATTAAAATGAGGGTAAGGGCCATGCCTGCATTTGTTACTACTGTATTCCCAGAATCTATCACAGAGCTAGACACACCAAACATACTTAATAAAAACTTGGAGGATGGCTAATCGATTTCCCCTCTTTGATTATAAATTGAATCTCCTCCAAACATCCATTTGAAAAGCACATCCGATTGACTTAGAAACATGAATATTCCTTAACAAATGCTTCCTGGAAATTCATATTAATTAAATGTATAAAAGTAAAGAAATATAAATCACTAAAGAAAGGACTCAAAATTCTCACCTTGTTATTTATTATCTACGTGACCTTGGCAATTAATTCCTTGCTTCTGGCTTCAGGCTTCTCATTTATAAAGCAGGATAAAAGCTCTTATCATCAAGGGTTTTGTGAGAATGAAGTGGCTACCATATGCAGAGAGTAGTGTCTGGCACTGATTAGTGGCTCCTAAAATTATTATCAACTGTGTTGGGCTCGAGGAACCCTGATGGTGCAGTGGTTAAGCTCTTGGCTGCTAACCAAAAGGTTGGTGGCAGAAAGATGTGCCAGTCTGCTTCTGTAAAGATTACAACCTTGGAAACCCTATGGGGCAATTCTACTCTGTCCTATACGGTCACTATGAGTCAGAATAGACTGGATGGCAATAGGTTTTAATGGTGTTGGTCTCTGTGTTGGAATCTAAAGGTGAACAAGATAAACCCCATTATGAGGTTTACAGTTTAGTCCTGGGAGAGAACACATTAACACAGATAATTATAATGAAGAGCAGGGCAGAATCAGTACCACATCAAAGGCACGAGGGAAAATTTGATAGCTCCGAACATAGAAAGCATGGAAGTAGCCAAGTCAGAGTCTCTTTTCAAGTCCGACTGTACCCCATTGCACTGGTTCTCTATCATAGCACCCTATTTGTTTCTTCATAGTACTTACCACTAGTTCTTTTCTTTGCTTGTTGGTTTGTTTAGCTGTTTCCTGCCTGTTCATTCCCTTACACGGACAGCTCTATGAAGGCAAGAAATTTGCTTGTCTGGTTTACTATCCTCGTTCTAGATCTTGACACAATGCCTGGCATGCAGCAGATGCTCAATAAACATTCATTGAACAAATGAGAGAAAACAGTAGTGTTTGTTGATTATGTGTGTATGTGTGCTTGTGTATGTGCACATGCACAGGTTACTATACATGCACGTGTAGGTACGTGGATATTTGAGGGTGTTTGTGTGTGTATTTTGTGTGAAGCAGGTTCTAGCCTTTAGTCTAAGCAGTCCATGTCTACTGCTAGGTTTCAGCTATGACTGTGTGTCTGGTGGACTACTCTACAGGCCTATCAGAAATCTGTTTGCAGAGGAGTCTAAGCAGTCTCCTGGGAAAAAAATTTATCCCTCAGTACAAAGAAGACACGCAGACAAGTGCAAGACAGTATCAAACACTTCAAGGGTTAGAAGAGAGAAGCATGTCTGTATGTGTAATGCTGTATTTCTCTTGGGTGGCTTTAATGGACTTGCCGCTCATGGACTCATGCGTTGGCACTTGTGAGAGGGAGGCCTGTGTTTGAAAACAGAAAGAACTGTTTTTACTAAAAGTTCTACAGCTCTGCAGTATTTTAGGATGCCTTATTAATCAGAGTCCAGCTAGAAAATCAAAACCACACTAGATGATCACATAGGAAGAATTTAACATGGGGATAATTTACAATGTGCTAGAATTGCATTATAAACAACCAGGGGAAGGTGAGTCAACCCTGAGATTAGCAAATGCAGGAAGGATAGAGTGAGTAGATGAGGACCTGGAGCTGAGACCACTCAGTAGAAGCTGGAAAAACAATACATCTGCCCAGCATGAGGTGGGACCATAGAGGGAGGAGCTTTCTGGACGCAAAGAAATGCAGCCATTGCCCAAAATGTCTCCTGAGGTAGACAGAGGATAGAATGCCCTGGAATCTGTCTTTTTCTCTCTCTCTAATCTTCTACCAGTGCCTTCCTTTGGCTAAAACTAACCAGAAGCAATTGGCAAAAGAGCTTGGGAACTATAGTTTGGAAAACTCAACTTCCTATAATACAGAGCACAGGAGGGGAAATGCAAGAAATAGGTATGAAAGCAAACAGACACATGATAGGCACAGATGCAGGGTGGTGCCAGCTTGGTATCCCCAAAGAGATCATGACATAAAAATAAAGGATGACATCACCCACTACCACTTTGCCATTCAACCTTGGCACTTTAAAGGTTTTGACACATCACCATCACTGGCGTAGGTGGTGATACTCATGAAAAACAAAAGCAGTATCTGGCAGAGAAAGCAATGGAAGTGGAGGACTGAGTATACGTGGCAAATAGACATGATCTCCTTTATGCTGTTTATGAAGTTGCAGCAAGATAAAGAAATGGCAGTTACAACTTGGTAGCTTACTAAGCATTAATCTTGGTTTGGCACAGTTATATGCTTTATCTGCATAATTTTATTAAATCCTAATAGCAATACCATGAATTAAGTACTATTAATCAGTGTCACCCTCAGATGGGAGCAAGTGGGGCCCCTAACCCTGGCCCTGTACCTTACACCATCCAGTGCTTTGGCACATCATCCTAAAAATTTTCTGAGTCCCTCTCTGGTGGTAGGCATGGCTGGGGCCAGCAATACCATTTGGCCAGGGATCCCTGAGCTGGGACTTTGACCCACATGGGCCCTGGTCCCTATTTCTCCCCTTCAAGGTACTCTCTTACTCTCTACCTTGAATATGGGGTTGATCAGGTAACTCAAGGAACTCTAGGCCTCATGCCTATGGAGTCATACTGAGGTCAGTGGCTGGGACCTCATTTCAGGAGGGCCACCTGGCAAGTAGATTCCTTTCACGGGTCAGCACAGGATTTCATTCACGTGGTTGCATGAGATTGGACTGCCAGAGTGATTTTAAACTCACTATTTTGGGTGACTCTTTTTTTTAAATGTAGACAGGTCCTTGAAAAAAAAATTTTCTCAGGGTTGCACTTGTCAGGGGTACTCTTGCTATTATACCAATTTTAGATGAGTAAATAGACCAATAATATTGATAATACATGTCTAACCCAAGACTGCACAAATAGGAAGCATTGAAGTCCAACTTTGTAAAAAGAACATTTTAATTCTAGATCCTGAACCTATTATTTTGTATGAGACTACAGAGAAGATACACTCGGTACTCTCAAAATAACTTGGAGATGCTAGAAAAGGTAACCGAGATGTGGTCATAGTAGGGATGTGTGGGGTAGGGAGCAGGCAAAATCCAAAAAAATTTGGCACTAAATGCCATTAAGCAGACTCTGTGTTATACCAGGGCTGATTTCACCTTTATATTACTTCTACAACTGGATAGTTCATCAGGTAATGTGAGTCTCCAAACTTTAAAGGAATAGAAAACCTGGAGGAAAACATCAAAACTTTCACTCCTTTTGGTCCCAATATAAAACCTTCACTTATTTTCAGTGTTTTTCCAGGAGAAGGGCTCTTAAGGCTCTTAGTGCTCTTTGCCTTCCATCTTTGTCTCTGTGCTGGAGCTTGTCCAAGATGTACTTGAAAATGCTTCATTTAGTGCTTTGTTTCTTGTGGGAACATGAGGGAAAGTGGAAAAACCTCCAATTTGTTTAGTGACCTGCATGTTCTTCTCAGGTGGGGCAAGTCAAGGGTGGTGATTGAAATTCACGTCCTTGCTGGGTGTATAAATATGCATATGTGCACGAGCAGCTGTCACACTTTGTGGGCTAAGTGTAACCACTGGTTCAGGAATTTGCTGGGTTTTCCAGTTCAATTGTAAACTCCAGGTAAATATCACAGATACCTGTCATGAAGCTGGTTACTGTCTTCCTGCTGACGACCATTGGCATTTGTAGTTACTCTGGTAAGTAACCTGGAATATGTAGTATTTCTCTACTTCTCTGTTAATACAAATATAACTAGTAAGCCTAAGTTCGCCAACAGTGGAATATGGTGGAAGGGGTTTTAGAACCACAGAATGGCAAAGTTGGAAAGGATTTCAGAAGCCTCCTAGTTCTAAGCTCTAACCCAATTCAGGTTCCTCCCCTAATGCATCCTACATAGGAAGTTAGCCAACTCACACTGAGGGTCAAGAAAGCATATTTCATTTTGGACATTGGTCACCATCGGTTTTCCTTAATCTTAAATCAAAATTTGACTTTCTAGCTTGTAACTTATTTCTTTTGTGCTTTTGAAACTATGTGGAATCATTTGCTATCATCTCCAACCAGCCATGCTGCCAGGTTGGTTCTCCTGTGTCACAGCTACATTTATCTGTTCCCCAATTCAATGGATATTTCTTGAGTGACTACAACCTACTGGACACTGGATAAGCATTGAAAGATTCAGACATGAATCTGACATAAATATTGTCTTCAAGTCTGGTAGGGAAGATAAAACTTCTACAGAAGTTACTACAGTACCAGACTACTGTAAATTCAAATGAAATACACATATAAGTTTCTGTGAGCGTATTGAGAGAGGTGAGGCTCAATTTCCAGGTAGGGGTGTAGAGGCTGGCTTCATTCTCTGTGAAAGGAGTCATTGTAATTGTGAGGAAGCTATATTTGGGTGTGTCTGAAAAATGCTTCATGATGACCACTACTCACTCAGATAAACACTCACCAAAGTTTCTAAAATATGAAGTAGGCAGAATAATCATAGGAAAATGGGTTCTACCCACACGGATAATGGCAACTTTGGCCTGTGATTTTTACTGAATTTGGGGAGGAAATTATAAAGTCACCAGCTTTGGTTATTTTGTCACTCTTTAGAATTCAGGGATCTATGGGCAGTGGTGGCAACGGAAAGAAAGGGAGAGGGGAATAAATGTCCCCACTCCAGGAAAAAAGTTTGGAAGGGAAATAAGTGGTAGAAGATGAAAGAAAGATATGTGCACAGGCTCATTTTTAGGATTTGAATGGGGAAATAGAAAAGATTCTAAAGGAAATGACCCATGGCAGGACCTCCGCCAGTAGGAGGATATTTGTTCCTGTGTGCGTGCTCACACATGCCTGTGTGTTTATACATCTGCACATATGTTTTTGTAAAAATATATGTCATACATATTTTTCCCAAACTCTACTCTCTGATTCACCTTTTATGGTGGAAGTTATCTTTCTAAAACCAAAGATAGAAAATGTAGTTGTTGCGTTTAAAAGTATTGATAGTTTCCTACTGCACCCAGGGAAAAGATCCAAACCACTTGGTATGGCATTCAAGGCTTTCGAAAATCTGAACTCATTGATTTTTACAAACTTATTTCTTTCATCCTCTCCTCCCTGCGATACCTCACTGGACTTCTGTGCCCCTACTACTCTGGTGAGAAGGCCCACCATTCTGTGTATACACTTTCATCTTAACATCTCAGTGTCTTTGTTAATCTCATTCTTAAAAGGCTGTCCCATTTTATACCTTGTAATCCTGACGTTTGTCTCAAGACACAGTTCCAGCATCACCTCTTCTGGGAAAACTTCTACAATACAGTTCCATGTTAGAATTAGTCATCCCTTCCTTTGTGTATCCAGAGAGCATTGTCCATAATGTTTGCAAAGCCCATGTCACACTATAGACAACACCGATCTTTATTGTCCACTAGACTGTGCGAGTTCTCTGAAGGGAGCATCCTGGTCTTATTCATCTATGTATCTGTATCAATTAGCATAGAGTTAGTGTCTATGTATGTGGCATTGTATTGAATTGGTTGGGGGCAATTGAGTTCCCTGGGCTGTGACTGGGTCTGTTCTTGTCCCTGAGTGGAGAGCATTATGGCATCTCTCACTTGGTGTCAAAGCTGTGGGCTGTGGAGATAGCAGGTAAATACCCTTGTCTGAAACTAACCAAATGCAAAGCATATACGAATGTCTTAGTTATCTAGTACTGCTATAACAGAAACGCCACAAGTGGACAGCTTCAAAAAGCAGAAGTTTATTCACCCTCAGTAGGCTAGAAGTCCAAATTCAGGGCAACAGCTCCAGGGAAAGTCTTTCTCTCTCCGTCAGCTCTGGAGGAAGGTCCTTGTCATCAATCTTTCCCTGGACTAGGAGCTTCTCCGTGCAGGAACCCACATCCAAAGCACATGCTCTGCTCCCAGCACTGCTTTCTTGGTGATATGAGGTCCCCTACTCTCTACTTCCCTTTCCTTTTATCTCTTGTAAGATAAAAGGTGGTGCAGGCCATACCCCAGGGAAACTCCCTTTATGTTGGATCAGGGATGTGACCTGAGCAAGAGTGTTACATCCCACCCTAATCCTCTTTAACCACAGGCAGAGATTATGATTTATAACACATAGAAAAATCACAAAATGTAGAACAGCCACACAATACTGGGAATCATGGCCTAACCAGGTTGACACATATTTTTGGAGGATACAATTCAATCCATGACAACCAATTCAGTCAACCATCAGTATTTATTGAGTCCTTACTACATGCCAGGTTCTATTTTAGGCATGGGGTACAGTAGTCAGCAAAACACAGTTTTTCTTCTCATGGAGTCTACCTTCTAATGAGAGAATAAAGGCAATAAAGAATGATAAACAAAGATTTAATATTCTAGGTATAGTCAAGACCAGGATGAAAAATAAAGAAATATAGAAGGTGACAGGCAGCGCTATTTTAGATGCAGTGGCCGTTATAGGCCTCTCTGAGGAGGCAACATTTGAGGAAAAGCCAAATAATGTGAGGAAAAAAGACATGTAGCTATCTGGGAAAAGAACATTCTAGGGAGTTAGAACAGAAGGTACAAAGGCCCTGAGGCAGATGGTTTCATGGGAAATGAAGATCAGAGGGGCTGGAATGGAGCTCTCCATGGACAGAGTAGAAAGTGATGAGAGGAGTCAGATGTATCTGCTTCACTTGTCTTCTTTTTTGTTCTGCAGCTAGTGCCTTCCTCATCAACAGTTTGCCCCTCCCTGTCAACAATGCCAAATTCTCTTTACCTCTGGACAACATTCTTCTCTCCATGGATCCCTTAAAGCTTCTTTTGAAAACTCTGGGCATTTCGGTTGAGCACCTTGTGGAAGGACTAAGGAAGTATGTAGACGAACTGGGACCAGAGGCCTCTGAAGCCATGAAGAAATTGCTGATAACTACAGGTTTGGGGAGTTAATTTGTCATGGGAGAGAGATTAGTCACCATGAAGTCCCACTTCCCCACCCAACTACCACCTCACCCTATTCTCAACTTGTAACCATAAATTTCCCCTTAACTGACTGTAGTCACAGAAAGTTTGCACGTCCTGGAATCTCAAGAAAAGTGCAAATTCCACATTTCCAGAAGGATTTTTCTACGATAGAAGACTTTTGTTCTAGTTGTGGCTGTACCATTTACTAGCTCTATAATTCTGGGTGGGACTTCACCACTCTGAGACTTTGTTTCCCTGTCAGTCAAATGATGGCTAAATATGACAGTGAGAGTGAACATTGTTCGTAAAGCATCAAGTACGTGTAAAGCTGCTCTTATTTTTACTGTTGTCCTTCTGCCTTTCAGGAGGCCCTGTCACACTTGGTATGACGGCAGGATAAAGCAAGAGCAGAGGTAGAGGTGGAAGGAAGATGATGCTTTCATCCCCTGGCTGAAACTCATTTCTATCCAAATAGAGACTAAATATAGTGACCTCTGGAAAGAATGAATAAAGCAATTAAATAGTTTTTCGGTTTGTCCTAATTTTATTTCTGGGGGAATTTATTCAGAAGGGCCTAACTAGATAATTTTTCCCTTGGATCGTAAACTCTAGAGAACCTATTGTTATAAAGATAACCGGGCATTTTAAGTAAGACTTATAGTCATTCCTTCCCCTCTCCTTAGGAGTCCCCAGGTGATGCAGTTAAGTACTTGGCTATTAGCCCAAAGGTTGGTGGTTTGAACCTACCCAGAGGCACCTGGTGAGAAAGGCCGGGTGAGCTTCTTCTGAAAGCTCACATCCATGAAATTCCTATGGAGTACAGTTCTACTCTGCAACACATGGGACCACCACGAGTTGAACAGAATTGACGAAAATTGTTTTTAGCATGGCATACAAGGCCCTTCACTACCTGACCTTTCCTTACATGTCTAGTGTTATCAATATTCCTTTCTTCATGTGTGCTCTAAGTTCCAGTCACACCGAAAAGATAATTAAATCCCATTCCTGCCAACATCTTACACATTGATGAAAAATCAAGTTTCTTCCCATTTAGAATACCTGTCATGGTCTACCTTTAGATCCAGGATTGTGCTAGCCTTGCTACTGTTTACCGTAAGATCTGTTTTCTACCTTTCCCCTGCTTTGCTCTGTATTGGGGGTGAGAGGGGAACAATGCTGACTGACCCTGCAGGTTGCATTTCTTTCTCAGGTCCCCATGTCAGCTGACTTTATGGCTGGGTTGAGGCTCAGGCAGGAGATAAGAGATGGGAAAAAGAAAAAACCATAGTATATTTCCTGCTACCTCTCTGTCTTGGGTAGAAGTCATTATTCACTGGACTTTTGTGTTAATTACCCAAATGGTCTCTGTATCTCCAAGCTTGATCTTCTCCAGTTCATCAGCCATATGAAACAAAAGGTGGTTTCCTAAAATGCAAGAATCATTCCCTAGCTTCAAATTCTTCAATAGTTTTTAAATACTGATTGGAAAAAAAAAGGTCAGGCACTATTTTGAACCAAGAGACATATCATAACAAATTTAAACCTATTTATTTTAATACTTAATTCATAGTCTTCTTACTAATCTGTGAAGTCCAAAAGAATAGAGACCTGATCTTTTTTATGTCTGTATCCCCAGTGCATAACTCAGAGCCATTATTGAATGAATGGATTTGTTTCTATTAAATTTTATCTTGTTGGGTTGTACCCTTTGTTTTCTCCTATCAGTCATACTATTAAGTCATTCATTGCTATCTCTCTCAGCTTGGTGTGTTTTGCATGTCTGAGAAGGATGACTATCTCTGCTTTTATCAAGGTTATAACTAGAGAAGACTGGGACAGAGTTTTGTGTCACCAAGCTCTGAGATGTGGTCATAGATGTGATATGACAATTTATTAGGGCTGGAGGATTTTCTGAGGGTGTGCCAAAGAGAGTGATTGAGTCAAGAGGAAATATTAGGACAGATAATGTTTGAGAGACTGGGTAGAAACTGATGATAAGCGCTATTATGTAAGTGACAACACAAAATGCTGACAAGGAGGTGGAGAAACTGGATCATTCATATTTTGTTGATAGGAGTGTAAAATGATAGTCACTCTGAAAAACACTTTGGCAGTTTCTTGTAAAAACTAAACTTGCTACAACCATGCACTCAGCCATTGCACTCCTGGGCAATTATTCCAGAGAAATAAACACTTCTGTTCACAAAAAACCTGTACACACATGTCCATAGCAGTTTTACTGTAGTAGCCAAAAACTGGAAACAACCCAGATATGTCAGCGAGCGAACGGCTCCACGAACTGTGGTACATCCATGCCGTGGAATACTACTCAGCAATAAAAAGGAATGAACAATTGATACACACAGCAACTTAAATGCATCTTCAGAGAATTATGCTGAGTGAAAAAGAGCCAATCTCAAAAGGTTAAATACTGTGTAATTACATTTATATGACATTCTCAAAATGACAAAATTATAAACTGGGGAATAGACTCATGGCTGCCAGAGGTTAAGGAGGAGGTAGGGGCAAAGGGGAAGTGGATGTGGCTATAAAAGGGATATGAGATCCTTGTGGCGATGGGATGTTCTGTATCTTCTCTGTATCAATGTCAATACACTGGCTTTAATATGGCAAGATGTTTCTATTGGGAGAAAGTAGATAAAGAATATGCTGGATCTCTCTGTATTATTAGGTACAGCAATATATGAATCTACAATTATCTCAAAGCAAGAAAGTTTAATTAAAAAGTTGTGAAGATAATCAGAACATAGAAATACATATTATATGCATGTAATTATAATAATATAATTAATATAAGTTATCTGTAACTATGGAAACCCTGGTGGCTTGGTGGTTAAGTGCTATGGCTGCTAACCAAAAGGTCGGCAGTTCAGTTCGAATCCACCAGGTACTTCTTGGAAACTGTCCAGTAGGGTCTGTATGAATCAGAATGGACTCGATGGCAATGGGTTTGATTTTTTGGTTTTATATATAACTAGAATGATATATGTGACTATATATGCATGTATGTGTCTTTATATTTTTATAGATTTCTTCATAGAAAGGTAACTTTAATTTCCTTCCTCCATACATCCCATAAAGTATAGGAAACAAAACTTAACAGTATGATGTGTATTTTCCAAGACATTTTCTCAACATTTACAAGCACGCATAAATAAAATATGAGCCATACTTTAAACTATCATCTACAAAAATATTTTGCTTCTGGTAATATCTTTATTACAAAGAGTGCTACAGTGGATGTCCATGTATTTGCATACTCTTTTGTGTTTATCTCTTCAGAAAAATCTTGGAAGTGGAACTGCAAGGCCAAGAATTATGTGAGGTTTAAAATTTTCATAGCCACTCCAAAATTTCCACTGGAAAGAGAAGTTAGTTTCTGAGGGGATGAGGTCAGAGAAGTTCCATTCCTGAAGATGGGGTTAGGAACCCAGGACCATGCCTAAAATATGATTGTTCTGCCTGAGCTATCAATCCCTTCTTATTATGTGCTGGAGGGTCAGGAAATGCAATGTGTGAATCATTTTGTTTCTGGTCCTCATGGTTAAAGTAGGCAATGCAAACAAACAGATAAGTAAATAAAACTTACATGCTTCGTTGTTTTGTATTTTAGAAAGGAATCAGATGAACAGCTGTCAGCCTGTTGAGTCTGATTAAAGACAGCAGGTGGCGCTCACAGGCTGTTAGTGACATAACAGAGGCAGGTTTTTATTTATGCATATATTCAAGATATACAATAAGACATATCAGCACCCTCTATTGTATTGAATATTTCGCTGGGGACTCACAACTAAATGAAAATTATCTGATACTATGACTTTCTAGTAACTACCCTGGCTTCATTTTGAGCATTTTTCTTTTTTTAAAAAGTATTCTTTTCTGTGTTCTGCCACTAGCAAGCTGTGTATCTTTAACAAACAATAACTGTATTTCCTGACTAGATAATAGCAATGACAATAATAATAACAATTTCTTATTTATTGTTTACTAGGAACCCTGCCGGTACAGTGGTTAAGTGCTACAGCTGCTAACCAAAACGTCAGCAGTTCGAATCCACCAGCCACCCCTTGGAAATCCTATGGGTCAGTTCTACTCTGTCCTATATAGCCTCTATGAGTCGGAATCAACTTGATAGCAATTTTTTTTTAAATAAATGTGTCTTTTAAGGAGTCCTCATGGTGCAGTGGTTAAGGTGCTTGGTTGCTAACTGAAAGGTCAGCAGTTCAAATCCATCAGGCACTCTGCAGGAGAAAGATGTGGCAGTCTGCTTCTGTAAAGATCACACACAGCCTTGGAAACTCTATGAGGCAGTTCTATCCTGTCCTATACGTTTGCTATGAGCTGGAATCGACTCGAAGGCAATGGGTTATATATATTTTTAATTAAAAATATATGGATTGAACAGTATTTCTTTGCTTGGCATTGAGCATGCAGTGATAAACAAAGTAGACCTGGCCCAACCCCATGGATTTTACAGTCTAAATTAAGATACAAACACTATTCAAGTGAACATGGATAAATAGATATTTAGAAATTATGATAAGAGAGAGAAAGAAAAAGAGCAGGGCTCTGAGAATGGTAGTAGTGACAAGAGGCTCCCTATTTTATTTTGGGTGGTCATCAAGAGAGGCCTCTCTATGACAGTGTCATTTAATCTGGGATGTAAGATTGTAAAGAACCTAACTTGGCCAAAGAATGCTCTAGATGGAAGACACTGAATGTGTGAATATCCAGAAGACAAGGAGAACTAGACTTCTTCAGAGAACTGAAAGAACACCGGTCTGGCTGAAGCCCTGGGAGTAGGAGCAGAGAAGTATGGATGAGGCTGGACAGGTAGACAGAGGTAAAATTGTGCACTGGGTGCCATGGTAATGGGCACTGTTTTTATCCTAAGAGCCCAGGAGAGCCACTAGGAAGTTTTGTGTACCACGTTCTCCGTCTCCGTGAATGGCACCCCACACATCCAATTGCAATAGTCAGTCCTTGATCCTCCCCTCTCCCTGATACATCATATCTAACTCATCATCCCTCCTGTCACCCTCATCTTCTAATATTTTCTTGACTTCTTCCACATCTTGCCATCTGCACTGACACTTCTCTTGTCTAAGTCACTTTCATTTCTTGCAATAGCTTCTCACCTAGCAGGCTCCCTGCTTCTACTCTGGACCCCTCAGTGTGATCTGCACAGTAGCCAAGTGATGGTTCTGTGCTAATGGTTAAGGCCCATAAGTGGCTTTCCATTGTTTTCGGAGTTCAGAACAAAATCCTGACAAGACCTATGAGGTCCTGTAAGAACAGCCACTTGCCTTCCTCCCTCTCCTGAGTCTTCTTCGCTCTCATTTACTTTCCAGCTACCCTGACCTACTTTCATTGCTGCAAGACAGGGTGCCTGACACAGGACTCCTGCAAATGCTGTTCACTCAATTTGAAATGTCTCTCCCCCTTCATTTGACATTTCTTCTATTTAACCTCATCAATTTTTTCAGATCCCAGCTCTAGTCTCACTTCCCTAGGAAATCCTCCCTGAGCATCTGTCCAGGTGAGACATGTTTGTTACAAGATACGAGAGATGCGTCTTCCTTTATTCCTGAGTGTGTCCCTCAAAATGTAATTATATATTGATGTGTATACTTATTTTAGTATAATCTGTCTCTCCCGCTTGTTTGCAAGCTTCCAGAGGGCACTGTCCACTACCTATTATAGTGCATGGAATGTGGTAATATTCAATAAATGTATCCATTTATTGATGGATGAATGAGCAAGTAACATGATCCAGTTTACACTTTTTAGGTGATCCATCTTCTAGATATTGTATTAAGTGGTTTCTTTTTTTCTTTTTGAACATTTTATTGTGCTTTAGGTGAAAGTTTACATAGCAAATTAGTTTTCTAAGCAATGATCTTTACACAAATTTTTCCGTGACATTGGTTGCAATCCTCACAATGTGTTAGCACTCTTCCCATTTCCTCCCTGGGTTCCTCATCTCCATTAGTCCATTTTCCTTGTCCTTTCCTGTCTTCTTATCTTTGGTTTTGGGCAAATGTCCTTTTGTTCTCCTATAGTTGATTGTTCTAGGGAGCACATTCTTCACGGGTGTTATTGTTTATTTTATAGCCCCGTCTATTATTTGGCTGAAATTCAATGTCTGCAGTTTCAAGTTAGAAGGTTGTCTTAGGGTAATAGTCTCAGGTGTTCTTCCAGTCTCTTTCAGACAATTAAGTCTGGTCTTTTTTTTGTTTGTTTTGAATTTTGTTCTACATTTTTTACCCATTCTAACCAGGATCTTCTATTGTGGTCCTGGTCACTTCTACAGTGGTAGCTAGGCACCATCTAGTTCTTCTGGTCTCAGGTTAGAGGAGATTGTGATTCATGTGGGTCATTAATTGCTTCCTTGAGTCTTAGATTTTCTACACTCTTCTTTGCTCCAGGTGAGAAGAGACCAATAGTTGGTTCTCAGATGGCTGCTCGCAAGCTTTTAAGATCCTAGAGACACCAGGCTAGGATATAGAACATTATCTTTATGAACTGTGTTTTGCCAATTGACTTAGATGTCCCCTGAGATTATTGTCCTTAGCCTTCATGACGAGTAGTTCAGTCCTGATGTCTAAGTAGTTTTTAGAACTGTGTTCCCTATATGCTTTGTTACATATATGAGTATACATGCAGCATTTATAAATATGTATGTTGAAATATCCATACTATACCTTTATATGTATGCAGGTGTACTCCTGTATGACCTCTCACACCTATTTAGCATACATATTAGCCTATGTATCTACTCACAAATTATTGTTTGTTATTACTGTTGTTGCAAGATTGTGTACGTTGTAGCATTTACTGTAGTTGCCCTTTACTCTTGCTTACCTCTCAGTGTCTTCTTTTGCCTTGGTCGTATTGTGCTGACTTCCCCCATATTGTGTATTGTCTTTCCCTTCACCAGGATTGACACTTGTGTACTATCTAGTTAGTAATTTCCCTTCTTGTCCCACCCATTGCTGATAACCTTCAAAAAACGTTTCTGTGTGTAAAACTATTCTTGACTTTTTATAATAGTGGTCTCATACAATATTTCTCCTTCTGTGGTTGACTTATTTCACTCAGCATAATGTCCTCCAGATTCATCATTAGTCCTTATCATTGTGTAATATTCCACAGTGTGTATGTACCACAATTTGTTTATCCACTGATGGGCATTTAGGTTGCTTTCATCTTTTTGCTTTTGAGAATAATGCTGCAATGAACAAGAGTGTGCATATGTGTTGCAGATCCTATTTCTCTAGGATATATACCTAGGAGTGGAATTGCTGGATCATATGGTAATTCTAGTTTTTTAAGGAAACTCCATACTATTTTCCATAGTGGTTGTATCATTTTACATTCCCACCAGCAGAGTATAAGAGTTACAATCTCCCCACAACCTTGCCAGCATTTGTTGTTTTCTGTTTTTTTGATAGTGCCATTATTGCTGAGTTGAGATGACATCTCATTGTTGTTTTGTTTTGCATATTTCTAATGGCTAATGATCGCAAGTATCTTTTCATATATTTGTTAGCTGCCTGAATATCTTATTTGGTGAAACGTCTGTTCATGTCCTTTGCTCATTTTTTGATTGGATTGTTTGTTTTTTTGTTGTTGAGATGTTGAAGTTTTCTATAAATTTTGGAGATAGACCCTTGTCCGCTATGTTGTTACCAAAACCTTTTTCCCAGTCTGTAGGTTCTCGTTTTACTCTTTTGATGAAGTCTTTCAATGAGTATAAGTATTTAATTTTTAGGAGATCCCAGTTTATATTCTGCTGTTTGCACATTTTTAGATATGTTTGATAGTCTATTTAAGCCATAAATTAGGGCCCCTAGGTTTGTCCCAATGTTTTCTTCCATGAACTTTATAGTTTTAGGTTTTATATCTAGGTCTTTGATCCATTTTGAGTTAGTTTTTGTGTATGGTGTGAGGTATGTGTCCTGTTTCATTTTCCTGCAAATAGGTATCCAATTTTGCCAGCACCATTTATTAAAGAGAATATTTCTTCCCCATTTAATGAACTTTGCCCCTTTGTTGAAGATCAGCTGTCCATAGGTGGATGGGCTTACTTCTGGGTTCTCAGTTCTGTTCCATTGGTCTATGTGTCTGTGGTTGTACCAGTACTTGGCTGCTTTGACTACTCTGGCTGTATAGTAGGTCCTGAGATCAGGAAGTGTGAGGCCTCCTACTTTGTTCTTCTTCCTCAATAATGTTTTACTTATCTGGAGCCTCTCTCCTTTCCATATAAAGTTGGTGATTAGTTTTTCCATCTTGTTAAAGAATGTTGTTCAAATTTGGATCAAGATTGCATTATATCTACACATCACTTTGGGTAATATTGACATTTTCACAATGTTAAGTCTTCCTATCCATGAGCATAGTACATTTTTCCATTTATGTAGGTCTCTTTTGGTTTCTTACAGTAGTGTTTGGTAGTTTTCTTTGTATAAGACTTTTATGTCTTTTTTTAGATTTATTCCTAAGTATTTTCTCTTTTTGGGTGCTATAGTATATAGTATTGTTTTCTTTTTTGGAGTTCTCTTTGTTAATGTAGAGGAATCCAACTGATTTTCACATGTTGATCTTGTACCCTGCCACTTTGCTGAATCCTTTTATTAGTTTCAGTAACTTTCTTGTGAAATCTCTGGTATTTTCTATGTATAGGATCACATCATCTGCAAATAGGGATAGCTTTACTTCTTCCTTACCAATTTGTAGTCCTTTATTTCCATTTTGCCTTATTACTCTAGCTAGGACTGCCAGTATGATATTGAATAAGAGTGGTGATAGAGGACATCCTTATCTGGTTCCTGTTCTCAAAGGGAGTGCTTTCAGTCTCTCTTCATTGAAAATAATGTTGGCTGTTGGGTTTGTATTTATGCCTTTAATTATTTTGAAGAATTTCCCTTCTATTCTTATTTTGATGAGAGTTTTCATCAGGAATGGGTGTTGGACTTTATCAAATGCCTTTTCTATGTCAATTGAGATGATCATGTGATTCTTCTCTGTTTTATTTATGTGGTGGATTACGTCGATTGATTTTATAATGTTGAACAATCATTGCATAGCTGGTATGAAGTCCACTTCATTGTGATATATCATTTTTTTTTGATATGCTGGTTAATTCTATTGGCTGGAATTTTGTTGAGAGTTTTTGCATCTATATACATGTGATTGGTCGATGATCAACCATTTTAGGAGGTAGCATATGCTCAAGAACTGATGGTATTAAGTAAGAAGTCCAAGCTGCACTGATGGCATTGGGAAAAACAAGGCTCCAGGAATTGATGCAGTATCAATTAAGATGTTTCAACAAATGGATGCAGCTCTGGAGGTGCTTACTCATCTGTGCCAAGAAATTTAGAAGACGGCTACCTGGCCAGCCAACTGGATAAGATCCATATTTGTGCCCATTCCAAAGAAAGGTGATCCAACGGAATGGAGAAATTATCAAGCAATATCATTAATATCTGTCCTATAGGGTTACTGTGAGTTGGAATTGACTTGATGGCAGTGGGTTTGGTTTTGGTTTTATCATTAATATCACAGGCAAGTAAAATTATGCTGAAGAAAACTGGAAAGCAGTTGCAGCAGTACATCAACAGGGAACTGCCTGAAATTAAAGCTGGATTCAGAAGAGGATGTGGAATGAGGGATATCATTTTTGTTGTTAGATGGATCTTGGCTGAAAACAGAGAACACTAGAAATATATTTATTTGTGTTTTATTGACTATGCAAAGGCATTAGATTCTGTAGATCATAACAAATTATGGATAACATTGTGAAGAACGAGAATTCCAGAACGCTTAATTGTCCTCTTGTGGAAGCTGTACATAAGCCAGAGGCAGTCTTTCAAACAGAACAAGGGTATACTCTGTGGTTTAAAATCAGGAAAGGTGTGCGTCAGGGTTGTGTCCTTTCACCATACTCAATCTGAATACTGAGCACATAATTTGAGAAAGTGGACTATATGAAGAAGAACGCAGCGTAAGGATGGGAAGACTCATTACAACCTGCAAAATTCAGATGACACAACCTTGCTTGCTGAAAGTGAAGAGGACTTGAAGCACTTACTGATGAAGACCAAAGACCACAGCCTTCAGTGTGGATTACACTTCAACATAAAGAAAACAAAAATCCTCACAACTGGGCCAATAAGCAATATCATGATAAACAGGGAATATATTGAAGTTTTCAAGCATTTAATTTTACTTGGATCCACAACCAACATCCATGGAAGAAGCAGTTAAGAAATCAAACGACATATTGCATTGGGAAAATCTACTGCAAAAGGTCTCTTTAAAATGTTGAAAACAAAGATGTCACTTTGCGGACTAAGGTGTGCCTCTGACCGAAGTCATGATATTTTCAATCTCACATGCATACGAAAGTTGGGCAATGAATAAGGAAGACAGAAGAAGAATTCATGCCTTTGTGTTATGTTGTTGGTGAAGAATATTGAATACCATGGACTGCCAGAAGAACTAACAAGTCTGTCTTGGAAGAAATACAGCCAGAGTGCTCCTTGGAAGCGAGGATGGTGAGACTTCGTCTCACGTACTTTGGACATGTTATCAGGAGGGATCAGTCCCTGGAGAAGGACATCATGCTTGGTAAGGTAGAGAGTCAGCAAAAAAGAGGATTGACACAGTGGCTGAAACAATGAGCTCAAACATAACAATGATTGTAAGGATGGCACAATACCGAGCAGTATTTCGTTCTGTTTTACATAGGGTCACTATGAGTCAGAACCCACTTGAAAGCACCTTACAACAAGAACAACAACATATTCATGAGGGTTACTGGTCTGTAATTTTCTTTTTTTGTGGTTTCTTTGTCTGGCTTTGGTATCAGGGTTATTCTGGCTTCATAGAGTGAATTTGGGAGTATTCCTTCCTTATCTATATTTTGGAATACTCTGCGTAGTACTGGCGTCAACTTTTCTCTGAATGTTTAATAGAATTCTCTAGTGAAGAAGTCTGGGCCAGGGATTTTTTTTCATTGGGAGTTTTTTTTCTTTAATGACCTCTTAAATTTCTATCTTTTGTTATGAGTCTGTTCAAATATTCTAGCTTAGTTTGTGTTAGTTTGAATAGGTAGTGTATTTCTAGAAATTTGTCCATTTCTTCTAGGTTTTCAAATTTGTTTGAGTACAATTTTTCATATTCTTCTGTTATGATCTTTTTATTTCAGTTGGTTGTGTTGTAACGTCACCCATCTTATTTTTTATTTGGGTTATTTGCATCTTTTCCTTCTTTTGTCAGTTTGGCCAATAGTTTGTCAATTTTATTGATCTCTTCAAAGAACCAACTTCTAGTCTTGTTGATTCTTTCAATTGTTTTTTCTGTTTTCTGATTCGTTTCTGTTCTAATCTTTTTTTTAATTTTCTTTCTTCTGGTGACTGTGGGCTTCTTTTGATGATCTTTTTATTTGAATTATAGGGTATGGGTATTGATTTTGGCCTTTTCTTCTTTTTTGATGAGTGTGTTTATTACTATAAATTGACCTCTGATTACTTCTTTTGCTGTTTCCCAAAGGTCTTGGTATGTTTTGCTTTCATTCTCTTTTAATTTTAGTAATTTTTTAATTTCATCTATTATCCAGTGGTTTCTAAGCAACGTGTTATTCTGTTTCCACGTATTTAATTTTTCCCTTGTTCTTCTTGTTATTGTTTTCTAATTTTATAGTGTTGTGAGCAGAGAAGATACTTTGTACTATTTTGATATTTCTAAATTTTTTGAGGCTTGCTTTGTGGCTTAAAATATGGTCTATTCTGGAGAATGATCCATGTGCATTGGAGAAGAATTTGTACTGTGCTGCTGTTGGGTGGAGTGTTCTGTATATGTCTATGAGGTCAAGTTGGTTGATTGTGATGTTTAGATCTTTTGTGTCTTTGTTGAGTTTCTAGTTCTGTCCTTCATCAAAAGTGGTGTGTTAAATTCTCCTATTATTATTGTGGAACTGTCCATTTATCTTTTCAATGCCGTAAGAGTTTGCTTTATGTATTTTGGAGGTCTGTCATTGGCTGCATAAATATTTATTATGGTTATGTCCTATTGGTGAATTGATCCTTTAATCATTATATAATGCCCTTCCTTGTCTTTTATGGTGGTTTTTGCCTCAAAGTCTATTTTATCAGCAATTAATATTGTTACTTCTGCTCTTTTTTTGTTTCTTTTTGCATGATATATTTTTCCTATCCTTTGATTTTTGGCTTATTTATAACTTTGTGTCTTGTAGACAACATATTAATGGGTCTTTTTTTTTTAAATTCATTTGGTTACTCTATATCTCTTGACTGGTGAATTTAACCCACTTATATTCAGTGTGATTATTGATAGGTATGAATTTATTGCTGTCATTTTGTTGTCCTTTTTTTGTGGTGTTGACAGTTTCTTTGTTTTGCTTGCTTTTCTGTACTGAGTTCTTTTCATTTATGGAGTTTCTATTCATTGCCTTCATTGTTGTTGATTTTGGTTTAACTGAGTCTTTATGATTTCTTCTTTTTTATTTTGGTGAGTAGGTTTATTAATTTTCTTTGTAGTTATCCTGAAATTTACCTTAATCTTCCTAAGTTAAAAATAGTCTGTTATATATTGATATTGCCTTGACTTCCTCTCCATGTGGAAGTTCTGTAACTGCACGATTTATTCCCTCTTTTTATTTTGAAGTTGTTGTTGTTTACAGATGGATATACCTGGTTCCCTTTTTTTCAGTCTGGTGAGTTTATTTTATTTTTGAGAGTTCTTTATCTTGGTTGATATCTGGGTGATGCTGTCATGTGTCTTAATCTCAGGTTGCTGTCTGGTGTTGTTTCTCTGTCCAAAGGACTACCTTTAATATTTCTTGAAACTTTGGTCTGGTTTTTTACAAATTTCCTTTATTTCCATTTATCTGGAAATGTCCTAGTTTCATCATTGTATTTAAGAGATAATTTTTCTGGATATATTAGGTTGACAATTTTTTCTTTCAAGGTTTTATATATGTCATCCCATTGTCTTTTGCCAACGTGGCTTCTGCTGAGAAATCTCAGCTTAGTCTTATTGGCTTTGTAGGTGACAGATTATCTTTCCAAACTACTTTCTGGATTTTTTTCTTTGTCTTTGGTTTTAAAAAGTTTGATTATGATATGCCTTTGTGGCTTCTTTTTGGATCTATCCTGTATGAGGTTTGTTGAACTTCTTGGATGGATATCTTCATGTCTTTCATGAAATTAAGGATGTTTTCTGCCAGCAAATCTTCAACAATTTTCTCTGTGCATTTTTTTTTTTTTTTAGTCTCCTCCTTTCCTAGAATTCCTATCAGTTACAAGTTCTTTCTCTTGATATTGTCCCATGTAACTCTTAGGCTTTCTTCATTTTTCTTCATTCTTTTTTTCTGAATGTTCATCAAATAAATTAGTATCAAGGGATTTTTCCTCTATTTCACTGATTCTGTCTTCCATTGATTCAATTCTACTCCTGTGTCCTTCCACTGAGTTACCTATTTCTGAAACTTTTTTGTTAATCTTCTGGGTTTCTAGTTGCTGTTTTTGTATGGTTTCTAGTTGTATATTTATTTTGTCATTTTGTTCTTGTATTGTTTTCCTGAATTCTTCTAGGATTTCATCTGTGTTTTCCTTGATCTGTTTGAGGACCCTATATATAAGTCTTTTGAATTCCTTATCAGGTAGATCTATTACCATTTCTTCCTCAGGAAGGTTTTCTGCCTCTTTATTTGGTCACTTGCTTGAGCCATCTTGTCCTGTTTCTATATATGATTTGATATTGTCTGCTGTCTCTGAAGCATTAAGGTGTTATTTTACTTGTGATTTATTGTTCTATTTTGTTTTGATGTATCAGTGCAGGTGAGTCTGGCATGCTTCATTGATTGTCCATCTGGTGGCATGAGAGTGTTCACCACCTGTCTCCAGGTGGGCATGGCTGCAGCAGGCAGGGTGAGCCCACATCGCTCTTCATTGTGTGTGAGAGACAGCTGAGAGTGTGCTGGGCCAGCGCTGGCTGCTCTCTGTCATCCGTTCAGCAGAGCGGGAATGCTCACAGTTGTGGAAGCATTCTCTCCACCCACTTGGTGGGCCAGTGTGCAAGGGGCAGGTTGGGGCAGGTGGCAGGGGAGCTTGGAGGCAATCTTTCCACCTGCTCGGTGGGGTGGCAGGTGAGGAGTGTTATGGGGCGGTGTCTGGGGGTGCAGTGGTGCCTTCTCAGCCCACTTGGCAGAATGGTAAGAGAGAGTTTGGGTGGCTCCGGTGGCTGGGAAGTACTCTCTCTCCCCTGCTAAGCCTTCCTCCTCCTTCTTTTACTTTCTCTCCTTAGTTCCAGTTCATGTCCTGCTCACCTTGCTTCATTCCACGTATGTCTGCACAGTTTCTCTGTCTGCTTTTTGGAGTTCTGTGAAGTTGCCTTCCTGTGCTCTTCACCTTGGATGGCTGCTGGCTTTGTCTGAAGATGGCCAGGTTGTGCCATACTAGCTGGCAGGGCACCTCTGCTCTGTTTCTCTCCTCATTGGCAGTTTCATTCCACTTCTTCTTCAAATCAGTGTTTAATCTAATTCTTTATCCTTTCATTTGATGCTCAGGCTTCCAGGATTGTCCTCTGTAACTGTTTCACTTGGTTTCTCGGGTCTTTGCTGCAGAGAGAAGGCATAGTGTGTCTGACTAAGCAGCCATCTTGGCTTCCCTCCTAGGTGTTTTCTTTAGAAGGGAGGGAGGGAGATTGCAATACTTTCAGGTTAGGTCTCTAGTATCAGTCAGACTAAGTTATAACATTACCTTCTCCAAACACATTGCTAAGCAGTTTGCACTGACATTATGGAAAGCCAGAGGTCTCCCTGCTTTCCCTCCGACATTACTTGAAACTTCAGGTGAATCAATAATGTATTTAGCCTTTTCAAATTAATTCATGGCCTACGTAAGTCAAGGAGGCAGATGGTATTGCCAGGTGTTGCCCCCAAGACAACCTGGTCTTGCTAGATGGCAATTACCTCACTCTACTCAAACTTTTCCTTGTCTCGTAAATCCTCTTTAAAGGGTGTTCTCAGTCTTGGGTCTGCAGGTCTCTGGGCATTCACAGCATTCTCCATTTCTTAGGTTCAGCTGTGAGTAATCCTGCAGAGTCAGAAGTAGCTGTGATACTGAGGTACAGTGCAAAGATCACTCTAGTTCAAGTTCTGGGACCCTGGCTGGGATTGGGGACCAGAAGAGTTCTGTGAGAATAGACACAGGTTTCAGTAAGATAGAGAACATTTCATTCTGTTATACATAGGGCCACCATAACTCAGAACTGACTTGACAGAACTACAAGAGAGGGAAACCCTCCTAGACAATAGGCAAAGCTAGTCTTTGACTCTGGGATGCTATTAGAATTGGGACCTTCATTACACCATTTGGAACTTTCCCTCTATATAGTTGTGAGTAAACTCATGAAGGTAACCAAAATCCCTCTGTGGTCTCAACATATTTGATTTGAAGATAGAATCCAGAATTTCTGCTTGCAGGGCCAATAAGTCTTCCTTTGTAATTGTCACAAAGGCAAAGTAGGTGGAATTGTTTCCTCCTCTTATACCTTCTGTTCTCCATTGATTTTTACCTACATATAAGAAATAGGACACACTGTATGATTTGCTCATATCCACAAGAAACCCAGATGGATGGATTTGTAAACAACTTGAGGGGAGAAGCTGAGTTTTTACACATTTCCTACGCCTCTCTCCTTTTTAGAGTTCTGTGAAGTTGCCTTCCTGTGCTCCTCACCTGGGATTGCTGCTGGCAATCTCTCTCAGTGTCTGAGGCATAGTTGAACAGATGATAGGGTACAAATAAATACTGTAAAATAAATTTTATAAATCTAAAAAATGCAAGCTTGTCTATAGTGCCAGAGTTGTAAGAGGGAGTGATTGCCATTGAATCGATTCTGACTCATAGTGACCGTACAGGACAGAGTAGAACTGTGGTTTCCAAGGAGTGGCTGGTGGATTCGAACTGTAATCCTTTCGGTAAGCAGCTGAGCTCTTAACCACTGTGCAACCGGGGCTTCTTTGGAGTGCAGGATGTGTTAATTGTCTTGATTGTGATGATGGCTTTGTGGATATATATATACACAGGTCAAAACTTTTAATTTCTATACTTTAAATATGTGCAGTTTATTGTAAATCAATTATGTCTCAATAAATTTTAAATATAGATCTAGGCTAATGTTTGTCAATAATATGTCAATTTGAGTCAATAAGAAAATTACTACCATGTTTTGATGGTTTTTTTGACAATATCTGTTAAAACTTTAAAAAATGCTCTTTAATCTAGCCATTCAATTTCTAGAAACCTTCTATAAAGAAATAAAAACATCAATGCTCAAGTTTAGATGCAAAAGATGTTTATTGCAGCATTATTTGAAGAGCTGAAAAAATAGAAATCAGTAAGGAAATTCCAATATCTTAAATTATGAGCTAGCATGTAGCTTTTAAAAAGATTTGTATTTATTTACCTAGAGTAAAGACCATGTGATATTGTTAAGTAAAAAAGGCAAGGTGCAGAGTAACTTGCATATTAACACGTGGTTTTTATAAAACAACAAAAAATCCCCCTCTACATGTGTACATATGTTTGGAGATTTTTTTAATGGCCAGAGAGAAGGAAATCAAAGTTGGTTACTTAGATAGTGGTGTTGAAGTCGGAGATGGTTAATTCTTAAAAAAATACGTATATCTTTTCATTGGTCCCCTCTCATTGAAGTGAGCATTTATTACCTTAATATCTTTGAAAAATAATTCTGATGGTAATATTTTATCAATTACACATATTAAATAGTAAGTTACCCTCCTCAAAATAAAACAAAAACAAAAGGAAATTCTTTCACACTCTTACAAATCAGTGAAGTAAAAATCATGGGCTTTAGATTCACGCAGACTTTAAGTTCAAGTTTAGGCTCAAGTATTAGCTATCAGATGACTTTGGGTAAATTCCTCAAACTTTCAGCTTCTTAGTTCCATCATTGTAAAAAAATGGAATAATAATATCTAATTCTTTGATTTGATCTAAAGATTAAATTAGGTAACATGTATAAAGAACCCAGCATGGGAGGTGTCCTAATGATATCTGTTCCTTAACAATCTTAAGTAGGCATCAAAATATTGCAGAGCCACCCTTGAAAGCCAAGCATCATCACAGTCTAAGTTTTGGTTTAAGCTGTCCCCTGTTGTTGAACTGCCCTTTTCCTCCTTCTCCATGTCCCAAATTCTGTCCCATCCTTCGAGGCACAGCTCAAATATTATTACCTCTGAGAAGTTTTCCCAGACCTCACAAGGCAGCATTAATCTTGCTGTCCTGCTCCCATATCTCCATGTCTGTGCCTCTGTTATACCATATCATGCGGAGTGCAGTTAGTTGATTATGTGTTTATTGTCATGGATTGAATTGGGTACCCCAAAAATATGCATATCAATTTGGCTAGGCCATGATTCCCAGTATTGTGTGATTGTCCACCATTCTGTCACCTGATATGATTTTCCTATGTGTCGTAAATCCTATCTCTATGATGTTAATGAGGTGGGATAGGCGGCAGTTATATTAATTAGGCAGGACTCAATCTACAAGATTGGATTGTATTTTGAGCCAATCTCTTCTGAGATATAAAAGAGGGAAGGGAACACAGAGACAGGAGGACCTCATACCACCAAGAAAGCAGCACAGGGAGCAGAGCACATCCTTTGGACCCAGGGTTCCTGTGCAGAGAAGCTCCTAGTCCAGGAGAAGATTGATGAGAGGGACCTTCCTCCAGAGCCAACAGAGAGAGAAAAACTTCCCCTGGAGCTGACGCCCTGAATTTGGACTTCTGGCCTACTAGACTGTGAGAAAATAAATTTCTCTTTGTTAAAGCCATCCACTTGTGGTATTTCTGTTATAGCAGCACTAGATGACTAAGACACTTATGTCTTCTGCAGTGAGACTATGAGCTATTTGAAGGCAAGAACTATGGTGTGTCCAACTTTCCATCCTTACTACCTTGCTCTTTGGTAGAAGTTCTATGACTCTGCATTTCTTGACTTAATGCATAATACAACAAAAATTTATTGAACAGCTACTCTCTACCAGACAGTGTTCTAAATTAGTCACTATTATGCCACGAAAAGTGAGCCAAAGAGGGAAAAATTTTGTCTCATGAAGCTTATTTACATCATATTAGGTGCAGGCAGAAAAAGGAACAAAATAAATAAGGTTTTACACTGTGTTAAAAAGTGAGTGCTATGGAGAAAAAATAAAGTGAAGGAAATAGAGAATGTTGGACCAGAGGGTACAATTTTAAGTAACGTGTTCAATGAGGGCCTCATTGAGAAAAGAATATCTGAGAAAGACTTAAAGAATTGAAGGAGCAAGACATGTGACTATCTTGGAGAAGAGTATTTTAGGCAGAAAAAACAAACAAACGAAACCAAACCAGTTACCTTCCAGTCGATTCTGACTCATGGAGTCCTCCTATGTTGCAGAGTAGAACTGCTCCATAGGTTTTTCAAGGCTGTGACCTTTTGGAAGCAAATCTTCAGGCCTTTCTTCCATGGTGCCTCTGGGTGGGTTTGAACCTCCAACCTTTTGGTAACTAGTGGAGCACTTAACCATTTGTGCCACCCAGGGACATTTTAGGCAGAGGGGAGAGTACATGTAAAGGCTCTAAGGGAGGGACATGCCTGGAGTATTTAAAAGAAAGCAAGAATCCTAATGTAGCGGAGGAGTGGAGGGAGCAAAAGGATAAGTAGGAGGAGAAGAAATGGGAAGTGGATAGCTAACTGGGATAGAATCTTAATCACCATTGTGACGAAATTAGAAAGATGAAGCTTTTGTTCAGAATAAGATTGGAAGTTGCAGAAGGAAATGACATGATTTGAATTATATTTTAATAGAACTAATCATTCTCCTCAGCATTTCTATAATGAGTAAGGTGTACATTTCCTCAAGTACTTCAGGTCATGGTAGGGACTTTGAGGTTGGCAACAGGAATAATGATGCTGCAGACTGTATTCTTGGAGTCTGTGAGTGGTATAAATGGTTAACACACTTGGCTGCTAACTGAAAAGCTGGTGGTTCAAGTCTACCCACAAGCACCTTGGAAGAAAGGCCTGGTGATCTATTTCTGAAATCAGCCTTTGAAAACTCTATGGAGCACAGTTCTGTTGTGATACACATGGGGTCACCACGAGCTGGAATTGGCTTGGCAACTGGGTTGCTTTTGGGGCTGTGTCTTCAGGGTTTCATGGAGTAGCGCTGTGTTGGGGATTAGACAAACCAGATTGGAGTACCCACTTAGCCACTACTAGCTCCAGGATCTTAGCCATCATGTCATTTAGCCTCCCTGGGCCTCAATTTCTTCATCTGTCATATGAAAAAAATAATGCCTAACTACCTTACTCTAATTGCATCGTGATTATGAGAAAATGGTGAGATGATGAAAGTGAAAGGGTCATAAAAGAAAAACACTATGCAAATGCAAGAGATTTTTGATCTTCAATAATAGGTATAGCTGATGGCAGTGGAGTGGGATACTGTTGGAGGGTAGCAAGAGAAGATAGAGAAGGTTAGGAAGAGGAGTCATACATTGTAAAGCAATTGGGAAACCTTGAAAATCTCTATAGGTCACTGAAGATCTAGCACAGCTAATTCTTAATTAGTAGTGCAGCAAAGTGCTATTTTGGCACTTTTTTTTTATTTTACCAATATCAATGAATGATTTCAAAATGTACAACAAATAGCTGAAAATAAAGGCAGAGAAACTATGGTAGCATATATTTCTCACACGTAGGTAGTATACCGAATATTGTAGTTACAGTAAGTGTTATTTCCCAGGCAAAAATTAAAAAAAACCAAAAAAACAAAAACCTGTTTCCAATTCCAAATCATAGCAACCCTATATGGGAGAGTAGAACTGCCCCTTAGGGTTTCCAAGGCCGTAATCTTTACAGAAGCAGACTGCCACGTCTTTCTCCTAAGGAGAGGCTGGTGGATTCCAACCACTGACTGTTTGGTTAGCAGCCAAACACTTAATCATTGTACCACCAGGGCTTCTTTAGGCACAAATTAGGGACTCAAAATCTGAAAAGGGATATTTTGACCACAGTTGGTGGGGAGAAGTAGTCTGTGCTTCAGATGGAGAATGTAATAGAAATCTGAGGTAATCTTGTTTAAGAGGGACATGATATTTAAAATTGATGCAATCCTGGAGAAGGCAGAGGATGGATTGTCTGAATTAATTGTGGAAAATAATTGTCATTTTTCAGTATTTAGTAGGCATTGATTATCGGCTTAATCATCTACCCTGTTAAAGGTTCCTTGTGTTACATGCAAACCTATTCTGTTAAGTAAAACTAAGCAGACAGACAGACAAACAAACAGAAGATTTATTGAACAGACACTGAGATTGCTTTAGGATCAAAGTTTTGGGGGTGGACAGCACTCAAGGCAGCTCTTGAGCACTCAGTAGCAGAAGCACGTGAATCTTTTCCTTTAGCCTAGCACACTGCCAAGATTGTTATCTTGCTCTGTGAATTCAGTCTTCTTGTCTTAGTGTCCACATTAAATAATTCTGTGTGACTCTTTCTGGCTCAACTAGGTTGCTGTTTTACTTCCCCTCAGGGTCAATCCTTTATAGCCAAGTGGGCAGAAATTACAGCAATAGCTACTGAGGAGCACTCTTGTGTAATGAGGAGGTAGAACAAAAGGGTTGCACTAATGCTTTTCAAGGACTCTTCCATCTCTGATCCTCTGCTATTCTACGAGAATAATAATGACTATGTGGAATGGCAATAAACTCTTTAGTTAAAAAGAAGAAATCACTTTTTCAGTTACCAACACAGGAGAGTAAACTCAGATATTTTTTAAAGGTATTCCAAAAAGAGTGCTTGAAACTTTTAACTCTGAAATGTCATGCATTTTTAGGGGTTAAGGGTTTGTTTATTGGAGTCAAGTTCAAATCCTCTTTCTATCACTATTGGTCCTGTGACTTGGGACTTTATCTGGGCTTCCACTTCCTCATCTTGAACAATTCTTTGCTAATTCTAGCTAATAATAATGTTTATGTATTTGGTGTTTTTTTAACCATTAAAAACTTTAATGCTCAGAAAAAATTATTACCACCAACAAAAAACTTCTCCTTGAGCTAAGACATATGACCTCAAAGAGGACACATTTGCTCTGACTTTCTAGTTAGAAGAAAAAATGCAAAGTCAAGGTATTCAAAATTAGTTGACTTTGATAGAAGCCAAGGCCTGAATCCTGAGAACTTGCTAGGAGCTACTTTTAGGCCTTTGTCCTGGAGGAATTGTGAAGCATAGGAACTAGAAAAACAAGAGGTGACTAGCCTTGAATTGTCCAGGAACCAGGTAGGTGTGTCCTTAGAAACACAAGCCAGAGAGAAGGAAACAATTACCAGCTAAAGAGTGCTTAAGAGTTAAGAAAAATACAAAGAACATTGAATCATTTATTTACTAATTAACTTTTAATGCCTTTGTATTTTAAAATGTGAGATGATTTATAATGAAAATCAGGTATCATTAAATAGGTACAGAGAAAATCAATAAGCAACAAACAAAAAAAACACAAGGTATGTAGAGGAAGAATCAACAGCAAGGGTGAAGGGAGAGTGCATAGGTTAAACGTAAGAATAAACTGAGCCATTAGCTTCCCTCTGAGTTTCCAGATAGACAGGGAAGAGAAAAACAAAGACACCAAATCACATAAATCGTATAATCAGAAAAGAGGAAGCAAACTTTATGCTCAGTAATTTTTTTTCTGTATCTAAAGTCTAAAACACTCCATAGGAAAGATATGGAGTGATGTTGTGCCCAACAGCAGCTTTACCCATCAACTGCATGAAAAGTTCCTGTTAAACTTATTCCTGAGCCCCTTCCCAGGAGGTTCTGACTCAGTAAATCTAAGAATGAAACTTAGTATGTTGTAGTATATTTTTCTTAATCCAGTAAATGATAGAGAAATTATATATAAATTTATATTGAAATTAAGAATAAACAAAGTGCTTCCCGACGTGGGATGCAGAACATTTTCTTAATAAACTTTGTTATGCCAATTGACCTAGATGTCCCCTGAAACTATGGTCCCTACTCCTCAGCCCCAGCTACTCTGTCCCTTAAAGTGTTTGGGTGTGTTCAGGAAACTTCTTAGCTTTTGCTTTGGTCCAGCTGTGCTGACTTCCCCTGTATCACGTGTTGTCCTTCCCTTCACCTAAGAT
>NW_004444066.1:4659531-4691695 GCF_000243295.1 Trichechus manatus latirostris | reverse complement strand
TGATTCCCAGTATTGTGTGGTTGTCCTCCATTTTGTGATTGTAATTTTATGTTAAAGAGGATTAGGGTGGGATTGTAACACCCTTACTAAAGTCATATCCCTAATCCAATGTAAGGGGAGTTTCCCTGGGGTGTAGCCTGCACCACATTTTATTTTACAAGAGATAAAAGGAAAGAGAAGCAAGCAGAGAGGAGAGACCTCATACCACAAAGAAAGAAGCATGGGGAGAAGAGCACGTCTTTAGACCAAGGGTTCCTGCATGAAGAAGCTCCTAGCCCAGGGAAAGATTGATGACAAGGACCATCCTCCAGAGCTGACAGAGAGAGAAAGCCTTCCCCTGGAGTTGACACCCTAACTTTGGACTTCTAGCCTACTAGACTGTGAGAAAATAAATTTCTCTTTGTTAAAGCCATCCGCTTGTGGTATTTCTATTTTAGCAGCACTAGATGACCAAAACACACACACACACACACACACACACACACACACACACGCGTAAACACAAGAAAGCAAATTTAGCCTTAAAGATGTTAAATGACTTAAAACACAAAGACAACTTGAATCTACATGGTTTCAAGTGATGCAGGAAACTAGGAGTTAAAATAGTAGGTCTATTAACATAAGGAAATCTTGCCAATGTGGTTGAGCATAGGTTGGGAGGGTCTCAGAATAATCAAGCGTCCAATTATTGAGTGCTTATATATATTTTTTCTGGAGACTGTATCCTTTTTTACTTACCACCTGAGACTGTATGCAGTAAAGCCCTCTGATACTCATCCTTCCCTCTGGGCATTCCTTCTTATCTCCTTTTACCAAGGCCCTTTTATTTCCTTACATTTTTCTGGGGTACACTGTGCTAAATGATATAGCAGACTGTAAACTTCTCAATGGCTTGACAGTGCTATTCATCTTGATAGCATTGGTAGAATCTGACATTTAGTAGACATGGATTAAGTAAGCACTAAAGGAATGAATACAAAAGGGGTATATGTCTTTAGGAGAAAGATGTGAGTGCTTTATCCATCTATCTGTCTAGCTAGCTAGCTATCCAAATTTAGGAAACATCTAGAACTTTGGATGCATTTCCTAGACTAGAGAAATGCATTTCTGTGAATCACTTAATTCTCAAGTGATGATTTGTCTTTGATTAGATGAGGCAATGATCATACAAATGCAACACTTAAAGCTACTTATTAAATGTACAGTCACTTGGATTTAAAGAGTCACTCTCCTCATCAAACCACCCAAAATTTATTCTCTACTTTAGAGGCTTCCTTCTCTTTAGCTAATTTTCATTTTTTAATCCCTAGACTGAGCCATTCCTTTCTGCCAATCAGGGCATCTAAATTAGATGCAAGAATCTACTCGAAGTTTGTTATGAGGAGTTAAAAAAAACTCTGGCATTAAGATCTGGAAGAATTAATGTTCCCACATTTTTAACATTAATAACACCTCCAGACCCTCAACAAGATGGATTGACACAGTGGCTGCAACAATGGGCTCAAGCATAACAATGATTGTGAGGATGGCGCAGGACCAGGCAGTGTTTCGTTCTCTTGTACACAGGGTTGTCATGAGTCTGAACCGACTCAACGGCATCTAACAACGACAACATCTCCAGTTGTTTATCTTTACATCCCTACTGAGTCTCAGGGAAGTTGACCTGCCCAGGGTCACACAACGAATAAGTGGCCATGTTTGAAGTTGAACCTGTGTCTTCTCTCTTTTGTTTTTTCTTGTCCTGCATGTTTCCCTGCCTATTGATCTGCCTCATAGTTCGAACATCTAGGACAGTACTCCAAGGATTTAGAGTGTGGATACCAATGGGTAGAGGTGTGCCCCAGCAACCTGCAACAAGAGATAAACTGTTCGCTGAGAAATGGGAACCAAGCACATCAGTGAGTGTTTCTAGAAGCTTCGCTGGTTTAGGGTGAGAGTCAGGAGTGTCTGGTTTGGGTATGTCTTGATTTCAATTCCCAAGCCTGATTTTCATTCATGAAAGCTTATGGAAAAGGGTGGGCTAAGTTCCGGGGTAATAAGACAGTAGCTTCCTGAGCTTACACTAATCACACCCAAGTTATGAAATGGAGCCAGTATGAAAAAGGAGCTTTCCAAGACCAGATAACAAAGAGAAGCTGGGAAAGGCCAGGCTTCCTGGGGATGCACATAAGTTAATTCAACTAACCAGAGCAGCATGGTCTATTTGTATGGGGACATCAGGGCCTGTCTAAGATCACACAGCTTAACCAGTATGTTCTATTGCATCCTCCCATACTATTCAACTCCGTACTCCGATAGCACTATGGCTTATTGATGGAGCACAGATTCTGGAATCAGGCTTCTTAAGTTCAAATTCTTCCCTCCTACCTTATTAACATGGCCAAGTTCATTAATTTCCCTGGCCTTGGTTTCTTTATTTATACAACTTAAAAACAACATTACCTATTTTTTATAGGGATGTTAAAAATAAATAAAATATTGCATATAAAACATTTAATGCCTCAAACAGAGTAAATACTCAATCCATGGTAGCTATTGATATTAGTTTTCCGGCTCTGACGTTTCTGTTACCCATTCTCAAGAGAGATTTGAATAGAGACAGTGCTAGTTCTTTTTCCTGGAATTAGGTTCAGCAAAGTTTTCTCTTCTCACGAGTAAGTAGTTGCATGGTTCCATTGAACCTTAGCTTTTAGTGAGTACAATCCCATCTTTCACAGACAGGACTTACACTAAGCAAGTTCCTAGGAGAGTTGTGGTAGGACTCATGTCTCCTAACTCTCAAGGCTGTACTTGTTTTACCCCACAATTGCGCCTCTTCTCTTAAGAAAATCTAATGAAGTCAGCCAACACAGGATGATAAAAATACATCTATTTAAAATTAATTGAAAAAAAAAACTAACTCAATTACTACAGTAAGAAGAAAAATATGCACATTCTTTCTCTTGTATATAGACAAGGGTACACAGATTCATTAAACAAAATCAGACAGACTTTTTTTCTTTGTCTGATATAACGTATTTTTATGCAAACGACACACACCTTCTGTTTGTTTGCCAGCTGCTCTCTCTCCCTCCCCTGTGAGATATTTTAGTAAGTGCATTATGCTAATTTTCTAACAGCAACATGTAAAAAACAATTAGCATAGCAGCACTTATAAAAATACCTTGTGAGAGGAGGGGTCGGTTGGCAAACAAACATAGAAGGCACACGTTATTTTCATAAAAATATGGTACTATTATTTTAGTTACAAATTTTAGGTTAAAATCACCTGGGGAGGTCACTTTGCTGGACGTTCTCCTTTTTTATCTCCAAATTCCATAAAGCTTCTTGAAAGGAAGAAAAATAAAGAGAAAAAAATGAATTATGATTTAGACTCAACAGAAGGATCACTAAGGTATCTTGTAAAGTTTGAGCCACACTTTTCTTCTCCAGATTTTTCTATGTCAGAAGAAAATAAGACCTAAGATTTCTTTAGTAGTTTATAGTTGGCAAGCCATGTACGCATAATTATCTCTCTGAATCTGCCAACAAACTTATTAGTTAAGTGTGTTTTCCTTTATAAACTCTATGGAGTCAGATATATTGGTGTATTTGTTTATAACTCATCCTAGCACCTACAACAGTGTCTGGTGCATAATATTATTAATACACATATGCTGAATTAACAAGTTTTTATCTCTTTTTATGAATTAAATAAACCAAAGTTTAAAGAGATTAAACAACCTGACCAATGCATACAGCTGGTAAATTTTAAAGCAAAATCTTTAACTTAGATCTCCAGAGTCAAGAATCAATACCAGAGACACTATATTCTACTGCTCAAGGATTGAACATAGGGGTAGCTTATAAGAAGGTATAAAAAGACTAAAGTATGGCCTATGAGGAGCTTATAGTCTAGTGAAGGAAGCAGGTATACTCAGGTACAAGTAATTTAAAACAATGGGCGGTGGGGAGGGAAGCTATTATGAACATTCCTACAAAGCATTATGAAATCCCTGAGTATGAATAACTGACTTCTAATTACAGGGGCATATGCAGACTTCACTGATCTGGTCTTTCAACTGGATCTTGGAAAATTATGAGAATGTTTTCAGGTGAACAGAGTAGAGTTGGGGTTAGGGGAACAGGCATTGATGGCAGCAAGAAAAGCATGTGCAAAGACATTGGGAGTTTAGAAAAACATGACCTGTTCTGAAAATAGAAATCATTTGTCTTTGGGGCATCAAGTGTTTGACTGCAGAGGTGAGAGATGTGACTAAAACATATACTGGTATTAGGAAGGGTCTTTAACATCAGCATTTGCTCTTTGTTTTGTAGGCAATGAAAATACATGAAAGCGGTTCAAGCATGGCATGACCAAATTTGTGTTTTTGTTATATAACTCTAGTCGTATGTAGAGAATGGATTGGAGAGAGAAGAGACAGGAAGCAGTGAAACTAACTAGAAATCTAATAAAAGAGCTCAGGAAAGAGATGATAACTCAACTAGATAACCTCTCAGTGGTGTTGAAGAAAAGAAATGGAAAATGAAAAGAAAAGGGAAAAAACGAGGTAGAATAATCAGGAACTTGATGAAGGTGTTGATGAGCAGGATGAATCCAAGAGGACTTGAGGTTTCTAGATTCTGCGAGGGTGAAATATGTCTTACTAAGATAAGGAACATAGGAAGAGGGTGAGATGATGGGTTTGGGCTTAGACCAGTTGAGTTTAAGGTATTGATAGAAAAACTAGGTGGGGTTTTCTAGGAAACAAGTAGTTCTCTCAGTATGTAGCTCAGGAAAAAGACTGCAGTACAGATCTGAATTTGGAAGTTATCGGATTATATGCAATATTCTCAGTGTGAAGCTGTGGTGTGAGAAGCCAAGCAGGCAACCTTTGTACTTTTGAGAAGCAAGGATATTTAACAAGACAAAGCTTGAAGTAAAATCAAATAAAAAGAAGGAGAAAGAGTCCTGCACTAGCCATGAAAATTTCAAGGAAAGAACATTCGAGGCAGAAGGGAGAGCAAGGGCAAAGAGCATGAGATGGGTGTGAATTAAGTTCCAGGAAGAGGAAGAATGCCATTTGGTCAGAATATAATGAGGGAAAGGGAAAATGGTACTATCATAAAACGTCATTTTTTAGTTCAGATCTGACAACAGTTTTTTTAGAATCTCAGATAGTCAACTTTCAGGGTAAATAGAGAAAAAAATGTACTATTTTATATTTGAGGAATTCTCCAGGGAAGGAATAAAAACTATTATTGTTCCAACTCTTTGGGTGGCTATTGTTGTGATTCACAACAATATTAATTCAGCAGGAGCTAATCTGTACTCTGTAAATAATGGGTGTTGCTCTTATTGCTTGCTTATCACTTTCCTTCTTGTTTATATTAACAATCATGAGAAGGCAACAGTTGAAAAAGCAACAGCAATGGGAAAAAAAAATCAATAACAAATAAACTCCTTTAAGTTTCAACAATTTGTGGAGGAGGATTGCATGCAAAGACCTGCCCAGTCAGATGATACCATGTTGATTTAAGCAGATCAGAGATTACAAAAAGGTTCCAGATATATTTATATAGAAGTAAGTTCTTAATTTATTTTTGTTTATAGACCTCATTGAGAATCTAACAGACACCATAAATACTTCCCTAGAAAAATTAAAACATTCACATTTATACAAAATGTGCATAAAAATTTACAGGCTATTTGGGCCCTTATGGCCTATCTATGTGGTCCAGAGCACCTAATCAAGGGGTTTCAAAAAACTTACTGTATATTAGAGTCACTTGGAAAGCTTGTTAGAAAGCATAAGCTGAGCCTTGCCCCCAGAAGGATGTGAAATGGGATGTAGGAATCTGCACTTCACATAAGTTCCCCACGGGATTCTGAAGCAGGTGGGTAACAGACCACACTTGGTCAAACTTTGCTTGATCAATAGGCTAGGAGTATGCCCAGAAGAGGATTAGAGGGTGGAGGCTTAGAGAGGGGGAGGTTGAAAGCACCTAGAAATTCAGGAGAGAGAATATGATCCTGGAAAGCTGAAATTAGGCAGTTTGATGCAGGGAGAATAAACAATAGGGTAAAGTAGATGTGAAAAATCAGAGCTTTGCAAGTTGGAGCAAGACGTATTAGGAGTGGGGCACAGGACCTTGGAAAATGGTTGAGAACATTGGGAAGACACTTGGCAAGGTAATCTGTCACTGAGACAATCCCTTGTGATAAAAACAAGAAACAAAACAAAACAACAACAACAACAAAAACTCTCAGGTAAGAAGATTCTTTAGATTGCCTTTGAGGAGAGATTGTCTGCTGTCTCCCTTAGTCCTCTTGAGCTACTCAAGCTAGAAAATGAAAATGGGATTTATTACACACATCGCTAACGAATATATCACTATCCACCACGTTCACTAAAGAGTCATAGTACCCGCACTGGGTGAGTCCTTTTTTCTTTAACTTTACAGATGAACAAATGGAGGTACTCAGGGAAGAAGACACGTGCCCAAGATCACCCAGTAAAATAGCACCTGTGCCAAGACCAGAACCTAACTTTCTGTCCCATGGTCCAGTGCTCTTCCTCCTCCTTACTTGGTCCTACAATAAAACATACTGTATGGAACTATTTGATGGAAATGTGCTAACCCTGAAAAGAGTTCAGAACGTTCATTTAGACACAAAATATACCTTAAGATAGGGCAATATTTTTTAATTAAAAATAATACATTGACGTATGCCACAAATTTCGTTTTTCATTCATTTAATGCAATGCAGTCATTATCAACAGCAAAGCGGACAATATCAAGACTTGTCTCAATGCTTACTTGCCCCCTGACATGGAGTGGAGGATGAATTCGACTGCATTGTCAATGATCTCTGTGCCCAGGGTGTGCAGAAATTTTGGAAAATTGTCTGTGTTGTTGTCTGAGTCAGCTGGCTTATCATCTGGCTTGCCATCTGGTTTGTCATCTGAAAAACAGAATAGAGGCTCAGAGACGATTCTTAGCAACAAGAAAGGGAAGTCTCTTTTCTTTGCAGCTAACTCCTAGAGACCGTTGTTCCACTCCCCCTCACTAATTATGCATTTTCATGTTGTTACATTTATTGAACATTTAATGCCTTTCTGGTTAAAGTCTTTACATGCATTATTCCAACAAAAAGATAGGTAGACACCTTGATACTTAGGGAGACATTGGCTCCATTTTGTGGATAAGAAAATTGAAGCTGTAAGACAGTACACAATACAGGGGAAGCCAGCACAACTTGTATAAGCAAAGGTCATGGAAGCTCCATAGACACATCCAAACTCCCTGAGGAACTGAATTGTTAGGCGAAGGGCTGTGGGAACCATGGTCTTGGGGAACATCTAGCTCAATTGGCATAACACAGTTTATAAAGACAATGTTTTACATTCTACTTTGGTGAGTAGCATCTTGGCTCTTAAAAGCCTGTGAGTAGCCATCTAAGATACTCCACTGGTCTCACCCCTTCAGGAGCAAGGGCTTATGAAGAGAACAGGATACAAAGAAAACATTAGTCCAAAGGACTAATGGACCACAGCTACCAAGGCCTCCACCAGACTGAGTCCAGTACAGCTAGATGGTGCCCGGCTACCACCACAGTGTGCTCTGACTGAAATCGCAATAGAGGATCCCGGACAGAGCTGGAAAAGGATGTAGAACAAAATTCTAATGCACAAAAAAAAAAAAAAAAAAAAAAGACCAGATTTACTGGCCTGATAGACTGGAGATACCCCAAGAGTATGGCCCCCGGACACCCTTTTAGCTCAGTGGTGAAGTCACTCCCAAAGTTCATCATAAAAAAAAAAGAGAAAAAAAAAAGAAAACGGAAGCTCACAGAGACTAAGTAACTTGTCTAGAGTTAAGCAGCTAATAAATGTCAGTACCAAGATTGAAAAACAGATTTCAAACCCTGGTCTGTCTGGAATTAGATTCTTAATCACTCTGTGATGAATGGCACAATCTTTGACAGAAAAGTTATGATATAACCACAAGTCTGTTGTAACATTGAAAATAGTATAATAATGATGATGACAGAGAGAAATTCTATTATTTTTGTGTCACCTAATAGTTTTGCAAATAATGTGTGATTTTACCTCTAAACAACTTTATTGGCTGTATATTTTTTAGTTCACTGGACTGAGAAACTGAAAAGTTTATGTGACTTGCAGAAGACCGCCCAAACAGCAAGAGAAGAAGATGGGACTACAACTGTAGACCTTTTACTTATGACAAGTAATCAAGTGTTCTTTGGACTGAGAGCAAAAAATCCAGAGAAAGGTAAGTTAGTGAGATCCTTTAGGAGTCTTTAACCTTTGCTTAGTGGTCTTAATTCTTCAGGAGATGAGAAGGAATGGAATTGTGGAGTTAACAGCTACCTGTGGCTTCCCAGCAGGTACTAGTAACAGAATGAAGTAGGGCCATCATCTTTTTTTTTAGAACTCAATAAATTATGAATTAATAAATGAATGAGTTGTCTAGGTCTCTGATAAGTAACCTCACCTTATCTATGGTAGCACAGTTATTAAGACCCCATCCAGTGAAGGTCTCTCTAAGCTCATCCTCTTTCTATTACATCTTAGATCCTCCACAGCTTCTGGTCATCCTCGGGTCATCCATATATTTGGGCTAGAGCCATCTTCTTTTAAAATTGTTGTAGCCTCACAAGTAGAGTTGCCAGATTTGTTAAATAAAAAATACTTCAGGAAGCCCAGTTAAATGTGAATTCACATAAGTAACAAATAATTTTTTAGCATAAATATGCCCGTGCAATGCTTGGGACATACACATACCAAAAGATTATTCGTTTACTTGAGCAGCAAGTATTTTATTCGGCAACTCTACTACAAGCCTTGACTCATAAATTCCCTACGTCTAGACAATGTATCCAGTGACTTTGAGTAAGGGAAATGTAATTAGATTTTTGTGTGAAGATGGTCAGATTATATCAGAAGCCTTACATCTATATTATATCCTAAAATAGAAATCATCAGTTTAAAAAAAAATGGCAATCACTTCTGCAAACATTTATTGTTTACTATGCCACAAGCAAAGATCTGATAGAAGCACCAGTCTGGGTCCTGTAATCAAAATCAATATACAAATCACCAAGTATTTGTTCATTCAGTTGTTGTTTCTTTCATTCAATAAGTTTTTTTTTTTTTTTTTTTAGCTTACTATCATGTACATCTACTGGTGCCGTGGTTAAGCATTTGGCTGCTAACCAAAAGTTAGGCAGTTCAAATCCGCCAGTCGCTCCTTGGAAACCCTATGGGGCAGTTCTGCTCTGACCTATAGGGTCACTATGAGTTGGAATCGACTCAGCAGCAACAGGATTAGGTACATCTGAGTCCCTGGGTGGTGCAAATGGTTAAGCACTCGACTACTAATCAAAAAGTTGGTAGTTCAAATCCACCCAGAAGCTCCTTGGAGTAAAGACCTGGTGATCTGCTTCCAAAAGATCACAGCCATTAAAAAACACTATGGAGCACAGCTGTACTCTGACATGCATGATGTTGCCATTAGTCAAAATTGAATTGATGGCAACTGGTTATTATATATATCCACCACCCACCTGTCAGTATGTTGTACTTTGGTGGCTTGCGTGTTGCTATGATGCTGGAAGCTATGCCACCAGTATTTCAAATACCAGCAGGGTCACCCATGATGAACAAGTTTCAGCTGAGCTTCCAGACTAAGACTAGGAAGAAAGGACTGGCAATCTACTTGCAAAAGTTAGTCAATGAAAACTCTATGGATTGCAAAAGGATATTGTTCGATATAGTGCTGGAAGATGAACCTCCTTGTTTGGAAGGCACTCAAAATACACAGTGGCCACAACAATGAACTTGAGTATACCAACAATAGTGAAGATGGCACAGGACCAGGTAAAGTTTCATTCTGTTGTATGTGGGGTCATGATGAGTCAGAGGTGACTCAGTGGCAACCAGCAACAAATTATGTGCATAGCATATGCTGAGGGGTAAGGTAAAGAAGGACAAATATCGACAAGACCCTCACATAAGATGCAGGACAATCACAGAACCCAGAAGAATTGATTTGTTTTTATCACAGGAAGAGGAAGGAAAGGGAACTCATATTTGTGGGGTACCTACTGCGTTTTCATCACATACCTTAATCCTCATTCAGTTAAGTGATGGTGTTACAATTTTACAGAAGAGAAGACAGACACTTCAAGTAATTAAATGACTCATCTAAAACCACACATCTAGCATGTAGCTGAGTCAGTGTTTGAGCCATAATTTTTTTTCTGACTCCACAGAGGGTGTTACTTATGTAATACTATCCTCAAGCAATTGTCTGAAAATATTTGCAGCTGCATGAAGGGTAAGTTCTTTTGCCCTGTATTCCTATCTGCCTGCTTGTATAATCATTTAGTGTTAATGATTTTTTATATCACACTAAATGCCAGCTTTTCAATATTCCAGGAGCCGGGGGTTGGTGTGTGTTTATGGAGACCAGATCCTTGACTCCAGCTGTTACTAGTTTGCTATGTAATATGGGACAAGTTATTTGCTCTCGCTATCGTACCACAGATATTATGAGAGGTAGTAGAACGTGGTGGTTTACATACTTAAGAGTGCTACACAACTTGTACAAGGAAAGGTCATGAAAGCTCCATAGACACATCCAAACTCCCTGAGGGACTTAGTTGCTGGGCAGAGGGCTGTGGGGACCATGGTCTTGGGGCACATCTAGCTCAATTGGCACGATACAGTTTATAAAGACAATGTTCTACATTCTACCTTGGTGAGTAGCATCTCGGGTCTTAAAAGCCTGTGAGCGGCCATGTAAGATACTCCATTGGTCTCACCCGTTTGGCAGCAAGGGAGAATGAAGAGAACAGAATACAAGGAAAAGATTAGTCCAAAGGGCTAATGGACCACAGCTACCATGGCCTCCACCAGACTGAGTCCAGTACAGCTAGATGGTGCCCTGCTACCACCATTGACTGCTCTGACCGGCATCACAACAGAGGGTCCTGGACAGAGCTGGAGAAGGATGTAGAACAAAATTCTAACTCACAAAAAAAGACCAGATTTACTGGCCTGACAAGACTGGAGAAATCCAGAGAGTACGGCCCTTGGACACCCTTTTAGCTCAGTAATGAAGTCATTCCCGAGGTTCACCATTCAGCTGGGGATTAGACAGCCTCATAAAACAAAACGGGACTAATGAGGCACAGCAGTCCAGGGACAAGGACTAGAAGGCAGGAGGGGACAGGAAAGCTGGTAATAGGGAACCCAAGGTTGAGAAGGGACAGTGTTGACATGTTGTGGGGTTGTTAACCATTGTCATAGGGCAATATGTGTACTAACTGTTTAACGAAAAACTGTTCTTCAAACCTTCATCTAAGGTAGGAAAAAAGAAAAAAAGAATTATCTATGTAAGATCAAATTGACAACAGCAACTCAAAAGGTTTGATGGGAAGCCTAGGGGGCAGTGAGTTGAAGACAATGGTGATGGAATAATTTGGAAAAGGATAGTGAGAATAGCAGCACAACCGGAAGAATGTAATCGATGTCACTGAATTGTATATGTATAAATTTTTGAAATGGTGTAACTTTGGCTATGTATATTTTCACCAAAAAAAAAAAAAAGGTCCTCCAAGGTCGAGAAGAGAGAGTGTTGATGAGTGTTGACATGTCGTGGGGTTGTTAACTAATGTCATAAAACAATATGTTTACTAACTGTTTAATGAGAAACTATTTGTTCTGTAAACCTTCATCTAAAGTACAGAAAAAAAATTTAAAAAAAAACTTAAAAAAAAAAAAAAGATGCTGCAGAACTGAGCTTGATTCATGTCTTCAACAAAATTTACCCAGGTGACCTCATTCACAATGTTTAACCATTCTGTAACTTAGTTTCATTGTTGTTCTCAGAACTGAAAATAATATATACAGCAATTAGCATAGTACCAGACTCCAGGTAAGCCCACAATACATGTTTGCTAGTTATTATTACTATAGAAAATAATTTAAGCAGCTAAAGGATGTATAATTCTCTTTCTTTTCTAGTGTTTTAGGAGTTTATGAAAATTTAAAAAAATTGCTGTGATATAATCAAGAAATTTGACATCCTAGACTCAAATATCAATATCAAAATATTAAAATATCAAAATAATTTTGTTCAAATATAACATAGGATTTTCTTTATTTACTTTAACTTCTACCTGGTTGAGTTCCTTAGTCAGTGTGATTATAAAGTTCTGAACAAATACAGTATTGTCTTTTACAGTTTACAGAATGATTGCAAACGCATGTTCCTTTTACCTGTTGAGGCTGGTGGTTATTATCCCTTGGTACAGATGAAGGAACTGATGTTCAAAGCAGTGAATTGATTCAACCTCAGTCCCAGAGTTCATGAGATGCAGAACTGGGACTGGAACCCAGGTCTTTAGGATACAGACCTCTTCTTTCACTTTATCACAGTGATTAAGAGTAGGGTACACACAGTGGTCTCTGTGGCCGTCTCTGCAGTAATTCTGTTGGAGTGTCTGCCTGTGTGCTGTGCTGGTGGGCAGTGAGTGGATAAGGCCGTGAGCTCTACCATGTTACATTTAGAACGGTTCAAATGGCTCCATTGCTAAATATTGCATTGTTTGTGTTTTCTGAACTATCATTCTGAACAGAGACAAGTCAAGAACACATAGTCTTCAGCAGACAGAGAGAGAGAGAGAGACAATGCTACATGTTACCTTGTGGTCCTTTATGTGCGTGGAATAGATATGAAAGAAGTGGATGATTAGTTATAATGGAAAGAATCTAGCACTGAGGTTTCAGTGTCAGGTTGGCCACTTCTAACTGTGTCTATGCTCAAGCAACTTTCCCTCTGTAAGCTCAATTTATTAACTTGTAATGATAAATTATAAATGATAAAACTGTACTTTTTTTAAGTTTATTCATATATGAAAGGGAAATGGTGAAACTATGTATGTTTACTTAGTAGGATTATTATGAGAAATAAATGAGATGGTACATGAAAGCAATAACAGTTCCTAATTATTGGGTGTGTACTATGGACAAGGTACTGTTCCAACTTGTTTTGTCTCTTTGATTTATGTGATAACTTTTTTTGAGATAGTCACTATTAATATTCCCCTTTGAAATATGAGGCACACAACGGACACGTGAGGAAATGCTCGCGATCACTAGCCATTAGAGAAATGCAAATTAAAACCACAGTGAGATACCATCTCACCCCGGCATTACTGGCACAAGTCAAAAACACTGGAAATAACAAATGTTGGAGAGGCTGCAAGGAAATCAGAACTCTTAGGCACTGCTGGTGGGAATGCAAAAGGATACAACCATTTTGGAAAATGATATGGCACTTCCTTAGAAAGCTAGAAATAGAAATACCATATGATCCAGCAATCCCACTCCTAGGAATATATCCCAGAGAAATAAGAGTCCTCATATGAACAGACATATACATACCCATGTTCATTGCAGCACTGTTCACAATAGCAAAAAGGTGGAAACAGCCTAGATGCCCATCAACAGATGAATGGATAAACAAACTATGGTACATAAACACAGTGGAATATTATGCAATGATAAAGAACATTGATGAATCTGTGAAGCATCTCATAACATGGATGAAACTGCAGGACATTATGCTGAGTGAAATAAGTCAATCACAAAAGGACAAATATTGTATGAGACCTCTACTGTAAAAATTCATGAAAATGTTTACACACAGAGAAACAATCTTTTTTGGTTACAGGGGATGGGAGGGGTGGGGGGAAAATACTAGATAGACAATAGATAAGCGGTAATTTTGGTGAAGGGTAAGACAGTACACAATACTGGGGAAGCCAGCACAACTTGTACAAGGAAAGGCTATGGAAGCTCCATAGACACATCCGAATTCCCTGAGCGACCGAATTGCTGGGCAGAGGGCTGTGAGGACCATGGTTTCAGGGAATATCTAGCTGAATTGGCATAACACAGTTTATAAAGACCATGTTCTACATTCTACCTTGGTGAGTAGCATCTGGGGTCTTAAAAGCCTGTGAGCAGCCATCTAAGATACTCCACTGGTCTCACCCCTTTGGCAGCAAGGGAGAATGAAGAAAACAAGATTCAAGGAAAAGATTAGTCCAAAGGACTAATGGACCACAACTACCACGACCTCCACCAGACTGAGTCCAGTACAACTAGATGGTGCCCGGCTACCACCACTGACTGCCCTGACCAGGATCACAACAGAGTCCTGGAGAGAGCTGGAGAAAAATGTAGAACAAAATTCTAACTCACAAAAAAAGACCAGATTTACTGGCCTGACAGAGAGTGGAGAAACCCTGAGAGTATAGTCCCTGGACACCCTTTTAGCTCAGTAATGAAGTCACTCCTGAGGTTCACCATCCAGCCAATGATTAGATGGCCCCATAAAACAAAACGACACTAATGGGTCACAACAGCCCAGGGACAAGGACTAGAAGGCAGGAGGGGACAGGAAAGCTGGTAATAGGGAACCCAAGGTTGAGAAGGGACAGGGTTGACATGTTGTGGGTTTGTTAACCGTTATCATAAGACAATATGTGTACTAACTGTTTAATGTGAAACTATTTGTTCTGTAAACCTTCATCTAAAGTACAGTAAAAATTAATAAATAAGTATGAGGCACAGAGAGGCTAAATAACTTACCTAAAGTCACATTTCTAGTTAGTGGTGGAGCCAGGACTAGGAGTCTTATTCTGGAGCACATACTATTAGCCTTTGAATATCATTAGTTGTAATAATAAAAAACAAAAACAAACAAAGAAAAACAAAACAAAAATCACCACTTAGCTCTCAAGGAAATTATAAGATAATAGTGTCAGTATGTCTTATGCGTATATATTTAAAACATTATTCCAAATTTGACATGTTCATTGATCATAGAGGCCATAACTGAAGCAGAGTTTAATAAAACTTTAGTTGTTGTGTTAGAAGTGACCTCAGAGATAAAGCAGAAGGTATGCCTTTTGTCTCCTAGTTCCTCGTCCAGTGCTCTTTTCGTGGCGCCTGACACCCCCACCCCTCTTGTGTTCTTCATCAGTGCAGCACTCTCCTCGCATCATGGCCAACAACTGCACAATGCATGAGCTGTGGGCAGACACACTTACCTGCTTGGCAGGTCAGGATTAAGATAAGGAGGCCCAGGAAAATTGTCAACCGGAGTACTGAGACAGCCATTGTAGCAATAGGTATCACTGCAGATAAATTGCTCAGATTCATCAGAGGCTTTGCTCTATTTATAAGGCAGGCGTTAACAGGTGACATCATCTGCCATGGAATTTAGGTTGTTGCACAAATGTCTGAACTGCTTCCTCTTAGATCTGTATTAATAAGCCCTGACCAATGTTTTACAAGTTTTTCCTGTAGGGAGAGACAAATACTCTTGGTTTTTACGATGTGTATTTATAAATGGCACTGGAATAACTCTTTGGGGGTAGTTCCAATGCCAGTGCTGATAATGAGAGAAGCATCAGGCAGAATTACTATTTAGCACCACGAAAGAAGAAACAGATCTGATTGGTGAGGAGTGCCTACTTATAGTTTACAAGATGACCTTGCATACAACGTTACTTCCCTCCCTGTGCATTCTGTTTCTTTGCCTATACTCAGAGCTAATCACAATCCCCATATGGGCATATGTGACTGCTGGCAAATGAATGATACCACTCTGAGTCTCGGTTTCTTCATCTGTAAAATTGGAACCTAATATAATTTCTGGAGCCCTGGTGGTGCAGTGGTGAAGAACTCGGCTGCTAACCAAAAGATCAGCAGTTCGAATCCACCAGCCCCTCCTTGGAAACTCTAGGGGCAATTCTTCTCTGTCCTATAGGGTAGCTATGAGTCAGATTCAACTCAATGGCAACAGCTTTTTTTTTTAATATAATTTCTGGCCTATTTATCTGCATTGTTTTAAGCATATATGAGATAACAAAGATAAAATGCCTCATAATCTGTAAAGACTCTTTAATAGGTGTCATATTAATAGCAGTTAAGAAGCTGTGACTTATTCTCCATTAACATAAGCAAATGAAGTTGACCTTAATTAGAGGAGAAACTGAGTTTATTAAAGAGGAATTTCACCTAAGCTGGAAATAGGAAGATGAGGTCTGTCTTGGTTATGTAGTACTGCTAAACAGAAATACCACAAGTGGATGACTTTAACAAACAGAAGTTTATTCTCTCACAGTCTAGTAGGCTAGAAGTCCGAACTCAGGTCGTCAGCTCCAAGAGAGGCTTTCTCTCTCTGTTGGCTCTGGAGGAAGGTCCTTGTCATCAATCTTCCTCTGGTTAAGGGGCTTCTCAGCAGAGGAAACTTGGGTCCAAAGGACAAAGGATGCACACTTCTCACAGTGTTGCTTTGTTGGTGATATGAGGTTCCCATGTCTCCCTGCTCACTTCTCTCTTTCATATCTCAAAAGACATTGACTGAAGACACAATCCAATCTTGTAGATTAAGTCCTGCCTTATTAACATAACTGCCACTAATCCCATCTCATTAACATCGTAGAGATAGGATTTATAACACATAGGAAAATCACATCAGATGACAAAATGGTAGACAATCATACAATCCTGGGAATCACGGCATCAGTAAGTTGACAGATATTTTGGGGGGACACAATTCAATCCAGGCCAAGATCCTTCTTTGTAGAATGACATTCCAGGTTGGTAAGAAGGTACAGGAATGAAAGGAATAAGAAAAACTTCAATTCTAATGGATATTTCCATTCTAAACTGAAAATCATCAGAATGCTTCCTCAGCGTTAGAAAGACTTGAAATTTGAGTTGGTAATCTCATGTAGATATTTCAGCATATGTGACTGTCACATCTTTCTCCCATGGAGCAGCTGGTGTGTTTGAACTGCCGACATTTTGGTTAGTAGCCAAGCACTTTAACCACTGTGCCACAATGACTCCTTTTTACTAAACATGGGCTTTGGGATCAAACAGAGCTTGGTTCAAGTTTCAAATCTGCCACTTACAAGCAGTGTGACTGTTGTGGATTGAACTGTGTCCTACAAAAATGTCTGTTGGTTTAACTGGGTCATGTTTCCCAGTATTGTATGATTGTGTAATCTGACATGATTTCCTTATGTGTTGTAATCTCTATCACTATGATGAGGTTATACTGATGATGTCTACAAGATTAGATAGTGTCTTAATACAATCTTTTTTGAGATATAAAAGGGAGAAGGGAGCAGAGAGACATGGGAACCTCGTACCACCAAGAAAACAGTGCCGGGAGCAGAGCGTGTCCTTTGGACCTAAGCTTCCTGCCCAGAGAAGCTCCCAGATGCATCAAAGGACCTTTCTCCAGAGCCGACAGAGAAAGACTTCTCCTGGAGCTGATGCCCTGAATTTGGACTTGTAGCCTACTGGACTGTGAAAGAATAAACTTCTCTTTGTTAAAGCCACCCACTTGTGGTATTTCTGTTAGAGCAGCACCAGATGACTGAGACAGTGACCTTAGAAATATTTCCTAATTTTTCTGTGCCTTGGATCCATTGTTTTAAAATAAGAATAATGATACTTCTCCAGGTTGTTATGAGAACTGCATGAAATAATCCATGCAGTTAACGCAGTACTTTGCACATACTATGTGATAAATACATGATAGACTTGTTGTTATTCTATTCTCTTCTACCTTGAGTTGTCCCAGAAGAGGGAGTAACAGCCATGCAAGCGGCACTAAAACCAAAACCAAACCCATTGCAGTTGACTCAATTCTAACTCATGGTGACCCCTTGCGTGCAGAGTAGAACTGCTGCATAGGGTTTTCAAGGTTGTGACCTTTTGGAAGCAGATCGCCAGGCCTGTCTTTTGAGGCTGTGTGGGTTAGAACTGCTACCCTTTTGGCTAGTCGTCAGTCAAGGGCTTAACCATTTGAGCCACCCAGCAGAGTTAGGGTCAATTAATGATAATGATAATAATAATAATAATAATAAGTTGCTAATAAGAACCTAATGCTGCCTACTCTGCTCAGGTACCAAACTAAATGCAACATAACAACAGTTTTGTCAGGAAGCTGCTGTTATTATCCTCATTTTATATACAAGGAAATTCAAGCTTGGAGAAGTTGTGTAATTTGCCCAGGGTTACAAATCTTGTATGAGCGAGAGCAGGGAATCTAATCTAAGGAAATGTGGCTCCAAAGTCTGTGCTCTTAACTATCCATCATGTTGTACTGGCATGTGCTTAACTCTGCTACTGACAAAAAGCCTGGACTGAGCAATGAACACACCAGTCACCAGCCTGTTTTTCCACAGATGCATTTATGTCTGCTCTGTTTTTTTTCCATTGGCCTTTTTCTTTTAGATTACAATTTTTTTATCGTGGTAAACATGTTTGTAACACAACATTTGCCATCTCAACATTCTTCACATGTGCAATTTAGCCTTTGAATTTCAAGTCTAGTCCCCTTCATTCACCGCTGTTGCAGCTGACTTGATGTATAGAATATGCCAGATGCACAGTGCTTTCTTAATCCTTGTCAGAAAGTGACCTGGAGATAGGGTTGCAGGATAAAATACAGGAAGCCCAGTTAAATTTCAGATAAACAATGAATAATTGTTTATGCTTATATCTTTATGCCAAATATTGCATGGGGTGTATTTATACTAAAAAATTATTCATTGTTTATCTGAAATTTAAATTTAACTGGAACTCCTGTATTTTTATTTGCTGAATCTGGCAACTTTACCTGGAGAGGCCCTCATGACTGTTTTCTTACATAAAACTCCAGTCAAGGAGTGAAGGATAGGACTTTGGGGGATCAAACAAACAATTAAAGAGTAGGATGTGAGAAGGCGAAATCATATATGAAAACTGGAAGTTATTGAAGGGGTCTAGATCCTCTTTAGGAAGAATGGCCTGGTGATCTACTTCGGAAAACCAGGCAATGAAAATCCTGTGGATCACAAAGGAACATTGTCCAATCTGCAACCAACAATGGGAATGGTCCAGGACTGGGCAGTGGTTTGTTCTGTTGTGCATGGAGTTGTCGTAAGTCGGGGCCCACCTGAGGGCAGTTAACAACAACAACAAAGATTCTCTTTAATATCACATCTGGGATATGTTTTTCCCCTGCACTGCTCATTAAGAAATCATCGGGCTCTCTCTTGTGCTTGGTTCATTCCAGCTAAACTTTCAGATAAACCATGAAAGGGATGCGTGTGGCTTTAGGCAGGGCTCCCGTGTTGTCCACATGCTGAGGAGTGGCCATAGTCTTTGTCACCTTAATCACCTTTCTACATATAGCTTATAACTGGGTCAATCCTCTTGTCACGGACTCATTTATTAATTTCTTATTCAACAAACATTTATGAAGTTTGTACTATTTGTCAGGTACTCTGCTAGGCACTGGGGATAAGAAGATGAAAAAACCAGTCCCTGACCTCACTTTTGTTGAGAAGGCAAATATGTAACCAAATAATTGCAATTAAATATGATAAATGCTAATGGAGGTATGGACAAATTACTACGGGAGAATCTAACAGGGAGCGGTGAACATTGCCTGGGGTAGGGAGGGGATCATGGAAGTATTATTTGTTTGGGGCCTTGAAAGGTGGGTGTGTAGGTGTTCACTAGGTAAGCAAGGTATGGAAAAGCCACTTCAGGTAGAAGGAATGATATACTCAAAGCCATGGAGGTGTGGAAGAGGATGGTGTATTTCTAGGAATGAGCTTTCAAATGCTTGAGGGTTGATATTGGAAGTGAATATTAAAGTGAACTAACTGAATCTTGAAATTTGTTTTAATTAATGAATATGCTTGGGAAAAATAATGAAGGGAGAGAGTTAGTTGGGGTGGGGGCTAAACTAATGATTAAAGCTCATAGCTAGGAATTTTCTTCTGTTCTTACTTCCCTAGTACAACCTCAGATAAGGGCATCCACATCCATCTAATTACCTGAGTTAGAAGAACAAGTTTTCTTTAACTCTTTTCTTGCTGCAGATCTAATTGACTCACAAAGTCCTATCAATTCTCCTTTTCAAATATTCTTCAAATATATAAAATTGTCCTCATTTCCACAATAAGTGTCTAGTGTGTAACTTTGTCTTGGCTATTACCAATAGCAATCTACCTAGTCTTCCTGATGCATGCCTCTCCCCATTCCAGGCTGTCCTCTACACTGATGTCGTTTTTATCTTTCTAAAATGCAATTTATGTTTACATCTTCTGTTATTTCCATGAGTTCTTACTGCATGTAGACAAGGACCTTCATATTTCACTCACAATCAATACCTCCAGTTTCATCTTAGTAATGGTATAGAATACTTCTTAGAGGGCAGAATCTAGAGCCAGATGACCTGGATTCAATTTCTGACTTCACCAGAGCTAAATGTTAATCTGACATATACTGAAATTCTTACACTGCTTGTTTACATCCAGTTCATTCTAATAGTTTGGTGCCTATGTCATAGTTGTTAAATAATTTAATATCCTACCAGTTACTAACACTGTGATTTGTCAAACTGCTCATGCTTTCTAAACTTCAGTTCTCTATCTTTGATATGATATTAACAGAATTATTACCCTCATAAAGTTTTTATGAGAATAAATGAGACCATTCATGCAAAGAACTTAGTACAATGTTTGTCCAATAAACGATGATTATTTGCATTACAACCTCCCACCACTCTCCTGCTCTGTAACTTCCTTCTGTTATCTTACCAGGCATACCTCCAGACCTGTGATTATTCTATCACTCTTCTTGTTCTGCTTGGGGTATCTAACTCCCATTTACTCATCCTTCAATATGTCGTTGTTGATTTTTTTTTTTTTTTTTTTGATTTGTGACTTAGGAGACTCCATGTGTTACAGAGTAGAACTGTTCCATAGGGTTTTCTTGGCTGTAATCTTTATGGAAGCAGATTGCTAGGTCTTTCTTCCACAGTGTGGCTGGGTGGGTTCAAACCCCCAACCTTTTGTTACCAGCCAAGTACAAACCATTTGTGCCACCCAGGGACCTTCATCCTTCAATATGTGTTCAAAAATTACATCCTTTGCAAAGACATTGTGACCATATCCTTGCCCTAATCCTTGGCAGAATTAATCACTTCTGTGGACTCACTCTGCACACAACTCTATTATAGCATATATTACATGGAACGTAAGTTATTGTGTATATATCCACCACCTCCATTAAGCCATGGTCTCCTTAAGCATAGACCATGCTTTATTTATCCTCAAATACCCTTTGCCTATAACCATGACTGGCAAGTAAAGAGTGTTGAATAAATGCAGTGGGTGTTCAATGGATGCTTATTATATACAGGAATGGACAATTGGGGTCAATGGCAGAGGTGATTCAAAATTTTCTTTGGAATGGGAGCCAACACTGAGTCAAATGGATCAGCTATAAACAAGGAAGATAGTTAAGAGTCTAATGGCTTTTGTTTTTCTAGCAGCTGGAGGTATGGCTGAGGGTGGAAGTGACATTCCAGAAGAGGTACTTTATCATATGTCATTTGGGTATATGTTGGAGTAGGGTGGGGGCATTTTAAAAAACAATCAAGAATAAATTAATCACTTGGAAATAGTGAATTTCCCCTAACTTATTAAGACCATAGAACTCAATTCACAGTGCAAATATTCTGTGCCAGACATGTATATTTTATCTATTCCAGACAAGTAATACCTGGCTCACAAGGTTTTTGTGGGACCAAATGAGGTAATGGATTTGTAAATGAAAACTGATTTGAAAACTATATAAAATTGTCACACAAACTTGAGGTGCTATTACAAGGCAATGTCAATCCAAAATAATGCTATGCTTTCTGGGTTATGCTCTTTGGCGGAGTATAAGAATCACAATGTCAGAAGTGAACAAATCCATAGAATTCATTTAATTAACTGTCTTTAAACTCTATCTAAAGCTTGGAGAAGTAAAGGGATTTAAAGTGACAGCAGATCTGTAGCAGAGCTAAGTTAAGGACTTAATTTAGCTCTCATCAAAAACCCATGATGGCAAAGATCTTCTCTTGACTCAGATTAGGTTGTCTGTGCAAGACGGAAAATGATGGTAGGGAGAAGAGGAAGGGGAGAGGAAAAGTGAAGTAAGAGCAGGCTGTGTTCAAGGATCAGAGAGGAACACAGGAAACGGCATGAAGTGTTGTAAGAGAGGTCACATTGTCATTTATTTGGCATAAGAATATAATTAAAACTTCCAGCTTCTGCTTAGGAAGCAAAAAGCTGGAAAAAGTGTCATTTCCAACTTTACAACAACAACAACTCTACTAAATTGCAAACTTCTTGAATCCATCAGAGCTGATGTCTTGGGACAGTTAACCCAAAATCAAAGTAAAGACAGGTGCCTCCAATGAAAGATGGATGAAAACTGTCAACCCATAATTCTATAATCAGAAAAAGTGTCTTTCAAAAATGAAGGATAAATAAAGATTTTCAGACAAACTAAAATTGAGAAAATTTATTGCTGTCAAATCTGTACTGAAGGAAATGTTAAAGTTATTCAGGCAGAAGAAGTATGATCCTGGACAGAAATTTGTATCTACGCAAGGAAATGAAAGAGTGCTGGAAATGGCATAAATCAGTGATCAACTAGCAGACAATTCCCCTCCGCTTAGTAAAAATTTGGTAATGTCTACAGACAGCTTTGGTGGTCACAACTTGGGGACGCTACTGATGTCTAGTTGGTAGAGAGCAAGGATGTTGCTTAAGGTCCTAAAATGCACAGGACAGACCCCTGCAACAAAGAATTATCAGTAACAAAATGTTAACAGTGTCAAGGTTGATAAAACCTGGCGTAAGTGAAAATAAATATAAAATAAAATGTTCCTTGCTTTTAACGACTCAAAGTTAATAGAGTATTTACAGCAAAAATAGTTGTAAGGTATTATATGTTTATAGCATATGCAAAAATAAAATATATAACAACAGTAGTGCAAAGACGGAGGGTAGGAATAGGGAGTATACTCTTGCAAGGTCCTTACAGTACACTTCCAGTGATATATTATTTGAAGAAAAACTGTTATTAATTACACATATATATTCTAAATTCTAGAGCAACCACCATTTTTTAAGGGAGGTATAACTATTAATTCAACAATAGAAATAAAATGGAACCATACAAAATAGTCAGTTAATACTGAAACAAAAAACAAAAACCATTTGCCATTGAGTTGATTCTGACTCCTGGTGACCCGTGTGTGTCAGAGTAGAACTGTGCTCCATAGGGTTTTCTTTTCTTTTTTTGAACATTTTATTATGCTTTAGGTGAAAGTTTACATAGTAAATTAGTTTTTCGATCAATAATTCATACACAAATTTTTCTGTGACATTGGCTACAATCCACACATTGTGTCAGCACTCTTCCCATTTCCTCCCTGAGTTCCCCATTACCATTCTTCTGATTTCCCTGTCCCTCCCTGCCCTCTCATCTATGGTTTTGGAGAAATGTTGACCTTTTAGTCTAGTATAGCTGATTGTTCTAAGGAACAAGTTCTTCACGGGTGTTAGTTTTTATTTTATAGCCCCGCCTATTATTTGGTTGAAATGTGACCTCCGGGCGTGTCTTCTGTTTCAAGTTAGAAGGTTGACTTAGGGTAATAGTTGTAGGGGTTCCTCCAGACTCTTTCAGACAAGTAAAGTAAGTCCGATCTTTTTTTTGTTTTGAATTTGATCTACATTTTTTACCCATTCTAACCAGGACCTTCTATTGTTGTCTTGGTCAGAGGGGTGGTTGGTTGTGGTAGCCGGGAACCATCTAGTTCTTCTAGTCTCAGGTTAGAAGAGGCTGTGGTTCAGGTGGGCCATTAGTCCTTTGGACCAATTGCTTCCTTGAGTCATCAGTTTTCTTCATTTTCGTTTGCTACAGGTGAGAAGAGACCAATAGATGCTTCTTAGTGGCCACTCACAAGCTTTTAAGAACCCAGATGCTACTCACTAGGCTAGGATGTAGACCATTATCTTTATAAACTATTTTTTAACAATTGATGTAGATGTTCCCCAAGACTAGAGCCCTTAGTCATCAAGTCCAGTAGTTGTCTATGTCTAAGTAGTTTCTATGACCATGTCCCCTATGTGCTTTTTATAGTACAATATTTTTCCTTTTGTGATTGACTTATTTCACTCAGCATAATGTCCTTCAGATTCATACATGTTGTGAGATGTTTTACAGATTCATCATTATTCTTTATCAGTGCATATATTCCATTGTATGTATGTACCACAGTTTATTCATTCATCCATTGATGGACATTTAGGCTGTTTCTTTCTTTTTGCTATTGAGAATAATGCTGAGATGAGCGTGTGTGTGCATATGTCTATTCGTGTCACAGCTCTTATTTCTCTGGGCTATAAACCTAGGAATGGGATTGCTGGATCATATGGTATTTCTATTTCTAGATTTTCAAGCAAGTACCATACCGTTTTCTACAGGAGTTGTACCATTTTGCAGTCCTGCTAGCAGTGTATAAGGGTTCCAATCTCCCCACAGCCGCACCAGCATTTGTGGGTCTCTGTTTTTTTGATTAGCGCCATTATTGCCAGGTTTAGATATTATTTTATTGTTGTTTTGCTTTGCATTTCTCTAATGGCTAATGATCGTAAGCATCTTTTCATGTATTTGTTAGCCGTCTGAACATCTTATTTGGTGAAATGTCTGTTCATGTTCTTTGCCCATTTTTTAATTGGATTGTTTGTCTTTTTGTTGTTGAGGTGTTGAAGTTTTCTATAAATTTTAGAGATTAGACCCTTATCAGATATGTCTGTGCCAAAAAAATTTTCCCAGTCTGTAGGTTGTCTTTTTCTCTTTTGGTGAAGTCTTTTGATGAGCATATGTATTTAATTTTTAGGAGATCCCAGTTATCTAGTTTATATTCTTCTGTTTTATGCATTTTTATTTACATTTTATAGTCTATTTATGCCATAAATTGGGGCCCCTAGGTTTGTCCCTATGTTTTTGATCCATTTTAAGTTAGTTTTTTGTATGGTATGAGTTATGGATCCTGTTTCATTTTTCTGCAAATGGATATACAGTTTTTATTAAAGAGATGATCTCTTTTCCACTTAATGGACTTTGACCCTTTGTCAAAAATCAGCTGCCCATAGGTGGATGGATTTACTTCTGGCATCTCAATTCTGTTCCATTGGCCTATGTGTCTGTGGTTGTACCAGTACTAGGCTGCTTTGACTACCATGTATGTATAGTAGGTTCTGAGATCAGGAAGTGCAAGGCCTCCTACTTTGTTTTTCTTCTTCAATAATGTTTTACTTATTCAGAGCCTCTTTCCTTTCCATATAAATATGGTAATTAGTTTTTCCATCTTGTTAAAGAATGTTGTTGGAATTTGAATTGGGATTGTATTATATCTATAGATCACTTTGGGTAGTATTGACATTTTCACAATGTTAAGTCTTCCTATCCATGAGCATGGTATGTTTTTCCATTTGTGTAGGTCTCTTTTGCTTTCTTGCAGTAGTGTTTTGTAGTTTTCCTTGGATAAGTCCTTTACGTCCTTTGTTAGATTTAATCCTAAGTATTTTTTTCTTTTTGGGTGCTATTGTAAGTGGTATTGTTTTCCTGATTTTATTTTCGAGTTCTCCTTGTTAGTGTAGAGGAATCCAACTGAATTTTGTATGTTGATCTTGTACCTTGCTACTTTGCTGAATCCTTCTATTAGTTCCAGTAAACTTCTTGTGAAATCTCTGGGTTTTTCTATGTATACAATCATATCATCTATGAATAAGGATAATTTTACTTCTCCCTTACCAATTCGTATGCCCTTTATTTCCATTTCTTGCCTTATTTCTCTAGCTAGGACTTCCAGTACAATATTGAATAAGAGTGGTGATATAGGGCAACAATGTCTGGTTCACTCTTTCAGGGAGAGTGGTTTCAGTCTCTCTCCTTCGAGAATACTGTTGGCTGTTGGTTTTGTACATATGCCCTTAATTATGTTGAGGAATTTCCGTCCTATTCCTATTTTGCTGAGAGTTTTTTTTAGGAAAATGTGCTGAATTTTATCAAATGCCTTTTCTCCATCGATTGAGATGATCATGTGATTCTCCTTTTTTTTATTTATGTGATAAATTACATTGATTGATTTTCTAACCTTTAACCATTCTTGCACACCTGGTATGAAGCTCATGTGGTCATGATGCAATATTTTTTTGATATTCAAGTTGAATTCTATTGACTAAAATTTTGTTAAGAATTTTTGTGTCTGTATTCATGAGGGGTATTTGTCTGTAATTTTCCTTTTTTATGGTGTCTTTGCCTGGCTTTGGTATCAGGATTATGCTGGCTTCATAGAATGAATTTGAATGTATTCCTTCCTTTTCTATATTCTGAAATAGTTTAAGTAGTATTGGTGCCAACTCTTCTCTGAATGTTTGGTAGTATTCTCCAGTGAAGCTATCTGGGCTGCTTTTTTTTTTTTTTTTTGTTATTGTTGTTGTTAGGTGTTTTTTTTTTTTATGAACTCTTCAATTTCTTCTTTTGTTATGAGACTGTTCAAATTTTATACTTCAGTTTGTGTTAGTTTAGGTAGGTAGGGTGTTTCTAGAACTTTGTCCAATTTTTCTAGGTTTTCAAATTTGCTGGAGCACAATTTTTCATAATATTCTATTATGATTATTTTTTATCTCAGTTGGTTCTGTTGTAATGTTACCCATCTCATTTCTCCTTTAGATATTTGCAGCTTCTCATTTTTTTCCTTTGTCAATTTTGTTAGTGGTTTGGCAATTTTATTGGTCCTTTCAAAGAAACAACTTCTAGTCTTATTGGTTATTCTGTTTTCTGTTTCATCTATTTCTGCACTAATCTTTATTATTTCCTTTCTTCTTGTGACAGCGGGCTTATTTTTCTGCTCTTTTTCTATCTGTTTGGGTTGTAGGGTTAAGGTATTGATTTTCTCCCTTTCTGCTTTTTTGGTGTGTGCATTTATTGCTATAAATTGACCTCAGAGCACTGCTTTTGTTGTGTCCCAAAGGTTTTTGGTATGTTGTGTTTTCATTCTAGTTTGATTCTAGTAATTTTTTAATTTTATTTTTAATGTCTTCTATTAGCCATTGGCTTTTAAGCAGGGTATTATTCAGTTTCCATGTATTAGATTTTTTCCCTGTTATTGATTTCTAATTTTATAGCATTGTGATCAGAGAAGATGTTTTGTATTATTTCAATGTTTTTGAATTTACTGAGGCCTGGTTTGTGGCCTAAAATATGGTCTCTCCTGGAGAATGATCCCTGTGTGTTGAAAAAGAATGTGCACTGTGCTGCTGTTGGGTAGAGTTTTCTGTATAAGTCCGTGAAGTCAAGTTGGTTGATTGTATTATTTAGATATTCTGTCGCTTTGTTGAGTTTCTTTCTAGTTGTTCCGTCCAACATCGAAAGTGGTATGTTAAAGACTCCTAGTATTATTATGGAACTGTCTATTTCTCTTTTCAGTGTTCTTAGAGTTTGTTTCATGTATTTTGGAGCTCTATTATTGAGTGTGTAAATACTTAATATGTTCAAGTCCTCTTGGTGAATTGACCCTTCCATCATTATGTAATGCCTTTCCTTGTCTTATGTGGTGAATTTTACCTTAAAGCCTATTTTATTAGAGACTCATATTGCCATTTCTACTCGTTTTTTGTTGTTGTTTGCTTGATACATTTTTTTCTATCTTTTGATTTTTAACTTATTTATATCTTTGTTATAAGTTGTGTCTCTTGTAGACAATATATTGATGGGTCATTTTTTTTTAATCCATTCTGCCACTCTCTGTTTCTTGACAGATGCATTTAAACCATTTACATTCAGTGTGATTATTGATAGGTATGAATTTACTGTTGCCATTTTGTTATGCTTTTTTTGTGGTGTTGATGGTTTCTTTGTTCCATTTCATTTTCTTTGTTGAGTACTTTTTGTTTATAGATTTTCTTTGCAATTCCTTTATTTTTGTTGACTTTGTGTTTAATGAGTCTTTGTGATTTTCTTGTTTTTTATTTGGATGAGTAGATTTGTTAATTTTCTTTGTGGTTACCCTGAAATTTACTTTTATTTTCCTAAGTTTAAAACAGTCTTTTATTTCTTGATATCACCTTGACTTCCTCTCCATATGTAAGTTCTGTAACTACACCATTTGTTTCCCGTTTTTGTTTCGAAGTTTTTGTCATTTACAGATTGACATCTCTGGTTCTCCGTTTTCAGTCTTGTGGCTTTATTTTATTTTCGAGAATTATTTATTTGAGTTGGTATCCGGATGATGCTGTCATGTGTCTTAATCTCAGGTTGTTGTATGATGTTGATTCTCTTTCTGAATGACTCCTTTTAATATTTCTTGTAAGGTTGGTCTGGTTCTTACAAATTCCGTTAATTTCTGTTTATCTGGAAATGATGTAATTTCACCATTATATTTAAGAGACAATTTTGCTGCACATATAATTCTTGGTTGGCAATAATTTTCTTTCAGAGTTTTACATATGTCATCCTATTGCTTTCTTGCTTGCATAGTTTCTGCTTAGAAATCAGCACTTAGTCTTATTGGTGCCTCTTTGTAGGTAACATTTTGTTTCTACTGAGTTGCTGTCAAGATTCTTTCTTTGTCTTTGGTTTTGGAAAGTTTATCATATATCTTGGTGATTTTCTTTTGGGATCTATCCTGTATGGGGTTCTTTGAGGTTCCTGGGTGGATACCTTCATCTTTCATGGTATTAGGAACACTTTCTGTCAGCACATCTTCACAAATTCCCTTTGTGCTTTTTCTGTCTCCTGTTCAGGAATTTTGATCACACATAGATTATGCCTCTTGATAGTCTACCACATAACTCTTAGGTTTTCTTCATTTTTCTTTCTTTTTTTTTTCTGGTTGTTGCTCAAACAAATTAGTGTAAAGGGATTGGTGTTCTATTTCACTGATTCTGTCTTCTATTGCTTCAATTCTACTTGGAAGTCTTTCCCCTGAGTTATCTATTTCTGAAATTTTACTCTTAATCTTCTGGATTTCTAGTTGCTATTTTTGTATGGTTTGTAATTGTCTATTTCTTTTGTCATTTTGTTCTCGTATTGTTTTCCTGAATTCTTCTAGAGTTTTGTCTGTTTTCTTTTTTCTGTATTTTCCTTGATCTCTTCTTTGATCTCTCGAAGTGTCCTGTATATAAATCTTTTGAATTCTTCTTCAGGTAGTTGTACTACAATTTCTTCCTCTTGAAGCTTTTCTGGCCCTTTATTTCAGTCACTTCCTTGAGCCATCTTGTCTGCTTCTTTATATGATTTTATATTGTATATGGTTTCTGAGGCAGTAAGGTGTTATTTTATTTATTGGTTGATCATATGTTTGTTTGTTTTGCTCTGATTTTTTTGTTTTGTTTTGTTTTGATATATTTGGGTTGGTGGGGAAGTTGTGCTATGCTGGCCACTAGTTTGACAGCACTGGAGTGCTCATCACTTGTCTCTGGGTAGGTGGGGCAGTGGCTGACAGTGTGAGTGTGGGTCTCTGTTTTCTGGTTGTGTGGGGTGGCTGAGGGCAGGCTGGACGTGTGTACAGGAACATAGATGTTGCAGCTCCCAGGGTCAAGGGCGTGGGAGGAGGGCCAGCAAGTGCAAGGGAGCATGTGGTAGCCACCACTTGCTGTCTTGCAGGGATAGATGGCAGGGATGTTATTGTGTGGGAGCTGCTGCTCACCAGGTCGGAGGGGTGAGAGGTGGGCCAGTGAGTGGATGAGGGCACAGAGGCCACTGCTCACCAGGTTTAAGGGCAGGGACCACCACTCATGAGTATAGCTGACTCCAGATACTGGTTCCCTCTCTAGTCTGTGGACACTAGGTTCCCTAGAACTCTCTCCCTCCTTCCTCTACTTTTCCTCATTAGACCTGGCTCATGTTCTGCTCATCTTGCTTCCCTCTGGGTGTGTTTACACAATTTATCTCTCCCTTATTGGGAATGCTGTAAAGTTGTCTTCCTATTCTCCTGTTTCAGTGTTCCCACTAGCTTTGTCTCAAAATGGCCACGCTGAGCCGTGATGGCTGGCAGAGTACCTCCGCTCAGTGTCACTCCTTGTTTTCTGCATTCTTTCAATTTCTTCCTCCAGTTGGTGTTTGATTCTATTCTTTATCCTTCCATTTGATGTTCAGGATTCGATGAATATCATCTGAATCTGTTTCACTTGGTTTCTTGAATCTTTGCTGTAGAGGGACAGCATGCTGTGTCTGACTAAGCCACCATCTTTGCCTCTTCTGGCTCCATAGAATTTTCAATGGCTAATTTTTTAGAAGTAGATCACCAGAAGGGGAAAGAAAGAAGAGATGGAATAAAAATAAAACCTAGAGCAGCACTGTAGCTTTTAAAACAACTATATTAACAATTACATTAAATGTAAACACCCATATACATATAAAACACAGATTGTCAGATTATTCTGTATACAAGAATCCCACTTTAAATATAATGACATGGATAAGAGAAAATGAATGCAAAAAGTTATATCATTAAACACTAATAAAAAACAAAAACAGCAAACCTGGAGTTATCAGAACAAATAGTATTCAGAACAAAGAATAGTATTCAAAGATAAAGAGAAATATTGCATAATCATAAATGGGTCAATTCACTAAGACAACATAGCAATCCTATATGTGTATGCAACTAACACTAGAGCCTCAAAATCTATGAAGTTGGACAGAACAGAAAGGAGAAATAGACAAATACACAATTATAGTTGGAAACTTCAAAATTAACCTCTTAATGATTGATAATGTCATATAGAAAATAAGTACATACAGAAAACCTGGCTATCACTATTAAGCAAATTGACATAACTGACATTTACAAAATACTCTATCATAAACAGTCAAATATATATAATATATATTCATATGCAGAAGGAATATTAATCAAAATAGGCTTTACCCTGGGTTATTGAATAAGCCTTAACAAATTTAACAGAAATGTAATAATACAAAGTATGTTTTTCTGTTATAATGGAATTAAACTAGAAATCAAATAAATATATGTCAAAAGTCCCCTAATATATTGAAATTGCTTAAAAATTTTCTAAATATGCATCAAAGAGAATGTCACATGGAACATATTTTTAATTGAATAAAAATATACCGTATAAAAATTTGTTTTTGAGTCATCTAAAGCAGTGATTAGAGGGAAATTTGTAGCATTAAATAGTTTATGTTTAAAAAGAAGAACTATATCAAGTCAATTTTCCTCAGCTTCAACAATTAGATACCTGAAAAAGAAAAACACATTAAACTCAAAGCAAACAATAAGGACATAATAAAGATAAGAGCAGAAATCAATTAAATTGAGAAGAGAAAAAAAAAAAAAAAACTAGAGGAAATCAATGAAACTCAAATCTGGCTCTCCTAAAATTTTAATAAAATTGCTAGACATCTCAACAAACTTTCAAGAACAGAGAGAGAGCCCAAATTGCCAATATTTGGATTGCGGATGGAAAATCGTTACAGGCTCTACAAATATTAAAAGAATAATAAGGAATAATATGAAAAACTCTATGTCCATAGAGTGTGCCAACACAGATATAATGGACAAATTCTTTGAAAAGCACAAAAATGTCAAAGGTCACTCAAGAAAAATAGTCTGGATATTTCTATATCTATTAAAGAATTGAATTCATATCTAATAACCCTTGAACAGAGGATATTCCAGGATAAGATAGCTTCACTAGTGAAATTTATTAAACATTCAGGGAAGAAATAATAACAGACTTACAAAAAACATTCAGAATGTAGAACAGAGCGTGCAGTTCCCAATTAATTTATTAAAGTTTTATTGAGCTATAGTTTATATACCAAACCATTTGTCCACTCTAAGTGTACAATGCAGTGGTTTCAGTTTATTCACAGAGTTGTGCAACCATCATGACAATCAATTTTAGGACATTTTCATTACCCCTAAAAGCAATCCTATACTCATTAGCAATTTCTTCCCATCCCCCCAAATCTCTCTCCCCGAGCCCTAGACAACCACTAATCAAGTTTTTGTGTCTATAGAATTTCCTACTCTGGACATTTCAAATCAAAACATTTCAAAACAGAAGTACACATGTTATTTTATGATATTGGTTAACAACCCCACAACATATCAACCCTCTAACTTCTCAACCTCTTTTTTTTTTTGGGTGAAAATACACATAGCTAAAGATACACCATTTCAAAAATTTCTA
>NW_004444066.1:4652514-4653808 GCF_000243295.1 Trichechus manatus latirostris | reverse complement strand
TTCCTCAAACCGAGTTGTATCCAAGTGTTTGTCTTGAATTCCACTGATCCTCTCTTCCACCATTTCAAATCTGTTTCTCAGCCCTTCTATGACATCATCCATTTCTGAAATCCTGTTGTTTATCTTTTGGATTTCTAATTGTTGTCTTTGTATAATTTCTAGTTGTGAATTTATTTCGGCATTTTGTTCCTGCATTATTTTCCTGTATTCTTCCAATGTTTTTGTCCGTATGTGTTCCATGAATTTGTGTATTTTTCCTCATGTTTGTCAGCTTTTTTGCCTCAGTTCTTGGAGAATTCTGAGTATTAGAGATTTGAATTCCCTATCAGGTAGTTCTAGTGCATTTTCTTCCACAGGAGAGTCATCTGGTGTTTTATTTTGAATGCCTACTGGAACCATCCTGTCCTGTTTTTGTAAATGTTTTGTTATTGTCTGCTGTCTTCGGGGTATTCAGTAGTTATTTTTTCTCGTTTGGTGATTGTAGATATGTTTGTTTTGTCCCTTTTAAAAAAAAAAAAATTGACTTTGTCTGAACAGGCAGACTGTGTGTTCTTTGTTGTTTGTTCATCTGTGGGCACATCACTTTTCGCCTCCTTCTTCAAATGGCAGGGTCAGTCACTCAGATATGGTATGGCAGGGCATGTCTGGCTGAAGAGGAGTTACTGGGATGGGTTGTTTGTGGCACTTACTACAGCCACCAGAGCGGGTCGGTAATCAGTGCAAGGCAGGTTCCAGTAGGCCGTGTCTGTGCTGCTTGGTGATGTGATGTCAAGCACACAGTGCCGGTAGGCAGGATGCAGCAGGGAGATTGTTATGTGTGGAGTTTTGATGGATATGGGAGAGAGGAGAGAGGAACAGGAGCCAAAAACATACAAACAAACAAAAAAGAGTGCTAGGGGAGCTTGCCATTGGAGTGGAGAGATAAGAGACTATGAAATGGAGAAAAACAGAAAGGGGAGGAGGAAGAAAATAAAAGAATGAATAAAGAAGTATCATAAAGGGTAAAGAACCACAAAGTTCCCAGAGATCCCACCGGTGCAGCTATGATGTCTGGGGACGTCCCTCTCAGGTGTTGTGGTACAGGCTGGCTAGAAGGCGTAGAGGTATACAATGCCAGGTATTCAGGCAACAGAAAGAGAAGGAAGATACAAAGAGATGAGAAACTGAGCAATGAAGAAAGACAAAAAGGGAAAATGAGGAAAAAGAAAACAAAACAAATTAAAAAAAAAAGAAAAAACAAGAAAGACCCCTCAAAGAAACAGAAAAAAAAAAAAAAAAAACCCAACATAAAAAG
>NW_004444066.1:4622963-4651841 GCF_000243295.1 Trichechus manatus latirostris | reverse complement strand
TCTCTTCATTTGATGTTTTAGGGTTTCAGGATTGTTGTATTTTCTGTTCAGCTTAGTTTTTCGGATCTTTGTTGTGGAGGGACGGCGTGGTGCTTCTGCCTAGAGCGCCATTTTGCAACCCTTTCCGAGAGATACTTTTAAGAAAAAGTAAAGACAAACCACAGACTAGGAGAAAACACATATCTGTTAAAGAACTTGTGTCTGGAATATTGTCTTAGTCATCTAGTGCTGCTATAACAGAAATAACACAAGTGGATGGCTTTAAAAAAAGAGAGATTTATGCTCTCACAGTTTAGGAGGCTAGAAGTCCAAATTCAGGGTGCCAGCTCTAGGGGAAGCCTTTCTCTATCTGTCAGTTCTGGGGGAAGGTCCCTGTCAGCAATCTTCCCCTGGTCTAGGGGCTTCTCAGAGCAGGAACCTTGTGTCCAAAGGCAATGCTCTGCTCCTGGCACTGCTTTCTTGGTTGTAGGTTGTTCCCCTGTCTCTCTGCTCCATTCTCTCTTTTATATCTCAAAAGAGATTGATTAAAAACACAACCTAATCTTGTAGCTTGAGTCTTGCCTTATTAATAACTGCCTGTAATCTGCCTCATTAACATCATAGAAATAGAATTTACAAAACAGCAAAATCATATCATATGACAAAATAATGGACAATCACATGATATTGGGAATCATGGCCTAGCCAAGTTGAGATACATTTTTGGGAGACACAATTCTATCCATAACACTAAAGACTCTGTATGATCTAGTATGGGAAGAGGTCCATAGGGAGGTGACACCATGAATTACTGCACTGGGTGACACCAACCTTAGTGATGCCACTTCTGGCAGCCACCTTTTATCTTTTACTTGCTTCCTTCACTCAGCTGTCTATGACTGAGCTGTGAACAGCTATCATCAACAGCCACCCAGAGCCTGGGGATAAATGATGAGAACAACATTTATATTGCCACATACCCTGTTGTCTCTGTCTTTTGTTTGAAGAGCTCAATAGAGTTTAGTAAAGGTCCTCTCCCATGTGGGAACTCATGCAATCATCACAATTACCCTACCCTGAAATGTAGGTAAGGATGGGTATAATTTTCCTCATTTTATAAATTATTAAAAAGAAAAAACAAAAACTAACTAAAAATAACAATGACAAAAGAAAACAACTGAAGTATAGGCATTTTAATTCATTTATTAATGTCAATCTCCTGGTAAGGGGCAGAACTAGGAATTGAACTCACTCTACTTGATCCTAAATCCAGTGACATGAATTCAACGGACATTCCTCCATGTTTTTAGGATAGGTGTGAGGCATGATCAGCAGTTATTTTGGTGTGTTATTCTGGAATTGGTGCGCACAACGAATGTGAGGGAGAAGAGAGAGGAGAAAGGCAATAGTCTATGTTTGTGGAATGAAAACAAATACTAGTAATAGTGTGACTAGAAGCAAAAAGATAGATTTGAGATCTATGTTAGCTATTCATAAAAAGTATTGAAAATTTCCCTGTTTCCCAGAGGAGGGAGTATGGACGCACTTGTTCGTTTTTTTAAAAAAATATTTATTAATGTCATTTTTTAAAAAATAAAATACTATTAAAAAACACCAGGGAATAAAAAAGTAGAAGTAAATTAATGGGGAACTTCACAGTTAGGTATGGTGTGATCAAAGGAAGCTTTATAGAACAGGAAGCATTTGAATTGACTTATAAGGCTATCTATGTTTCAGCTATGTAGCAAAAAACAGTAAGACACTCTGGGTGGAAAAAATGAAGTCAGCAAAGGTTGTTGGAAAAACCCTGTCATACCCAAGGAAAATCTCACTAGGCTATAACTGCGCTGCTCAATATGGTAGCCAACAGCACCATGTGGCCATTTAAGTTTAAATTAAAAGTAATTAAATTAAATTAAAAATCAATTCTTCAGTCACACTAGTCACATTTCAAGTACTCAGTAGTCACATGTGACTGGTAGCTATAATATTGAAGAGTGCAGATATAGACCCTTTCCCTCACTGTAGAAAGTTCTGTTCATCAGCACTGAGCAAAGGTTATGTATATGGAGAAATAATAAAAAGTAAGCTGGTAACAGAGGCTAGATTTTACCAGATATTGAGTTTAAACTTTATTATGTTGGTGCATCAGGTAGGATATGTTTGGTTACAAGAAACAGAAAATCCAACTCAAATTGGCTTTTAAACAACAAATGGAACTTAATAGTTCATGTGTCTGAAAAGTCTAGAATAGCCTGGGCTTCAGGTATAGCTCTTTCTAGGGTTTAACTGGACTTCCTTTTGATTCTCTTTGGTTTACTCTCTTTTATGTATTGGCTTCATCTTCAAGTTGGCTTTCCACATGTAGAGAAGTGGCTATAGTAGTTCTAGGTCTCAAGTTCACACACAACACAATTCAGAAGAAGAGAGAGCTTACCTTCTTCCTGATCATAGGAAAGAAAATTCCTGTTCTTTCTTGGACTTGCACATGTTATATCCCTGCCCACTCCTGTACTATTTTACTGTGGCCAAAGAAATGGCATGTGCTTATTTACCAATGTGGAATGGGAGACAGAATAATGCAGATCAACTTAGTCTCAGGGCCACTATGGGAGCTGAGGGTGTGGTCATCCTATCCATCAACCATCTGGCTGCCACCCAGCTGTTGTTGGGTGGAATGTGGCTGCAGAAAGGACAGCCCATTACAGTTCAGAATATGAAACCATTGTATGATTTTAAATAACAAATTTTCACTTTATTTAAATCAACTAAGTTTTAAAAACTAAATTATAATATAGATGAGATAGGGAACTAACAGATACAGTAAAATAATGACTACAGCTATGTTTAAAACACTATTATAACTTTATTTAAAACATAATTACACAAAGTAATAACTTCAAAGTTTTAAAAAGAGATTCTTGAGGAACCTAACACAAAATATACATACTGATAAAGAATATTAAAATTGGACCCAAAACATTCATATATCATGAAATGCTGCCCATGAAGCTAAATAAGTTTAAAAAGTTATCTGGAGGTTCTTGGTGGTACTTTTAAACAGTAGAATCCTCATTTTGATTGCACAATATGATGGTTGATAAGAAAGTCAGTGTGTAAATTCAATTTGAAAAACAAATATTTCTAATCCTAGCATGAGAATTTTCAGTGACTAAAATAAGGAATTTTCATTGTTAGAGTAGTAAAATGTTAGTCTTTCGGAGATTTCATTTCCCTCCCAAACATATCTTATGCCAAGGTTTTTTTTTCAGCCAGCCATAGGACTTTTTTTAGTTTCAACAGAAATAACATGTATTTTCTTAAAAACCTCATAGTTCCTAAATTTATTCACTTTGGCCATAATCAACCAAACAACCAACCAACCAACCAACCAACCAACCAAAATCCATTCTTTATGATTTGAATGTTGCCTAGCGTGTATTACCTCAGTTTATTTGTTAAAACCAACTTAAAGAAAAATCACAAATCTTAAGAATACAGGGTGCGATATTTGCCTAAAAGCAAAGACTAGAAGTCAGGAAGTGGCAGAAAATCAGGACAAAAGGAAATGGGGAACCCAGGGAGGAGATACAGACAGAGAGGGCTGACTCATTGTGGGGAATGAAAGCAAGGCCATGAAACACTTTGTGTACAAACTATCGAATTGGAATCTAATTTGCTCTGTAAACTTAAACCCAATGCACAATAAAAAAAGAAAAGGAGATAAAGAATACAGGGCAAAAATTTAAATAGGAAAGATTAAGAAAAAAAGTTATTGAATTGAACTTTGAGTATCCCAAGACAAAAAAGCGAGGGAGGAGGATATACTTGTCTAGTCATTACGTTTTATTTAGCTGTCATACAAGGAAACACACACATGCGCGGTTGGTCTCTTCCAAATAAATTTTTCTGTTTTAAATAGACATTCATTTTAAAATGAATCTTAACATTAGGTCAATCTAGTTACAAATGTTTTTTCAACTGCTAAGTATTTCCAGTTAAGTGCTGTGGTATCTAGTTATGCTTTAAGCTATAGAGGATATAATCAAAATTTTATTTATGAAAATTGTATATAATTTGGAGAGAAATGTCCAAATAATTTGAGAATCTAGCTTAAAATTATTCAGTACTGTCTTTCATTAAACAACAGCAGGCAACTGTTCTGATTTTTGGGGAACATGCTGCTACTTGCAGATACCTCTCATGCTCTTTTTTTTTTTCCTTCATTATAAACCTGAAGAGATTTAGAGTAAGCCAAAAAAACAGTTGTCATTGAGTCGGCTCCAACTCATGACGACCCCATGTATGTCTGATTAGAACTGTGCTCCATAGTGTTTTCCATGACTAATTTTTTTTTGGCAGTAAATCACCAGGCCTTTCTTCCAAGGTGCCTCTGGGTGGACTTGAATCTCTAACTTTTCTGTTAGCAGCCAAATGCCTTAACTGTTTGTACCATAAGCAGAACCTCTTGAATAAAGCTGTGTAAATATTCATATCGTTAGCTGAGAAAACGCTCAATTTCTTTTATTAGAAAAATGGTGGTTGAGGTTAGAGACTAAAGGTTTTCTTGGTTATTCACACATCTCCCAAATTTTTTAAGATAAGAGATCACAAAAGAGCTACTGAGAGGAGAAAGCTGAATGTATCCATACAAACATAACAAAGTAAACCCTGGTCGTGATCTCAATCTCAGGGGAAAGAGTGTATTTGCATATCTCTGAATCTGGCATAAGCTTTGTTTTTTTTTTTAAATAAAATCAAAGACGTCTGGCCTAAATGAGTTTTCAGAAGCTGCCACAAAACACATGAAATTTGTGGCTGAAGAGAACCTTTATTATTTTGCTGCTGCTCTTCAAACTACTCACGTGACAAAAAAAATAAACACTTAAAATAATCTTTAAAAGCCCTTTGCAAACAATCAAACAAAAAAATAAGAGGTTTCAAACTAAAGATCTAAAAATGATCAACTTAGTATTCAAAAGAAGAATTGTTGCCTTTTCATATTATAGTAAATTTTATTTCAATTCTTTAAAAACTCTAAAACATTACAAATAAAATGAACCATTTTTAACATGTGTAAAATCAGTCATTTTTTAATCGATGGCTAATAATGACTAACAAGAGCACGAAAATGAAAAAAAAAATTTTTCAACGACATTTTCAGAGAATTTGACAATGGAGATCAATGAAAAATTTTCCATGTATAATATAAACATTTACAGATAAATGAAATTTATTTTAAACAATGAAAATGTGAAAATAGTAAAACATATTCTTTGTATAAAAGGTTACATGTTACTTTCTATAGAAATAACAATAATGATTGCTCTATTGCAAAACCGAAGGAGCCCTGGCGTCGTAGTTGTTAAGTGCTTGGATGCTAACCAAAAGGTTGGCATTTCAAACCCACCAGCTCTCTGCGGTATAAAATGTGGCAGTCTGCTTCCATAAAGATTACAGCCTTGAAAACTCTATGGGGCAGTTCTACTCCATCCTATAGAGTTGCTATGAGTCAGAATTGACTTGATGGCAGCAGATTTGATTTTTTATTGAAAAACCAACAGCATTAGTAAGTCTGGGCTTAGAATGATCTAGTCATCTCTTTGTCTACCTCATCCTTAGCATCTTGTTTTCTCTTAGAAATCTTCATGTTTTGCTCTTTTTCTCCTTGTCAGTATAGTCCATCATAATCTCCGTCCTGAAACTCTTTCTTTGAATATGTGAGGCCTATTTCCTATTCTCCCTTTCCCAGTTCTGAGCTTGCTTTTTATCTTTGACCTCATTCCATTCCTCCTCTTCTTCCCTCCTCCTCTGCCTCGTATTCTCTGGGCAGACCAGGTCTATCTTCCAAATTGTTTTCATTATCTTTCTTTATTTCCGTTCTCATCCTCCTTCTTTTCAGAGTTGGTGTTCATTATCTTTCTTATCAAACTCCTCGAAGCATGGTTTGCTTTAACAGTTAAAAAATAGTTTCTCTATAAACTTTTAGGATTGTGCTCTCCCTCTCTTCTGTTCTTCCTTCTTTCCTTGCATTCTCTCTCTCTCTTTCTTTCTATGGCAGGAATTTGGAAGGATGTTAGATGGTCTCTTTAAGGTCCTTTATAGATATCAGAATCTGTGGATCTGTTTTCAAAAAGTCAGGAGAGAGGGAGGATTTTGCCAAACGGCTGTACTCCATAGCTGCTGGTCAAGAATACTTCCAAAGCTGTCCAGTTTCCCAAAAGGAAGCACCAGAGTTTAATGAAAGGGAAGAGTATTAGGAACACAGTCCTTAGGGGTTGTCCAATGTTGAGCAAGGTTTGGCTGTCAGTTTCTTTGTCTGTGAGAGGGTGTGGGATCAGCTGGGTGGCCTGTCCTGGTCTGGGATGCCTGGACTGTGTGTGAGCTGTGTAGGAACCTCATGTTGGAGATGCCTGTGTGTGAGGGAAAGGCAAAGTGCTAGTACTGGTGAAATTTAGAAGTGGACACAGGTGCTCTTCTTTCCATTTAACTTGGAAATGGTGTTTTCCACAGTGAAAAGTAGGCTTCTTTTCCCAGTGTCCTACATTTTGCTTGACAAGGGCCTACTGACTTAAAGTAAGTGCCCAAACCTGTACCACTTGCTTAGAGTGTGGGTTTCAGAAAGGTGGAGACAGTCCAGAACAGAGCTTGAAGCTTGTCTCGACAGGAATTTTGAGGTTGTCTCTTCTCTCACATAAAGTTCCCAAGCCTTTAGCATGAAGAAAAGAAATATTTCTTAGCAAGTTTTACTTCCTGAAGTTTATTTTTCTCTATACTGGGCACTAGGAGCTGTATAAGCTGGTGTGCCCTGGTTTAGTGAAGTGGGAAGGGGAGGTAGATTGTGATGGGCCAACAATATAGGACAGGGGATCTAACAGAAGAGGAAGTAGGCATGGAGAAATGGGTGCTGAGGTAATAGAGGAAAGGCTTCTGTTTACATTCACACAAGAACCTCTTTTACCTACCCAGATTTAAGACAAAGACTCGGGTACAGGGACCACACAAAAGCTCTACTTACCAGGGCAGTGCTGTGCAGTTTTTCAGAACATAGGCTCTGAGTAAGACAAACCCAGTCCCCAATTCAAGCTCCATGATCTACTGGATAGTTTAGAGCAAGTTACTCCTCTTGGTTGTTGATTTCCTCGCCTGTAAAATGGGGATAGTAAAAGTATCTACTTCAAAAGACTGTGTCAAGGATTAAACAAGATAATTAATACAAAGTGCTTGGTAGTTTGATGCATAAAACCTGTTGCCATCAAGCTGATTCTGACTCATAGCGACCTTATAGGACAAAGTAAAACTGTCCCATAGGGTTTCCAAGGAGTGGCTGGTGGATTCAAACCACCGACCTTTTGGTTAGCAGCCAAAAGTTTAATCATAGCTAGACCTTAATGCAATTTGCTATTTTTAACTTTTTATATTATTATTATCAGTATAACTTTTAGGCATCAGTCCAGTATAAACATTAGACAAACCAGGTGAGCATTATACCTCAGACTGGAAAACCTCATAGCTACTCACATATATTGATAATTCAACAAAAGATTCTGAGGCAATATGGTACTATGAAAAGGGAATCATTCCAACATAAGTTAAAATCCTTGTACTACTACTTACTGGTTTGGAAAAGTTATTTTAACCTCTCTGAAACCTAACTTCCAAAGTTATGAAGATTAAACCGATTATTAATCTATGTACCTGCTATAAAAACAAAAACAAGTTGTTGCCGAGTTGATTCCGACTCATGGTGTGCCTGCCTAATATAAGCTCTCAGTAATAATAGCTATTATCATTATTAATGCCAAATATTTGAGTCCTAAAATACAAGTTTTGCTTGGTGAAAGTGAAGAGGACTTGAAGCACTTACCAAGGAAGATCAAAGGCCACAGCCTTCAGTATGGATTACACTTCAACATAAAGAAAACAAAAATCCTCACAACTGGACCAATAAGCAACATCATGATAAACAGAGAAAAGATTGACGTTGTCAAGGATTTCATTTTACTTGGATCCACAATCAACAACCATCGAAGCAGCAGTCAAGAAATCAAAAGACTCATTGCATTGGGCAAATCTGCGGCAAAAGACCTCTTTAAAGTGTTGAAAAGCAGAGATGTCATCTTGAAGACTAAGATGCGACTGACCCAAGCCATAGTATTTTCAATCACATCATATGCATGCAAAAGCTGGGCAATGAATAAGGAAGACTGAAGAAGAATTGACGCCTTTGAATTGTGATGTTGGGGAAGAGTATTGAATATACCATGGACTGCCAAAAGAATGAACAAATCTATCTTAGAAGAAGTACAACTAGAATGCTCTTTAGAAGCAAGGATGGTGAGATTACATCTTACATACTTTGGATATGTTGTCAGGAGGGATCAGTCCCTGGAGAAGGAATCATGCTTGGTAAAGTAGAAGGTCAGTGAAAAAGAGGAAGACGCTCAATGAGATGGACTGACACAGTGGCTGAAACAATGGGCTCAAGCATAATAAAGATTGTGAGCATGGCATAGGACCAGGCAGTGTTTTGTTCTGTGGTACATAGGGTCACTGTGAGTTGGAACAGACTCGACGGCACCTAACAACAACAACAACAACAAAATACAAATTTAACAACCTTTGTTATGCACATGACACAATCTTGCTTGTTGAAAATGATGACTTGAAACCCTTACTGATTGAGGTCAGATACTACAGCTTTCAATATGGATTACACCTGAACCTGAAGGAAACAAAAATACTCACAGACTGGACCAATAAATAACATCATGATAAATGGAGAAAAAATTGAACTTGTCGATTTCATTCTACTTGTGTCAACAACTAAAGTCCATGGAAACAACAGTCAAGAAATCAAATGATGTATTGCATTGGGAAAATATGCTGCAAAAGACTTCTTTAAAATTTTAGAAAGTAAAGATGTTACTTTGATGACTAAGGTGCATCTGACCTAAGCCATGGTCTTTTCAGTCACCTTATATGCATGTGAAAGTCTGATAGTGAAAAAATAAGATAGATGAAGAAAAGATGTGTTCAAACTGTGAAGTTCGTGAAGAATATTGGTTATACCTGGACCGCCAGAAAACTGTTTTGTTCCTTAGAATCAAGGATGGTGAGAGTTAGGCTTCCTTACTTTGGACATGTTATCAGGAAAGGCCAATTGCTGGAAAAGGATATTTGCTTTGGTAAAGTAGAGGGTCAGTGAAAATGAGGGAAACTCTCAGTGAGATGGATTGACACAATGGCCACAACAATGGACTCAAACATAACAACCATCTTGAAGAAGGCTCAGGACTGGAGTCAACTCAGTGGCAACTAACAACAACAAAATACAAATAGCTGAAAGAGTTGATAAACATAGGACCTAATGGAAAAATGACTTACTCAAAGTTATAGAAAGTAGGGACCAAATTCTTTCTTAGTTATCTAGTGCTGCTATAACGTAAATACTACAAAAGGATGGTGTTTAGCAAACAAATTTATTCTTTCATGGTTTAGGAGACTAGAAGTCCAAAATCAGAGCACTGGCTCAAGGGAAAGGCTTTCTCTCTCTGTTGGCTCTGGGGGAAGGTCTTTATCTCCTCTCAACAACTGTGGGCCCGGCGTTCCTTTGAGATCTCCGTTTGTCTTGGCATCAATCTTCCCGTAGGTCTAGGGGGTTCTAAGCGCAAGGATCCTGGATCCAAAGGACTTGATCCACTTCCGGCTCTCCAACCTCTAGCCCAGTGCTTTTGTCTCTACATGCATGTAAGTCTCCATGAAGTAGCATTTGAAGTTCTTTTGAACTGTCAGGTTGCACGATGTTGCGTCTCATGGAGCCCAGTGGACTTGCAGTAACAGCTCTGCCACTTACAGGCTGTATGACCTTGTGCAAGCCATGCAACTTCTATGAACCTCCTTTCGCTCATCTTGTAAAATGGTGATAATGACCCTTGCTTGCCTTCCAGGAACGTTGTTCAGTCCAAATAAGATGAAAAAGAAGTTTGAAAATTATAAGAAGCAACGCACATGCAATGGATTTTTATATATATCATATACTTTCAGGAGGCCTGCTGGCTCAGTAGTTAAGAGCTGCGGTATGCTACAGCTGCTAATCAAAAGGTCAGCAGTTCGAATCCACCAGCCACTCCTTGGAAACCCTGTGGAGCAGTTCTACTCTGTCCTATAGGGTCGCTATGAGTCAGAATGGACTGACAGCAACAGGTTTTTTTTTTTTTTTTTGTATATACTTTCAAGTGGCAAGGAAGCATGATTTGCTTAATATTGATTTATCAGTACATTGAAAATTATTTATTTGACCAGTACTGCTTTGGCGCAGGCAGAAGCAAAAGGGGTAAATATTGTTCATGGCCAGCAAGATGAGTGCAGTTGTGGGTGCCTTTAATGAGTGTTTCTGGAACCAAAACTCACATGGGAGCTCCAGCTGCCTGAAGTTCTGTTTGCAATCATTTTCAGAGAAACCAAGTTCAACATCCAATAATAATTAAAAGTGATTAGAATCTTTACTTGAATCTCTTGGCGAGCATCAACAAGGATGCAATTCATAACTCAACTCTTCTTACGATCCCCGTTTCTCTGTTCCTCCCACTCTTCACCTTTCTTACACGGGGCTGCAGCCCTCTTCAAGCCTTTATTTTAACCCTTCACTATCCATCCTTCACAAAAAACACTCCTTGATTAAAAAAAAAAAAATTGAGCCTTAGTGACTCTTTGTTTTTCTTCTTCTCTTTTATTCTTCAGCCTCTATATTTTATGCTCATAGTTGACTAAGTATTTGCCTTTCTCGGGAAAGTTCCCTCTTGTCACTTCTCCATTTGTCTCTCTGCTCATTTTCCAATTCTGTATCCAGAATCAGACTGGAGCACTCTGAATCCATCTTTTGAACTTGGAGATGGACTGAGATTCAGTGAACAACCCAGAATAACACAGAATTCTTTTTAAGGCATTGGGGAAGAGTAAAAGATAATAAACACTTACAAGTAAATAGATAAACCGAAACCAAACCTGTTGCTGTCAGTTGATTTCAACCCCAGTGGCCCTATGTGTAAGAGTAGAACTGTTCCATAGAATGTTTTTTGGCTATATTCTTTACAAAAGCAGTTCACCAGGCCTTTCTACCTTAGAGCTGCTGGGTGAGTTCGAACCTCCAACCTTTAGGTTAGCAGCTGATCACAAACTGCTTGCTCCACTCAGGAACCTAAAGTTCGTAAGTGCATGGTTCAAACTCATTGTATTTTGTTTTCGTCTTTATAGAGGAACGACTGAATTAACAATATGGCTATGGAGATGTAAATTATGTGTTATGGAACCAACATTGGATGGTTTTAGGAACTGGCTTATTTTTTGGTTAATATTCATAAAGATTATTGTGCTCCATATTTGTGCTACTAAACTGCTATCTACCTTCCTTAAATACTGGCTTAAAGCCTTGCTCCTGGAGGAAAGTGATTTATTAATAAGGGTGAAAATACTGACTCACCACCATGCGCATCATTTCTCAATTGCTTATTCCTTTGCATGAGAGTTTATCAAGAAAAGCCACTCTCTCTTACTCAGCGCTATCTTGTGGATAAATAATGGGCTATGGGAGGGTAATTTAGATGTTGCATCACTGTTTGGGCAAGAATTCTTGGGTTAAAACCCTTGCTTTGTCACTTACTAGCTAGGTGACCTTGGGCAATCTACTTAACCTAACTATGTTTTAGTTTCCTCATCTGTAAAGAGGGGATAATCCACTGACCCTATGGTGCCTGGTGTTGCAGTAAATGCATATAACTACTTATATGATGTTTTTGTATGTAACATTTTGAAGGGTATGAGAAAATAAGACTATGCCTAGATGACAGCAATCATAGTAATAACTAATAATAATACCGTGAATAATATAATGGCTAGTACTTACTGAATGCTGACCTTGTAGCAGAATCTGTGCTGTGTTCTTTACATGAACTATGTCATTTAATCCTCACAGTAGCCCTTTTTATTGAACACCCTTGTTATGCTCAAATTCATAGATGAGAGAACTGAGGCTCTGAGGTTAAGTGATTTGGCCAGAGTTATATAGCTAATGAACGGGAAATCTCAGAATCAAGCCAAAGTCTGATGTTAAAATATGTAGTCTTAACTGCTCTAAGATACTTGTGAAAGGGTTGGGCCTAGAAATAGTATTTTAAAGGAGAAGACAAAGTGCATGCATGCATGTGTGTGTGTGTGCACATGCATACAAGGGGAGCAAAAGCAGTATGGTGGAGGTATGGTCACTGTCTTCAAATTGCTAGCTGGTTGTCATAGAGGAAAGGGTATTATGACTCCAGATGTTAAAACATTTTCAGTGATGAAGGTATGGTTCCTAGACACCCTTTTAACTCAGTACTAAAGTCACTCCTGAGATTCACCCTTCAGCCAAAGATTAGACAGGCCCATAAAACAAATCGAGACTAAATGGGCACACCAGCCCAGGGGCAAGGACAAGAAGGCAGGAGGGGCCAGGAAAGCTGGTAATGAGGAACCCAAGGTCAAGAAGGGGAGAGTGTTGATGTGTCATGGGGTTAGCAACCAATGTCGCAAAACAATATGTGCATTAATTGTTTAAAGAGAAACTATTTTGCTCTGTAAAACTTCATCTAAGGTATATATATATATATGTGTGTATGTGTATATATATATATAATATATATATATGTCAAATATTTTGGGTGAATAAATTTCTTCCCATTTTCACAGAATAATTTTCTAATAGCCAGAGTTGCTCAAATATGGAAGGATCTGTTGTTGCAGATACTAAAGTCTTTGTTATTAGAGTTGTTTAAGCAGAGTCGGCTAATGCTTGGTAGGGATACTGTAGGGATTGCATTGAATTGAGAGGACCCACTAAGGTCTTTTCAAGTCTTAAGAGTGGATACTTCTATAGTAAATTTCAAGATAGGCCTTGTTCTCTGGGCTGCCATAGGCTTTACGGCAGAGGTACCCTTCAGCTGGATTTGTACATTAGGCGCAACACTTTCGGTTACAAGTTACAATTTGAGAAGAACAAATGTTAATTATAAGGATTGGAAGATGTCTCAAGAAATTCACAGGCAGAGGAAAAATAACTGAAACTACCATCCGAAAAATCCTTTGTTTTCTCTCTCCATCCTGACTTTATGCCCTTCCTCCAGGTTTGACTTTTTTGTTTGTTTTTATTCTCTCCATCTCTGCAGAACAGCTTTCTCTTTGTTCCCCTATCCACATGGCAGGCAGCAGATACTCACTTGATTGTTTCTGAACTGATGTGTCACAGATGCTTCTATCTTAAGAAAGACAAAAATCTTACTTTTGGTTCCAATTCCATTTTTTGTGTGTGATGCTTTTTTTTAAAAATTGAGGTAAAATCACTTAACTTACAATGAATCATTTTAAAGTTTACGATTCAGAGCATTTAGTACCTTTACAGTGTTGTGCAATCACCAGCACTATCGAGGTCCAAAACATTTTTAGCACTTTCAAAAGACTCTGTGCTCATTAGCAGTCACTCCCTGTGCTCATTAGCAGTCACTCCCTGTTACCATCCTCCCCCCAGGCCTTGGCAAACACTAATCTGCTTTCCGTCTCTATGAATTTGCTTATTCTAGATATTTCATATAAGTGGAATTATACAATATTTGTGTCTGGCTTATATCACTTAGCATAATGTTTTCAAGGTTCACCCATGTTATAGCACGTATCAGAACTTTATTTCTCTTTATGGCTGAGTAGCATTTCATTGTACGCATATACCACGTTTTGTTTACTCATTCATCTGTTGATGGACGTTTAGGTTGTTTCTACCTTTGGCTACTGTGAATAGTGCTGCAATGAACATTGACATACAAGTATCTGTTTCAGTCCTTGTTTTCATTTTTTGAGGCATATACATAGAAGTGAAATTTCTGGGTCATATGCTAATTCTGTGTTTAGGTTTTTGAGGTACAGACAAAGTGTTTTTCATAGGTTGCCCCATTTTACTTTCCCACTGGCAATGCCTGAGAGTTCCAATTTCTCAACGTTCTTCCCAACATTGGTTAGTTTCTGTTTTTCGGATAATAGCCACCCTTGGTGTGAGGTAGTGTCTCATGGTGGTTTTTATGTGCATTTTCCTGATGACTAAGGAGGCTGAGCATCTTTTTATGTGCTTACTTCTTCTGGAGAAATGTCTATTCAACACCTTTGCTCATTTAAAAAATTGAGGTGCTTGTCTTTTTGTTGCTGAATTGTAATTGTTCTTTATATATTCTCAGTACTAGACCATATCAGATAGAGGAAGTCCCCAGGTTATGAATGAGATCCACTCCTAAGTCTGACTTAAGTTGAATTTCTACGTTAAGTTGAAACAAGTACATATGGTTCTTATTTACAAAGTTACACACTCAACACAGTGTTAATGGCAATGTGATCTGACTTAAAATGACAGATGATATTCTCCTTCCTCTAGGTGATGAACTGCTGAAGCCACACAATGTTTTCATGAATGTCACAAAGTAACGCATGCATTTGTTATTATGAACTATTCTATTTAACTCAAATTTTTAATATAATAGGCTTTGTGGCAGCCCATTCTTAAGTACGAGTTGTCTGTAAGTTGGACGTTCTTAACCCAGGGACTTATTGTATATGATTTGCACATATTTTCTTCCATTGTATAGGTTGTCTTTTTGCTTTTTTGATAGTGTCCTATGATGCACGTAAGTTTTTAATCCTTTTTTCTGTGTAATATTGTGTTTTTGGTGAAAGTTTACATAGCAGATTAGGTTCCCATTCAACAATTTCTACACAAATTATTCAGTAACATTGGTTACGTTCTTCATAATGCGTGAAATGCTCGTTTTTTCCATTCTGGATGTTCTGTTTCCAGTAATCTAGATTCCCGGCCCCCTTACCTTCTCATCTTTTAAACAATTTTTTTTTTTAAAGTAATTGCTGACCTTTCGGTTTCACATAGATGATTTTTTAAAGGAGCATAGTACTAATGGTTGATATTCTTTATTTTATGAGCCAATCTGTATACAGCTAAAAGGTGACCTCTGGGGATAGTTTCAGTTCAGGGTTTAAAGAGTATCTCAAGGCAATAGTCTCGGGGAGTCCTCTAGTAGGAACTGGTCCATTAATTTTGTATTTTTAAAGAATTTCAGGTCCTGTTCCACATTTTAATTCCATTGTACCAGAATTCATCTATTCTGGCCCCGATCAGAACAATGGGTAGTGGTACCTGGGCACCATTTAGTTCTTTTGGTTTCAGGGTAGATGAGGCTGACAAGTTTTTAATCTTAATGAAGTCCAATTTATCTATTTTTCTTTTGTTTGTGTTACCAATTCCAACTCTTCAGGGAAAGTGACTTTGCTTAGCTCAACCGTAGGTGAAACATCTTTGCCATTTATCAGTTGGTGGGGTTCCATCCATTGATAAATGGTTCCAGAAGCACTAACCAGAGAAGGTTAATTGGATTGCCCAGAATTATACAACTAACGAAGGGCAGAGTCAAGAATGAAACCCGCGTCTGATGTTAAAACCTGTAATCTTAACTGCTCTAATTGTGCAGAAAAGGGATAATTATGGTGAGCTGGAGAAAAACCTACAGGGTGATCAGCTTTCAAAAATGGGTGACGTTTAGATGAAGAGGAGAAAGGAAGGGCTTTTGTTTGTGGGGGATCATTGTTTGTGGAAGGTGTGTTCACATACAGTAGATAAGTATAAATAAGAAGTTACAAACCCTGTGGGGAAAGAGCTGTATTTTCCCCTGCCTCAACCTCTTTGTTTAAGAAATTTTACCCCACTGCCTTGGATCTTATTCCAGTAAACCAGTTGCTGCCGAGTTGCTCCAACTCATGGTGACCCCATGTGTGTCAGAATAAAACTGTGCTCCACAGGGTTTTCAATGGCTAATTTTTCAAAAGTAGATCTCCAGGCCTTTCTTTCAAGGCCCTCTGGATGGACTTGAACCTCCAGCCTTCTGATTTGCAGCCAAGCTTGATAACCGAACATGTTAACAGTTTGTGCTACCCAGGAAAGGAGTCCCTAATATTTAGCTGAGATGACTGTTGTAATCACTACTTGTGGACACAAGAAGGTGCTAAAAGATGTCTGGTCTGGTTCTTTGGGACTGGGTGTGGAAAACTCATCTCCCGTTTCCCTTAACAATGTTTTCATTTGTGAAAAAGAACTTGATTACAAAACTCAGGAAAATCTTTACAGAGATAAAAGACAACACAGCCTAATTACAAGTGTTCAGATTTTAAGATTAACTGAAGTCCACTCCCAAGGTTCTTGATGATTTGATATAATTTTAGATGAATGGAGTGGAAATTCAGAGCAAACAAGAAACTTATGGAAACCTGGTGGCGTAGTGGTTAAGAGCTCAGCTGCTAACCGAAAGTTTGGCAGTTCAAATCCACCAGCCGCTCCTTGGAAACCCTATGGGGCAGTTCTACTCTGTCCTATAGGGTTGCTGTGAGTTGGAATCGACTCGATGGCAGTGGGTTTGGTTTTTCTTTTTTTTTCCTCCTTTCCCTCTCCTCTGCCTGTTTCTCTCCCTCTCATTTTTCTCTTCCTTCCTTACTTTCTTGGAAGTTTTGTTAAACACAATCTTTCCAGTTTGGAAAATAAAATATAAGCACAGCTGTTCTTCCTGAAATGGAGACAGAATACTTACACCCAATATGGTCCTAGTTTCATCAGCATGGCAGCCCTGAAGGCATGTCTGGGTAACCCCAGGGCACCACCTAAAAGAGCTCAGAAAATCATTGTTCAAGGTCAGGTGCTGGCAAACTCTGCCCTCAGGTCAAATCCTGCCTTCTACTGTTTTTGTATAGCCTCAGAGCTAAAAATGGTTTTACATTTTTAAATAGTAGGAAAAAAATCAAAACAATAAGAATATTTCATGATGTGAAAATCATATGAAACAAACTCCAGTGCTCTTAAATAAAGTTTAATTGGAACACAGCAATGCTCATTCATATGCATATCATCTATGGCTATTTTCTTGTTACAGTGGCAGAGTTAAGTAGTGGCAAGAGACGCTGTAACATAGCTTCTTTAATCAATATAAAGTCAAAGTAATAATTATAACAAAGTATTATATATATGTATATATATCACAAAAAGAGGGAAAAGGGAATAAAGCTATATAGGACTAACGTTTCTATGTATTACTTCAATTTAGTACAAATATGAAGTATATTCTGATAAGATATATATGGTAAGCCCTTGAACAACCACTAAAAAAAAACTCAAACAATATAATGAAAAAAACATTACAAGTATGATGTTACACTAGAAAATAAAGCAGTAAAAGAAGAATGTTGTTGTTTGGTGCTCTCAAGTCGGTTCTGACTCAAAGTGACCCTATGCACAACAGAACCAAACACTGCCCTGTCCTGCGTCATCCTCACGATCCTTGCTATATTTGAGCCCATCCTTGCAGCCACTGTGTCAATCCATCTCGTTGAGGGTCTTCTTCTCTTTTGTTGACCCTACTTTACCAAGCCTTCTCCAGGGACTAGTCCCTCCTGATAACATGTCCAAAGTACTTAAGACCAAGTCTTGCTATCCTTGCTTCTAAGGAGCATTCTGGCTGTACTTCCTCCAAGACAGATCTGTTCATTCTTCTGGCAATCCATGGTATATTCAGTATTCTTCACCAACACTGTAATTCAAAGCATTAATTCTTCTTCAATTCTCCTTATTCATTGTCCAGCTTTCGCATGCATATGAGGTGATTGGGTCAGGCGTGCCTTAGTTCTCAAGGTGACATCTTTGCTTTTAAACACTTTAAAGGGGTCTTTTGTAGCAGATTTGTCCAGTGCAATACATTGTTTGATTTCTTGACTGCTGCTTCCATGGGTGTTGATTGTGGATCCAAGTAAAATGAAATCCTTGACAACTTCAGTCTTTTCTCAGTTTATCATGATGTTGTATATTGGTCCAGTTGTGGGTATTTTTGTTTTCTTTATGTTGAGGTAATCCATACTGAAGGCTGTATGTAATACTATGTAATACATCTAAAAACTTTTTTTCTAGTCTTTGTATTAGTCTTGGTATGTTCGTGTTCTTTGGGTTCTAAACAAAGAGGATGAAGACTATCCTAAACTGGTCCCAAGTTTCTTCTCTGAACTTACAAATATGTTTTAGATTGGATGCAGTAGAACTCTACATACATACTGCATAGTGCAAACATCTTTTTATTTGGGAGTATGGAATCAGGAACAACAAGTTTGGAAAAGATTCTGTAGTGACTTTGACCTCCCTGGCTGGAATGATGCAGCTGACTTGGGAAATTCATAAGTCAGAAAGGACGCCTACAAACTTGTGCTCATCTAAAAGAAGGTCCAAAAAAAAAAAAAAAGAAAAACCAAATCCAGTGCTCTCCAGTTGATTCTGACTCATAGTGATCCTATAGGACAGAGTAGAACTGCACCACAGGGTTTCCAAGGAGTCACTGGTGAATTCAAACTGCAGTTCTTTTGCTTATCAGCTGTAGCTCTTAACCAACGCTCCACTAGGGATCCAAGGAAAGTCCAGGATGTGCAAAAGACGGGCAACATGTTGTTTGTGAAGAAGAGTAGAAGGAACTAGGTGGCATTTAGCCCGGAGAAGATTCAGGTGGCAAATCAGTTATCTTCAGGTATCTGAATGTCCATAGTGGGGAGGATGAACATAGCTGCTTCATAGATCTAGGACTAGAAGCTAAATGGAATTTTTTGAGCTTTAGAGTTGGGCTTATTGATCACAGATATCTAATGATAGGCTTGATATCATATAGATTTTAATATCAGAGACATGTGGGTATGATTTCTACCTTCATCTCTTATTGCCTTTATGACCTTGGGAATTATAATTATGGCGAGGAATAACATTTTGCAATACTGTATATGTGGCTTTTTTTTCTCTTCTCTCCAACACATTCTTGTACCTCACACTTCCACAGCCAGTTAATGCAGTCAAGATTTTGAAACTCAAACTGAGAGAGTAGTTTGAGGGAAAAAGTTTCTTTTTGGAATTAGGGACCAAAAAGTCTGGAAGGAAGTAGAACATAAAGTATATGCTGAAACAATAGATTTAGAAATAGAGAGCAGGAGTCACACTACACTGACCCCTCAGACCAGATGAAAATCGCATAGGCTAGTGATTAAAGCATAGAGGAAAGAATGTTGAAGGAGGAGGTTGTTGATACCCAACCTGCCTGGAGCTCAACCTATCTGGAGGAACCAGTAGTAATGGAGTAGAATCAGCACTAAGATTCATCAGCTACGAATAGGGGAATACTGTCTAGCACAAGAAGTCAAGTCATTAATGCAGATCATAGATCACATTAGGCATTCATGTGAGGGACAAAAGTCATCCGTGTCATAGAGCTATGTTAGCTTTCTCCATTATATCCTGTAAAGAACTTTCTTCAATAGCACCCATAGAGTGCTTCTCATTGTATAAGAGTGACCATTTTGCTCAGTCATATCCAACTTGGCCTGTATGGAAACAACTTTCGTTGGCCAGGGACATTCTAAGGCCCCACTGAGATGGTGGGAAGACTCCTCAACACCCAGAGAAGTGGTTATGTGTAAGGGAAGCCCCACGTATCTGCCTTGGTAGGATTTAGAAGAATTGACTTGAGGTCCAGTCTGCTTTGCCCTAGTTGCACTGAAATTCTTGCATGTGATAGTGGTTTTGGTGAGAGATTTGTCAGTTTAGATTAAGTATTTTCCAACCTGCTGTCTATAGCAGAATAATCTAGGATAGTTTGAAAAAAAACTTAAGTCTGGGTCTGATTCCAAATAATCTGATTTAGGAGATCTAGAGCAGGGTTCAAGATTCTATGTCATTAACAAGCTGCATTCCTTCTGGAGGTTCTAGGGGGAATCCACTTCCTTGACTTTACCAGTTTATGGAGGCTACCGGTAATTCTTGGCTCAAGGCCCTGTACCGCTTCAAACTCTGCTTCCATTGTTACGTCTCCCTCTCTGACTTTGACCCTTTTGCCTCCCTCTTATAAGGACCCTTATCATTACATTGGGCTCTCCAGGATAATCCAGGGTAATCTTCCCATCCCAAGATGCTTAACTGAATCACATGTGCAAAGTCCCCATTGCCGTGTAAGGTAACGTATTCACGGATTTTGAGGACTAGGACATGGACATCTATGGGGGCGTTATTCAATCTCCTGCAGGTGGTAACTTATTTTATTGGACTATCAAGTACACAGAGCAATGACTTCATGTAGTCCATGTGTGGAGAGATTTTCGTCTATATCACCACTCCTACAGGTGTCCTACACACCATTTCATTGGCATACAAGTATCTCAAGATGCTGATGTAGAGTTGACAATTCAAGGTAAGCTGAATGCGTACAGAATAAAGCTCAAGAATAGGAGTATGAATGACTAGCACTCATACTAGATGATCATTTGGCTAACTCCTTACTTCTGTCAAATGAGAACTTAATCATAGCTCCTCGATATAGGAAACATAGGAGACTTCATGGGTAAAGGCACTAGCTGTGGTTCCTGGATTCTGTCTGCTGATGATGCAAACTCATACAGACACTGGTCATGCCCTGAATTCTGACTCAGTCTTGTCCTCAGTGTTTCCACATTTTTTGTCCAGCTGGGCTGTAAGGCTTTTCTACCTCCTTTCCTCACAGTCTTGGAAAATCACTTTTAGTCTTGGAATTAAGAACATTTTTCTCTTATTCATCAACCATTCTCTCAAAATCTCATGTTTCTGTAGCTGAGTCATAAATACCAGGCTTGCTAAAGTCAAAAGCTAACAACTGACTCTCTGCTTTCTCTGCTTCTGCATTCTGTTGTCAGTTCATCTTGAAGGAGATGACAGAGAATGCCCAGTCACTCAATTAGGGAAGTAACACAGGTTGAAATCAATTCTAGGAACAAAAGCATATTAACTGGTGTTTCAAAATATTATCTATTTACATGATTTTCAGAATTCATTCCAGCATTGAAATCCAAAGAGACAATTTCCTAAGTCTCTGACGTGAGCTTTTGCTACTATACCACACCCCTTTGTGTGTTGTCTTTAGCTCATTCATTCCAATAGCTTTTTCAACAACTTCGAGACCTTGGGTTTCCAGATTGGCACTTTATATTACACCTTGACCAATCTACCTCCCCACGATTACTAAATCTTCACTCTAACTGTTGTGAGAGCATCTTGCTGTCCGCCCTGCACCACCCTGGTTTAAACTGCCAGTCTGCCTTTTCACAATTTTAGCCAACTCTCCTTCTGAGTCAGCTCTTTGTCTGCAAAGCCAGGCAAAAACTTGTAGAAATCACCTCTTGCTTCTCTTCTCCCAGGGAGAATAAGATTAGCACGCAGTACACCCAGAGCACAGGGCAACTCCTTCTCGGTTTGTTTATCTGGTATTAGAAGGGGATTGGAACTAGCTTAAGGTCTGAAATGAGTTCCTTCCCACAGGTGCCTGCCCACGCTCTAATACCCACGTACCTATGAAGAATGTGGACTCTACTTGGCAGTTCAACTTGCCCAGCTTCTTTAATGCAAGTGGCTCCTTGTTTAATCCTATATTACCATTCCAGCTCTTCTATTTCAGTTTTATAATAAAATAGTAAACACAGGAAGGGAGGCAGCCTAGCTTAGTGTTTGAGTTAGCCTGGGTTTGCATCAGACAACATGTGGATTGAGTCCCAATTCTGCTACTTAGTAATTATGTGACCTTGGGCAAGTTCTTTAATCTCTTAAAGCTTCTGTTTCCTCTCCTGTAAAATGAAGATGAAGACACCTGTGATCGATCTTTGGACACTATAAAGATAAAATAAAATAAAATATGTACAGCACATAGCATCATGCTTGGCACACATTGCTCTATAAATAGTACCAAAGAAACCAAATCCATTGCCATCAAGTCGATTTCAACCCATAGTGACCCCATAGGACAGAGTAGAACTGTCCTATAGGGTTTCCAAGGAGCTGGTGGATTCAAAGTGCCAACCTTTTGGTTAACAGCCGAGCTCTTAACCAGCTGTACACCAGGGCTCCCTGTAAATGGTAGTTATTATTATATCCTGTTTTATTTAATAAAAATTTGTTGAACACCTATTGTGGAAAAAAAAACCATGTTTGGTACTATGGAAGTAGAGAAAGAAAAAGGACATGGTCCCTGTCCACAAAGAACATTGCAGACTAATGGGGGAGATAGAAAGTATCAAAGTAGTTAAAGGGAATGAACGAAGGTGGGTGAAGTAAGAGGAAAAGGGCTGAGTGGAGAGAAAGTTGGAACTACGCAGCCTTGAGGGTCCAGTGTGAAATCTCATTGCCATAGTGTGGGGAAAGGCCACCTTGACATTGAGTCCCATACTGTGAGCAAAAACTTTTCTCCATGTCCCTGTGTGCAAAGCTTCTATTAATAGTGTACTTCATCAGGACCATGAAAATGTACGTGTCTATTGTCTGGGATACACATGAGTTAGAAATACAATTAGTTAGAGGCCTCTAGGAAAACAAAAAACAAACAAAAAAGATCTCTTTCTTCCAGGTCTTCCTGTCTTTCCATTACCCACTGAGGCCATCAAGGTCATAATTAAAAAGTTCAGGTTGTTTTGGCTACCTGGCATTCAGTCACAGATCATTTCCTTGTCAGGTTTCAGCCAGCTCTAAAATTTGGAATGAGCATTAACCGAAGATATATGTATGCCAAGCTGAGTGCGTATATGCCCTCTCTACACTAGATGTAGCATGCAGATTCTCTGAATACTTGGCCAGATAGTCATCTATGTGTGGGCTAAGCCATCTGGGTAGTATGTAGGGAGCCGGCTGGTATGTAGTCATTCCTCAGCTGACTAGTACAAAGTTACAAAATTCCTCAGTTCCTGCAATGTCACAAGAAGGTAGTTGAGTATTGTGATGAGAATCAGGACACCTATGTTTGTTCTAGTGCTAGCCCAGCTGTGACAATTGTATGCAAAATATGGCAAATTTTCTTAATTGCTTTCTTAATCTGCAAAATAGGTGGAATAATCCTTGCCCATGGCTCTGTAGCACACACATGTAAATTTCTTTGTGGAATCTGTTGTTTCTTACGTTTAAAATGGTGGGAAACGATATCTTCATCTTAGTTGTTGTGAAGCTCAGATAAGATAAAAGATGTCAATGGGTTGTTATCATCAGCCACATGTATATCTGTTGTTGTGCGCCGTCAAGTTGATTCAGACACAGAGACCCTATATGACAGAGTAGAACTGCTCAACAGGGTTTCCTAGACTGTAATCTTTATGGGGCACGTTGCCAGGTCTTTTCTCCCCTAGAGCAGTTGGTGTGTTCGAACCACCGACCTTTCAGTTAGTAGCCAAGTGCTTAACCATTGTTCCACCAGAGAATATGTATCTAGCAGAACGTTAATTAGCCTCAGGTGTTCCAGTTGCAGTAGAGAGAAAGTAGGAAAGGGAGTGTCTTGCAGGATTTGAGTTTCTCAGAATAAGGCATTTTATAATATGATAACCACATTTCAATGTACTTAAGTCATTCAAATGACTTTTCATTGCACTTGGAATAAAACCTAAACTCGTTACCAAAGAATGCCAGAACTTACATGCTTGGGCCCTGGCCTACCTTGGGCAACCTGCAGCCTCTTTATTTATGATCCAGTCATACAGGCTTTCTTTCTGTTCTTCATATATGCCAAACCCATCCTTGTCTGAAGGCTTTCACTCCTATACTTCCCTCTGCATGCAATACTCTTCCTCTAGATCTCCACTTAGCTGGCTTTCATTTCTTTATCCTCATTTCTATCTCAACTCAGACCTCACTTCCTCACAGAGGCCTTTGCTGATCATGCTGTTTAATGTTGACCATTTTCTCTATCTCCATTACATTTCTTTATAACCCTTATCACAATCTGAAATTAAATTATGCATTGTTTTATTCACTTCTTTACTCTGTCTCAACCTGTTCTCCTAGGATAATATTCAAAATATTTAACAGCTAGTGCCACGTGCTGCTGATCAACCTGAATCAACACTGGACAAAGTCCTGGAACAGGGTCTAGGAGGTGTCTCTGTCTGGGACCTTAAGTTGCTGGGTTGTGGTAGGTCTAAGAGTCCCCAGGTAGTTGCTGGAGTAAATAAGGCATTGCATGTGAACTAGGGGGCTCAAGGGAATGGCTATGTACCTATTAGTGTGAAAGTATTTCAATATTTTAACAATCACTATGGTCAGTACATTGTACTGGTTTAATATTAACCCCACTTGTCACTTATGTTTAATACTGTATGTATCCCAGGGCCTAGAACAGTGATTGGCACATAGCTGTCCTTCATGTGGTAAATTGCTTGAGTATATTTGAGCTTTATCCACATATTGGATCCCTGGTGATGCAGTAGTTAAGAGCTTATGGCTGCTAACCAAAAGGTCGGCAGTTCGATCCACCACCTGCTCCTTGGAAACCCTATGGGGCAGTTCTACTCTGTCCTATGGGGTCGCTATGAGTCAGAATCGACTCAATGTAAATGGGTTTTTTTTTTTTTTTTCTGGTATCCACACATCACTTTCTCCAACTTGTTTCCTAAAAGAGCTAGAAAGTGTTTAGGATTCATAGGCCATTCAAGGTGGTGGGTAATAGTGTACTCAGGCTATAAGGTCTGCTCTAATTGTAACTAATATCTATAAATCTTCATAGTTTACAAAGTCTACACATTCATTGTCTCATTTTATCCTCACAACCATCCTGAGAGGTTGGCAGGACAGAATTATTATACTCATTTTTTTTTTTTTTTTAGTTGAGAAAACTCAGGTTCCTCTAGGTCAAGTGATAGCTATAACGTAGGCCGGGCTAGGAAATAGCTCATGTCTTCTGACCAGACACTATCTTCTTTCCTCTAGGCTATGCATTCTGTCCCTAGTCTGAATGTATCTGAACCTTAGCATGGAAGCAGCTTTGGTGTACAGGTGTGAAGATTCTGGCCTCTACAACTATAGTTAGCTTATACAAAAACCACTGTGGATGGTTTGCACAATAGAACATACCAGGCAAGAGAAATCAGCCTGGGTCAGTCTAGAAACTCTGTCCCATGAGGTTGGAAGAACAGGAAATGACCAACTTAGAGAACTTAATGTAGATACAGTCAATCTTCTCAGACACTTATATGCCAACCTTGGAGACTAGGTTGCCAAAACTTTCTTGACAAGCTTACAGGGGAAAGTTAATACCAATAAGCGAAAATTGTTACAAAAAGTAGGGTTTGGGTCCAAAAATAAACATTTAAACAATAAGAAGCAATATAGTTTAGAGCAGTGTTTCCCAAAATATGGTATATACAAAAAATAGTGGCAAGGAAGATGATTTTACTGAGGACATGGAAGAAAATTTTGAAAAGTTTCATTAAAATTTATTTTAATATGTATTAGGGAAATACATAACTCATACCAAATTTGTGTTTTCAGGTATATAGTTAGAGATAAGATATTTAAGATTCTTAAAAATAAAACAAGACCATTTAGTGAAAAAATTAAGAGAATAATGGTTGAGATGATTTTCAGACATGTTTCTAATAAAGTCATAGATGAGTGATTGAAGTTTGTGAAAATCATATTCCAGCATTACCACTTTGTGTGACCTTGAGCACATTCTTAACATTAGCAAGTTTAATTTCATCACTTGTTGGCAAATGAGGATGATACCAAAACCTGTTTAATAAGTTTATGGCAAGTATTCTATAGTTTGATGCATGGAAAGTATTCAGTGTTTGGGACGTATTAAGAACTCAATAAATGTTCACTGTTATCTTTAGTGTTTATCAACAACAGTAAGAACTGTTGAACTATGGAAAGCTGCCTTGCAAAGCAGTAGCTCCTCATCATTGAAGGTGAGTAAACAGGACTAGCTGGACATCTGTCAGGGATGCTGCAAGGGAGAATCCTGCTGGGGTAGAAGCTCAGCTAGAATTCTGAGGTCATTCCAGCTGGGATTTGTGTGATTCTGGTTTCTGGTAAAATCCAGGGTGCTAGAGAACTAGAGTTTTCCTCCTACATCTGGGAGGACACTTAGCTACTGTTCCTCAGGACTCAAACAGTCATTGCCCTGTGAGCACCATTGTTGGCTATGGCACCCAGACTTGACTACTTCATCACCCACATCATGGTCCAGAAGGAGTGCTCTCTGAGAAACCACGCAGTTATTGTCCCATAGTTCTTGCCCAACCAGGAAAAAAGCCCGTTCTGTCCTAATATTCTTCCGTTGTGGGAAAAGCTGTGAGAGTTTCTTATGGGTACAGAGATGATCCTTTCTGTATAACCCTCACCAGGTATCTGGCCTTCTCCATTAGTGTCTGCTGACAGGCAACTTGTTCCACCCTGAGAGCTCTGGTTATGAGAAGTCCCTCTTAAAGCAAGCTGAAATCTGTTTCTCTGTAGTTTCATCCACATGTCCTAGTTTCATCTTCTGGTACCAGAAAGAACAATTCTTACCCTTGTCTCCCATGGGAACTCTTCAGAAGTTTGCAGACAGATGTTGCTTTTGCCCTATGGTTGTTGGGTTTCTTGTTATTCCCACAGATACATTGTTCCTGTTGAGCAAATTTTCCAGTTTCCTGCCCTGCCTAGTCATCTACATCACATTCTAATATGGTTTGTCCTTAGCCTATTATTGTAGGGCAGAGATCGTGGAATCTGGCTCCATTTGTCTTATGAAGGAAGCTTCTCTCAGTAACAGTTAAGTTGTGAGGGATCTGGAAAATTTATTTACATGAAGCTGTTAGAGACAAAACATGGAGTATTTAGTGCCCTCAATGCTCTGGCCCCTTTCTTACCTTGCACTTGCTGGTGAGGGATCTCTTGTAGTCCTGCTGCTCTAGTTACTGTATAATGAAGATCCTAACATCTAATCTTAAAATCACTTCTCTCCTGAGCTCCAGGATCTTGTACAGCTGCCTCCAGCATATCTATGCGTGAATATCTCACTGGTGTTTCAATCTGACCATGTTCAAAACTGAACCCATTCACTTCCTCTCATTTTTCCTGTCACTGCAGTGGGGATAATAATAATATTTACCTTATAAACCAGTTGCCATTGAGTTGACCCACTTACTTTATAGGCTTATCTAAAGATTAAATGAATCCATGCATGTAAAACACTTAGGATAGTACCTGATAAATAATAAACACTATTTATATTGCTATTATTAGTAAATAGGGAAACAAACACACAAATAAAATATTATATGCTGAATGGTGATTTTTTTGTGGATAAAAATGAAGCAGGAAAGGGGTTAAGACAGGACAAGAGGATACTGTAATTTTGGAAAACAATACATATGCAATTATGATTGGTTGGTCTTTCCTAGTGTTTTCAAGTCACTCAACATGAGGGGCCTTCTACCCAATGGCAAAAGTTTTATATAGCTTTTTTTTTTTTTAACTGGTTATCTTCCAGCCTGTCATCCTTCACTGTAAATCTTTCTCTCTCTTTTTTTTGCTGCTATTATATTTTCTTCCAGAATCTAAATATTTTACAGGGAAAATCCTCCTTTGCTAGGTGTTCATGGACTGATGCTCTTCTTGATTTTCTCCAGAGTTTCTCTGAGGATATTTTCTGAATAACTGTAAGCATCCATCCATTGTAGAGTTTGGATTTTATTCTAAGTGTGATAGGAAGTCATAGGATGGTGTAAGGAAGGAAGTGACATGTTATGATTCATGTTTTCAAAATATCACTTTGGCTGATCTTTGGAGACAGTATTATAGGGGTACAAAAATGTGTACAGACAGAAGAGTTAAAAAACTATTGCAATAGTGTAGGTAAATCATCACAGTGATTTGAGTAGGTCAAACTTATTCAACATCTAGCTTGTTCACCAGGCTCAGAAGCCCCATGGTGTTGAATTGTTTATAAACAATTCCATATGTGCTTTCTCTTAACAGGATTGGAACCTAAGTTGTTTATGTGTGAGTGGTATTAGTTTGTAGGCATTAATATTAATTCATTATTAATATTAATTTAGTGCTTTTTTTGTGGTGCTGACGTTTTCTTTGTTCCTCTTACTCTCCTATGCCGAATTCCTTTCTTTGTGGAATTTTTTTTCATTTCTTTTGTTTTTGTAGGTTTTGTTTTTACTGGGTATGTTTGTTAACTTTCTTGGTGGTTACCGTAAAATTTACCCTTATCTTTCTCAGTCTGAAGCAGTCTATTATTACTTGGTATAGCCTTGCCTTCCTCTCCGTTAGAAGGTTCTATACCTACACAGTTTATTCCCTCTTTTATTGTTCTGATGTTGTTGCCATTTACAGATTAACTGTTGTATTTGTTTTGGTTTTGGATAGTCCTTGGGAGTTCATTTCCTAGACTGGTATCTGGCTGGCATCCTAGATTCAGCCTGTGAGCTGAAGTCGTTTGTTCTCAGATAGAAGGACTCCCTTTAATATTTTTTGTAAGTTTGGTTTGGTTTTTACATATTCCTTTAATTTCTGTTTATCTGGAAATGTCCTAATTTCACCATCATATTTGAATGAGAGTTTTGCAGGATATATTATTCTTGGCTGGCAATGTTTTTCTTTCAAGGTTTTATATAAGTCATCCCATTGACTTCTTGCCTGCATGGTTTCTGTGGAATAATCTGAGCTTAGTCTTATTGTTTCTCCTCTGTATGTGACTTCTTGTTTTTCTTGAACTGCTCTCAGGATTCTTTGTTTGTCTTTGGTTTTGGCAAGTGTGATTATGGTATGCTTTGGTAATTTTCTTTTGGGGTCTATCCTATATGGGGTTCGTTGAGCTTCTTGGCTGGCCAGCTTTTCATCTTTCATGATATTGGGGAAGTTTTCTGTCGGCAGTTCTTCAATGATCCTCTCTGTGTTTTCTGTTTTCTCCCCCTGTTCTGGAATCCCAATCACTCGAAAATTTTTGCTTTTGATTGTATCCCACATAA
>NW_004444066.1:4607275-4622863 GCF_000243295.1 Trichechus manatus latirostris | reverse complement strand
AGCCCTTCTATGACACTGTCCATTTCTGAAATCTTGTTGTTTATCTTTTGGATTTCTAATTGTTGTTTTTGTATGATTTCTAGTTGTGAATTTATTTTGACATTTTGTTCCTGCATTATTCTCCTGAATTCTTCCATTTTTTTGGTCTATATTTTCCATGAATTTGTCTATTTTTTCCTCATTTTTGTCACTTTTTGCTTCAACTCTTGGATAATTCTGAGTATTAGAGACTTGAATTCCCTATCAGTTAGTTCTAGTGCCCTTTCTTCTACTGGAAAGTCACCTGGTGTTTTATTTTGGATGCCTACTGGAACTATCCTGTCATGTTTTTGTAAATGTTTTGATATTGTCTGCTGTCTTTGGGGCATTCAGTAGTATTTTTCTCATTTATTGATTGTAGATTTGTTTGTTTTGTCTTTTTTTTTTTTATTTGCTATGTCTGAGCAGGTGGACTGTGTGTTCTTTGTTGTTTGCTCATCTGTGGGCAAGATACTTTTTGCCTTCTTCTCCAACTGGCAGGGTCAGTGGCTCAGATATGGCACAGCAAGGCAGGTCTAGCTGAAGAGGAGTTGCTGGGATGGGTTGTTTGTGGCACTTACTATGGACACCAAGGTGGGCCGGTAATTAGTGCAGGACAGGTTCTGGTAGGCTGTGCCTGTGCTGCTTGGTGGTGTGATGTTAAGCACATGGTGCAGGTATGGAGTGGGGAGATAGTGACGTGTGGGGCTAAGATGGGTATGGGAGAGAGGAGAGAGGAACCAGAGCCAAAAACATACAAACAAACAAAAAAGAATTCTAAGGGAGCTTGCCATTGGAGTGGAGAGATAAGAGACTATGAAATGCAGAAAAACAAAAAGGAGAAGAAGAAAAATAGAAAATAAAAAATGAATAAATAAAAATTAGAAAGAGAAAAGAAAAGAAAAACTCCCAGGGATCCCACCAGTGCAGCTAGGCGGTCTGGGAAAGTTGTTCCCAGGTGTTGAAGTACAGCCTGGCTAGAAGGCGTAGAGGTGTCACTCAGCCCCACGTATTCAGGGGACAGGAAGAGAAGGAAGGTAAAGAGAGACAAGAAACTGAGTGATGAAGAAAGACAAAAAGGGAAAAAGAGGGAAAAGAAAATAAAATGAATTAAAAAAAGAAGAAAAACTCTCAAAAAACAGAAAAAAAAAAAACCACAAAAAAAGAAATGCTATCAGGGATCCCTCTGCGTGTCTACGCAAACTGAGGAGGTAGGTCCCAAGCTTCTCAGTACTTCCCGGCTAGATTGGGCTCCCAATTCGAGAAAAGAGAAAGAAAACAAACAAACAATTCAAAACAAGCAAGCAAACAAAAAGCCCGGGGATCCCACCAGCGTGGCAGCAAGGGCCAGGAAGCAGTTTCACAGTCGAGCGGAGTTTCACAGCCTTTCAGGAAGAAGAAAAGATGGCGCACGGAGCCAGATATTTGAGAGAAAGGAGGGGGAGTTGGTGAGAGGTAAGGAAGAAATCAAAAGAAGCAGAAAAAAGCAACACCAGCAGCCAACAAATGGCACTCAGGGAGTCGGCCGGTGTGGGCGGGTGGAATCCAAGCAGCAGGTGCTTCCCGGCCAAGAGAATGTGGCCATGGGAAGCAGAGGAGGCCGAGTGGGGTGAAGAAGGGTGGGGGGTGGGAAAGCGTATATCGCCAGTTACCAGTTGTTCTGTCTCCTGCTGGAAGCTCTGTGAAGCTGCTTTCTCGTACTCCCTATTCGCTTGTCTCTGATAGGAGTCCAAGATGGCGATCAACCCTGCGTTAACTGATAGGGAACCTCTGCATGAATCTCTCCTCACTCTCTGTTCTCTGTCAGTTTCTCACTCCATTTGGTGCTTGGCTGAGTTCTTTATCTCTTCATTTGATGCTTAAGGTTTCAGGATTGCTGTTTACTCCGTTTGGCTTATTTTTTCAGATCTTTGCTGTGGAGGGATGGCGTGGTGCTTCTGCCTAGAGTGCCATGTTGTCCGGAAGTCCCCCAATTCTCTATTCTTTTTCCTCCAAGCTTCTTCCAGAAATGGAAAGGGACTGTGGTTTCAGAGAATTTTGAATGAGTATAACAAAGGAGCAAAATATTTTCTATAGCTTCTTCTGAAATCAACACAGACAGGAAAACTAGCAGGAGGATGATGGCACTGATCTCTTTGAGAGAGGGGGACAGAAGGAATGATAAATGGGCATGTTTAAGACTCTCAGTGGGGTTGTCTAAGTGCTAAGGTATTGGGAGACTCAGTAAGAAATAGTAGTTAACAGAAGCAACTTTTTCATCAGCCTAATCCAGGTTCAAATTCCAGTTCTACCACTGACCATGTGTACTTGGGTAAGTTAATTAAATTTTTTGTAGAACGTAAAATGGAAATAAAATTAATCCCTTTATCATGTGGATGAGGGAATGCATGTAAAATATTTGGCAAAAGGATATTGTTTTTTGCTACTTTTGATAGCTTAGAACCAGGGCCTTCTCCTTTAGATAATAATTCCTTAAAACTATTATCTGCTTACACTTAGGAAGATTAATGTTGGTGTTTATTTTGAAAATGCTACCCCAATTTTTCATTCTAAGATCACTGAAGATAAAGGGTTTTGGTCAAGTGGAGACAAAATTATAAATGGAAGAAGGAGCAGAGTTTCCTTGATCTTGGACATAGAAGTGACAGCCAATATCAGAGAAGAAACCCTCAAAAGTAGGAGAGAATTCTGGCCAATAGTCAAGGCTGCTAGAACAGCCACAACTCTCCTTCTGGTGATTATGGTCCTGGTGCACTCCACCTTTCCCCACCTGTCTGTCATTTTGTTGTACTGTGGTGGTTTGTGTGTTATAAGATGCTTGAAGCTATTGTACCAGAATTTCAAATACCAGCAGGGTCACTCCTGGTGGACAGGTTTCAGCTGAGCTTCCAGACTAATACAGACAGCCTAGGAAGAAGGACCTGGCAGTTTACTTCTGAAAAAATTAGCCAGTGAAAATATTATGAATAGCAGCAGAACATTGTTTGATATAGTGCCAGAAGATGAGCCCCTCAAGTTGGAAGGCACTCTAAATATGACTGGGGAAGAGTTACCTCCTCAAAGGAGAGTTGACCTTAATGTCGTGAATGGAGTCAAGCTTTTAGGACCTTAATTTGCTGATGTGGCATGACTCAAAATGAGAAGAAACAGCTCCAAACATCCATTAATAATATGAACGTGGAACGTATGAAATAGGAATCTATGAAAATTAGGAGTCATCAAAAATGAAATGGAAGGCATAAATATTGATATCCTAGGCACTAGTGAGCTGAAATGGACTGGTGTTGCTATTCTGAATTGGACTATCATATGGTCTACCATGGCAGGAATGACATATGAAAGAAGAAAGGTGTTGCATTAATTGTCAAAACAACATCTGGAGGGGCAGGGCCAAAATGGTGGAGCAGTCAGAGCTTCCTGTGGTCCCTCTTACAACAAAGACCCCAAAAAACAAGGGAATTGTTATATATGACAATCTATGAGCCTGAACATCAAAGGCAAAGTTGAGGAATTGGACTGAGCAGCAGGGGGAGGGAGAAACGGTTTAGAAGTGGCAAGGGGTTACCAGACCTGACCAGGCAGGAACCAGTACCCTGCAGCTTGTGCATGGACTGAGGCAAGCAGTGGTGCTTGGGATGCTTTTTCCAAGTTGGGAGAGACCGAGTGGCAGACAGTCTACTCAAGCCTCCAGAACTAGAGAAAAGTGGTGCTCAATAGGCAAAAGATAAGTACATGCATCTAATCTGCCATGTAGATCAAAAAACACCTTCATTGAGAAAAACCTCTCTCCCATTTACCTGCCTCTTCCCTGCTCTGCACCAGGTCCTGAAACCGGCTTCAGCCATTGCCACATCCCCTGGGCTGGAAGTAAGGACCCGTCACATGCCCTGAGCCATTCTCCCAGCCCTGGTGAGGGAACAAGTTAACAAACAGGAATAAATAATCTGCCAGGTCCCCTAAGCCAGGAACTTAGGGTAGGCACAGCTCCTTTGCTTAGGCACAGGCATAAGTGGTCCACAGACTTTGAAAGCCTTTCAATCCTGCGTAGACCTGTGTCGGCCCATTTCAACAGCACAGGCCCTCATTTGCACAGTACAACAGGGTATATACCTGAAGCATAATTTCAACTGTATCAGCTATATGGTGGAGGGGCAGGTTCGTGACATATGATGCTTCTCTGCCCATTAAGCAGAGTCCTCACCTACTCACATCAGGGGCCTGAGGACTGGTGGCTCCACTCATGCCACCTAACCACCCACAACAGAGGTCCAAGAATAAGTCGTGCCTCCCAGTCCTTACAGCCAACAGCACTGGGTATGTATAGTCTGACTGCAAAAGCCACCCACCTATATGCTCTAAGAAATAGGAACATGCTTTCCTCCCAGACACTCAGGGTGTGGCTGTCAGCCACCTGCCTTGCTCAGTGCATGACCCCCTACTTCAGCTAGTTACTTGTGCCTACACCAGTCACTGCTGCCAATCTAGGACTCTGGTGAGAGCCTGCACCACAGATCTGGTGACTGACTACCTGGAAACATGAGCTGAATCCAAACAAGAAAAGTAAATGGACTCTTGGGTCCACAAACCTAGTAACAGATCTAAACACCTGCTGACAGGATTTTAGAGCTTCAAAGGCATCAATAATCAAACTAGCTCACACAAGCAAACTATCTGGGCATATTAAAACAAAATAAGAAGCTAGGACACAGTAAGCAAACATAAAATAAATAAATATAATAATTTATTGATGGTTCGGGGACAACAGTCAATATCTAATCACATAAAGAGGCAGACCATGATGGCTTCAGCAAGATCCCAAAGCAAAGAATAAAGAAATTTTCCAGAGGAAGAGAACTTGTAGGAATTACCAGAGGAAGAATACAAACGAATAATATACAGAACTCTTTAAGAGATCAGGAAGGAGATTAGACTAAACACAGAACAAGCCAGAGAACAAGCAGACAAAGCACTACAAGAACTTAGGAAGATTAGAGAAGAGAATAATGACAAGTTTAATAGGCTGCAAGAATCCATAGAGAGACAGCAAACAGAAATCCATAAGATGAACAATAAAATTTCAGAATTAGACAACGTAATAGAAAGTCATAGGAGCAGAACTGAGGCAATGGAAGTCAGAATTAGTGAGACTGAAGAAACAACACTTGACATCAACTTATTTGAGATAAAATCAGATAAAAGGATTTAAAAAAAATGAAGAACCCCTAAGAACTATGTGGGACTCCATCAAGAGGAATAAACTACAAGTGATTGGAGTACCAGAACAGAAGGGAATAACAGAAAATACAGAGAGAATTGTTGAAGATTTGTTGGCAGAAAACTTCCCTGATATCATGAAAGATGACAAGATATTTATCCAAGATGCTCATAGAACCCCATATGAAGTAGATCCCAAAAGAAAGTCACCAAAACATGTTATAATCAAACTTGCCAAAACCAAAGATAAAGAGAGAATTTTAAGAGCAGCTAGGGATAAACAAAAAGCATCTACAAAGGAGAGTCAATAAGATTAAACCTGGACTACTCAGCAGAAACCATGCAGGCAAGAAGGTAATGGGATGACATATATAAAGCCTAGAAGGAAAAAAATTGCCAGCCAAGAATTATATATCCAGCAAAACTTTGTCTCAAATATGATGGTGAAATTAGGGCATTTCCAGATAAACAGAAGTTTAGGGAATTTGCAAAAACCAAACCAAAATTACAAGAAATACTAAAGGGAGTCCTCCAGTTAGAAAATTAATAACATCAGATAACAACCAGAGACTAGAACACAGGACGGAGCAATCAGATATAACCCAGATAGAGAAGTCACAAAAATAAACAGAAGCTGAAAACAGGGAAACAGAGATATCAATATGTAAAAGATGACAACACTGAAACAAAAAAGAGGGACTAAAAAATGTAGTCATAGATCTTTCATATGGAGAAGAAGACAAGGTGATATAAAGAACTAAAAGAGTGGTTTAAACTTAGAAAAATAGCATTAAATATTAAGGTAACCACAAAGGAAAATAACAATACTATATATCAGAATAAGAAACAAGAAAAATATAAAGACTCAGCAAATACAAAATCAACAACAATGAAAAAGATGAAAAGAAAATGACAGCATAGAAAATTAAGTGGAACAAAAAAACTGTGAACAACCCACACAAAAATACATCAAAATGACAGCACTAAACTCATACCTATCAATAATTATGATAAATGTAAATGGATTAAATGCACCAATAAAGAGACAGAGCATGGCAGGATGGATTAAAAAACACGATCTGTCTATATGCTGCCTACAAGAGACATACCTTAGACTTAAAGACACAAACAAACTAAAACTCAAAGGATGGGGAAAAAATATATCAAGCAAACAATACTCAAAAAAGAGCAGGACTGGCAATATTAATCTTGGACAAGATAGAATTTAAAGTAAAATTTACCGCAAAGGATAAGGAAGGACACTATATAGTGATTAAAGATCAATACATCAGGAGGACATAACCACAGCAAATATTTACGTACCCAATGACAAGATTCCAAAATACATATAACAAACTCTAACAGCATTGAAAAGAGAGATAGACAGCTCCAAATAATAGTAGGAGATTTCAACACACCACTTTCAGTGAAGGACAGAACATCCAGAAAGAAGATCAGTAAAGACACAGAAGATCTAAATGCCACAATCAACCAACTTGATTTCACAGACATATACAGAACACACCACTCAATAGCAGCCAAATATACTTTCTTTTTCAATGCATGTGGAATATTCACTAGAACAGACCACATATTAGGCCATAAAGCAAGCCTTAATAGAATTCAAAGCATCAAAATATTACAAAGCATTTTTTCTGACCATGAAGCCATAAAAGCATGAATCAATAACAGAAAAAGCAAGGAAAAAAAAATCAAACACATAGAAACTGAACAACACCTTGTTCAAAAACTGCTGGGATATAGAAGAAATTAAGGAAGGAATAAAGAAATTCACAAATCAAATGAGAATGAAAACATCCTACAGAACCTTTGGGACACAGCAGAAGCAGAGCTCAGAGGTCAATTTATAGCAATAAGTGCACACATCCAAAAAGAAGAAAGGGATAAAACCAAAACATTATCCCTACAACTGCAACAAGTAGAAAGAGAGCAGCAAAAGAAGCCCTCAGGCACCAGAAGAAAGCAAATAATAAAAATTAAGGCAAAATTAAATGAAATAGAGAACAGAAAAAACAATTGAAAGAATTAACAAGACCAAAAGCTGGTTCTTTGAAAAGATCAACAAAATCAATAAACTATTGGCCAAACTGACAAAAGAAAAACAGAAGACGAAGCAAATAACCCGAATAAGAAATGAGATGGAAGATATCACAACAGACCCAACTGAAATGAAAAGAATCATAACAGAATACTATGAAAAATTGCACTCTAACAAATGTGAAAACCTACAGGAAATGGACAAATTTCTAGAAACACACTACCTACGGAAACTAACAGAAACAGAGGTAGAACAACTAAATAAACCTACAATAAAAGAAGAGATAGAAAAGGTAATTAAAAAACTCCCAACAACAACGACAGAAAAGCCCTGGCCCAGACGGTTTCACTGGAGAATTCTACCAAACTTTCAGAAGAGTTAACACCGCTACTACTAAAGGTATTTCAGAATATAGAAAATAATGGAATACTCCCAAACACATTCTATGAAGCCAGCACAACCCTGATACCCAAACTAGGTAAAGACACCTCAAAAAAAGAATACCACAGACCAATATCCCTCATGAATATAGATGTAAAAATTCTCAACAAAATTCTAGCCAATAGATTTCACAACATATCAAAAAATTATTCACTATGATCAAGTGGGATTTATACTAGGTATGCAGGGATGGATCAACATTAGAAAAACAATCAATGTAATCCGTCACATAAATAAAACAAAAGACAATAACTACATGATCTTATCAATTGATGCAGAAAAGACATTTGACAAAGTCCAACACTGATTCTTAATGAAAATTCTCAGCAAAATGGGAATAGAGGGGAAATTCCTCAACATAATTAAGGGCATTTATACAAAGCCAACAGCCAACATCATCCTAAATGGAGAGACTTTGAAAGCATTCCCCTTGAGAATGGGAACCAGACAAGGATGCCGTTTATCACCACTCTTATTCAACATTGTGCAGGAGGTCCTAGACAATTAGGGTAGAAAACGAAATAAAGGGCATCCAAATTGGTAAGAAAGAAGTCAAAGTATCTCTATTTGCAGATGATATATCTTATACACAGAAAACCCCAAAGAATCCACAAGAAAACTACTGGAACTAATAGAAGATTTCCGCAGAGTGTCAGGATGCAAGATAAATATACAAAAAATCAGTTGGATTCCTCTACACCAACAAAGAAAACTTCAAGAGGAAATCACCAAATCAATACCATTTACAATAGCCCCCAGGAAGATAAAACATTTATGAAAAAAATCTAACCAGAGACATAAAAGACCTATACAAAGAAAACTACAAGACACTACTGCAAGAAACCAAAAGAGGTCTACATAAGTGGAAAAACATACCTTGCTCATGGATAGGAAGACTCAACATTGTGAAAATGTCAGTTCTACCCAAAGCGATCTACAGATACAATGCAATCTCGATCCAAATTCCAACAGCATTTTTTAATGAGATGGAGAAACAAATCACCAACTTCATATGGAAAGGGAAGAGGCCCCGGATAAGTAAAGCATTACCCAAGAAGAAGAACAAAGTGGGAGTCCTCACACTGCCTGATTTTAGAACCTATTATACTGTCAGAGTAGTCAAAAGAGCCTCGTACTGGCACAACAACAGATATATAGACCAATGTATCAGAATTGAGAATCCAGACATAAATTCATCCAGCTATGAGCAGCTGATATTTGACAAAGGCCTAAAGTCTGTTAAATGGGGAAAAGACAGTCTGTTTAATAAACTGTGCTGTCCTAACTGGATATCCATCTGCAAAAAATTGAAACAAGACCCATACTTCACAGCATGCACAAAAACTAACCGAAAATGGATCAAAGACCTAAATATAAAATCTGAAATTATAAAGATCATGGAAGAAAAAAATAGGGACAATGCTAGCAGCCCTAATACATGGCTTAAACAGATTACAAACCATAAGTAACAATGCACAAACACCAGAAGAGAAACTAGATAATGGGGAGCTCCTCAAAATCAAACACTTATCCTCATCAAAAGATTTCACCAAAAGAGTCAAAAGACAACCTACAGACTGGGAAAAATTTTTTGGCTATCACAAATCCATTCAGCGTCTAATCTCTAAAATCTACAAGATACTGCAAAACCTCAACCAGAAAGACAACCCAATTAAAAAATGGGCAAAGAATATGAACAGGAACTTCACCAAAGAAGACATTCAGGTGGCTACCACATACATGAAGAAATGCTCATGGTCATTAGCTATTAGACAAATGCAAAACAAACCTACAATGAGACACCATCTCACCCCAACGACGGTAGCATAAATCCAAAAAACACAAAATAATAAATGTTGGAGAGGTTGTGGAGAGACTGGAACACTTATACACTGTTGGTGGGAATGTAAAATGGTACAACCACTTTGGAAATTGATTTGACGCTTCCTTAAAAAGCTAGAAATAGAAGTACCATACGATCCAGCAGTCCTGCTCCTTGGAATATATTCTAGAGAAATAAGAGCCATCACACGAATAGATATGTGCGCATCCATATTCATTGCAGCACTGTTTACAATAGCGAAAAGATAGAAACAACCCAGGTGCTGATCAAAGGACGAATGGATAAACAAATTAGGGTATATTCACACAATGGAATACTATGCAATGATTAAGAATAACGATGAATCCGAGAGACATCTCATAACATGGACGAAGTGGAAGGCATTAGGCTGAGTGAAATCAGTCATTCACAAAAGGATAAATATTGTATAAGACCACTATTATAAGAACTCAAGAAAAGGTTTAAACACAGAAGAAAACATGTTTTGATGGTTATGAGGGTGAGGGGGCAGGGAGACGAGTATTCACTAACTAGATAGTAGGCAAGAATTATCTTAGGTGAAGGGAAGGACAACATACACTACAGGGTGAAGTCAGCACAACTTGATGAAACCAAAAGCTAAGAAATTTCTGAAATTAGAGGGATAGAGTAGCAGGGGCGGGGGTTTGGGGACCATGTTTTCAGGAGACTTCTAGGTCAATTGGCATAATAACGTTTAAGAAAGTGTTCTGCATCTCACATTGGTGAGTGGCATCTGGGGTCTTAAAAGCTAGCAAGTGGCCATCTAAGATGCATCAACTGGTCCCAATCCACCTGGAGCAAAGGAGAATAAAGAACACCAAAGACACAAGGGAAATATGAAACCAAGAGACAAAAAGGCCACATAAACCAGAGACTCCAACAGCCTGAGACCAGAAGAACTAGATGGTGCCTGGCTACCACCAATGACAGCCCTGATGGGGAACACAACACACAGTCCCTCATGGAGCAGGAGAAAAATGAGGTGCAGAACTCAAATTCTAGTAAAAAGACTAGACTTAATATTTTGACTGAGACTGGAGAGACCCCAGAAGTCATGGCCCCCTGACTCTCCGTTATCCCAAAACTAAAACCATTACCAAAGCCAACTCTTCAGACAAAGATTGACTGGACTGCAAGACATAAAATGATACTTGTGAAGAGTGTGCTTCTTTGCTCAAGTAGATACATGAGTCTAAATGGGCACTTCCTGTCCGGAGGTGAGATGAGAAGGCAGAAAGGGACAGGAGATGGTTGAATGGACACGGGAAATCCGAGATGGAAAGGAGGAGTGTGCTATCACAGTACGGGGAGAGCAACTATGGTCACAGAGCAGTGTGTGTATAAATTTTTGTATGAGAAACTAACTTGAACTGTAAATTTTCCTTTAAAGCACACACACACACAAATAAAGAATATTTGAAGATCTGTCCTGAAGTACAATGCTGACAGTGATAGAATAATATCCATACGTTTACAAGGAAGACCAGTTAATACCACTATTATTGAAATTTATGCATCAACCACTAAGGCCAAAGATGAAGAAACTGAAGATTTTTACCAACTTCTGCAGTCTGAAATTGATCAAACATGCAATCAAGATGCACTGATAATTACTAACGATTGGAATAAGAAAGTTGGAAACAAAGAAGGAACAGTAGTTGGAAAATACAGCCTTGGTGACATAAACGATGCTGGAGATTGCATGACAGAATTTTGCAAGGCCAATTACTTCACTGCAAATATCTTTTTTCAACAACATAAATGGATGGGTTTTCATTCTTATTTGATTCTATGAATTTCTTCATTCCATCCTTAATTTCTTCTATAACCTAGTAGTTTTTGAGCAAGGTGTTGTTCAGTTTCCATGTGTTTGATTTTTTTTCCTTGCTTTTTCTGTTATTGATTTCTGCTTCTATGGCTTTATGGTCAGAAGAGATGCTCTTTAATATTTTGCTGCTTTAGATTCTGTTAAGGCTTGCTTTATGGCCTAATATGTGGTCTATTCTAGAGAATGTTCCATGTGAGTTGGATAAGAAAGTATTCTTGGCTGTTGTTTGGTGGAGTATTTGGTATACATCTATGAGATCAAGTTGGTTGACTGTAGCATGTAGATCTTCCACGTCTTTCTTGAGCTTCTTTCTGGATGTTCTGTCCTTCACCTAAAGTGGTGTGTTGAAGTCTCCTACTATTATCGTGGAGCTATCTCTCTTTTCAGTGGCGTTAGAGTTTGTTTTACGTATTTTGGAGCCCTGTCCTTGGATGTGTAAGTGTTTATTATATTTAGTCCTCTTGGCGTATTGATCTTTTAATCATTATATAGTGTCCTTCCTTATCCTTTGTGGTGGGTTTTAATTTAATCAAGGATTTTTTTTTAAGTGAACACAAATTTCACAGAAGTTGGCCTACGAAGTTTTGATGAGTTTGACAACAGTGAAAAGATCCTTTTAGAATATACATCCTTAAAAAAGTATAACTTGAATAGCTAATTTTCTTTGCAAAAAGCACTTATAATATTGTTGCTTCTATATCTATAGTACTCTGAAACAACAAAACGAACTTAATTATACCTCTTTATATGATGTTAACAAGGAAAGAAATGGTCCTATGGTGTTAATTTAAACTCAGCTAGCGGTTTACTCTCTTTTGTCCTGTTTGGTTCAACTTGGGGATTCTTCCAAGCCTGATTAAATGATATCCTTTGAATTAGTGTTTCCTGTGAACTTAATAGAGCCCTGGTTGTATAATGGTTAAGAGCTCAGGCTCCTAACCAAAAAAGTCAGACATTCAAATCCACAAGCCACTCCTTGGAAACCGTATTGTGCAGTTCTACTCTGTCCTATAGGGTCATTATGAGTTGGAATTGACTTGATGGCAACAGGTTTTGGTTTTTTGATGAACTTAATGACCAGGCTTCTCTTTTAAATAGATATAATTAGCTATAATTTCTTCTAAGCAAAAACTTCTAAATAAAATTATTATTTTTAATATTTATGATTATTCATGGTGATACTACCTAACATTTTCCAATCAGTGCTGTACTTTATAGTTTATGAGGTGGTACAGCTCTGTGTTTAACAGCTTTAATTCTGGCTTTTATACTCAGGCTACAGGGGTGACATGCACATATAACACAGCATTAAGTGTGCCAACTGGAGTTTTACACTATGTTGTTGTTTTTGTTAGGTGCCATTGAGTCGATTCCACTATGGTGGTCTTTAATCTCTTGTGCCTTGGTTCCTTATTTTTCAAATGTTTGGAAACTCATCAGTATTACAGCTTTTATAAAGTTTAAATCAGGAGGTATAGATAAAATATTTAACACAATACATGGTGCATTTGTTGTTAGTTGCCATAGAGTTGCTCTGCCTCATGATGACCTTATGTATAACAGGACGAAGCATTGCCTGGTCCTGTGCCATCTTCATGATTGTTGGTATGTTTAGGTCAATTGTTTTGGCTATTGTGTCAATCTATCTCATTAAAGGTTTCCCTTGTTTTTGCTGACCCTCTACTTTTCCAGTCGTGATAGTAAACAATAAATAAGAGCTATAATTATTGCTGTGGTCATAACTACTACATCTCTTAAATCTTAAGGCCATGCTCTGATTTTTGTAGCCATTATTATATCCCCATTACAAGTGAGGAAATTGTGGCACTGTTGAAAAAAAAAAAAAAGTAATTATTTTTTTAAGTAGAAACAATGTCTGCTACTATGCTGAGAGATCTTACAACAATTAATTTAAATTTTTTTTAACATTGTGATGTTTTTCTTTAATTAAATGATGTTCTTTGCCATTATGTGAACACATATGGAAACTAGGGCTTAAAGCTGAATGGCGGTTTTACCTGCTTTGGCCATGGAAATTTAGGTGGGAATCTGCTATCCTCCTCACATTCCTAAAGGTTGAGAACCCATAGGCAGGTTGACTCCCAAGACAGATCACTTTGAATGAGGCTTTCTTCTGATGACACCAGGTGTAACAATACAGGCACTGACTATCATAATTTTTCCCTTGCAGAATAATGTGAAAGTACACATGGGAAAACAGTTTCCTTAGTCATTAGACTGGTTGATGGACAGCACTAATACTTCATGGGTTAAATAAGCATTTATTGCTGAGTGCTCTTTGAAAGGTTGTTATAATTGCAGTGAAAGAATTTGTAATATTTAGTTTAATGGTGGGAACAGAATGACTCATGAGTGAGAGAGGTAAAAATCAAAAAAAAAAAAAAAAGACGTGGTCTGTTGGGTAGGTCAACCTTACTTTTAGAATGATTCTTCACATAATTTCAATTTTGTGCTTTCCATGAATTACGAAGGTTACTTCTTAATTATATATTATTTCATCAATTTGAATATAAGTTCATTAATTCTTTCATTTGACAAAAAATTTTAAGCACCAACAACAAGGCATGTACTCTCTTAGGAGCTGGGAATTCATTATGAAATAAGACAGATATAATTCCTTCCCTGACAGTTTAGCAGATGACAATTACACAAAATGTGTACATACATACAATGGAATACTCCTCAGCCAGTAGAAGAAACAAAGTCTTGTTACATGCTACAATATGGATGGACCTTGAAGACATTATGCTGAGTGAAATAAGAACAAATACTGTATGGCATCACTTATATAAAAAGACAAGAAAAGGCAAAGTTATAGAGACAAGTTTATTAGTGGTTATCAGGGGCAAGAGGGAGGGGGAAAGGGTGAGTTAACGATGATGGAAAAATCACCGTGAATAAGGGTAGGTTTGCACAGCTGATTATTGTAATTGCTGTCAATAAGTTGTACACCTGTAATAAGTTGAATTGGCAAAAGTTGTGTGACAGACATATTTACGAAAAAGACAAAACAAAAAATAGCTGTGGTTTCATGGGATCCTAGTTAATTGGCTTAATAACATTTTTAGTGCTTTTGTTCTATCTCCTAGTTCTTTGTGTAGTGCCTGGTGTCTTAAAAGCTTGCGAGTGATCATCCAAGGCATGACAATTGGTCTTTATTCACCTGGAGCAACAAAAGAAGAAGGAGAGTCAGGAATAGGAGGAGGATATGGAATGTGTGGCTAATTGCCTCCAAGAACAACTGTCTCCTTTGTCAAGAGACCAGAAGAACTGGATGGTGCCGCTATCATTACTGAACATTTTGATCAAAGATTCCATAGAAGAATCCTGATAAAAGGCAGAAAAATACAGAACAGAATTTCAAATTCTCATGGACTCCAGACTTTCTGGAGCCGTGGAGGCTAGATGAACTCCTGAAACTATTACCCTGAGATAATCTTTAAGAATTAAATAAAAAATATTCCCTGAACTCTTTTTAAAACCAAACAACAGTCTAGCTTAAATAGTAAAAAATGTCTGCCTTGAGCATTATGCTTTCTTAAGAACTATCTGTATGGGATCAGAAAGACAACAGCAACTTGAAAGATTAGGTAGGAACCTTAGGGGGCAGTGAGCTTATGTTAATGAGGGAGGAGTAACTCAGAAAAGAAGGATGAGAATGGTTGCACAACTGGAAGAATTGGTCAATGTCACTGAGTTGTACATGTTTAATTGGTGTATGTTTTGCTGTATATGTCCTTAACAACAACAACAAAATCAATTTGTATGATACAAAAATAAACATTAAATATTTATATATTAAAAAAAAGAGTACAGAGGGATTTTGTCACAGGGAGAGTTTATCTTGTCTAGAGAAACGGGGACCTTGCTTGAGAAAATCCTGTGCAAGCTGAGATCTGAAAGATGAGCAACATTTAGCTGCATTCTAAGATGGGTCTGTTTCTGTGCATTCATTCATTCATTCTTTCTTTTTACAAATGTATATTGTTTTGCTGCAATGAAGCACACTCTCTTCAGGCTTTAAGAATGAAGGAATGAACAAGAACTTCTGTCTTAGGCTGGGTTCTCTAGAGAAGCAAAACCAGTAAAGCATATATATATATATATGTATATAGAGAGATTTATATCAAGGAAATGGCTCAT
>NW_004444066.1:4567761-4607175 GCF_000243295.1 Trichechus manatus latirostris | reverse complement strand
CTTTTGGTTAGCAGCTGAGTGCTTAACCATTGCACCACCAGATTCTCTCTCTCTGTATATATTTGCATATATATATATATATATTTATATCAAGAAAATGGCTCACGTGGTTATAGAGGCTGGAACATCCCAAGTATGTAGGTCAGGCTGGAGACTTCTCCTGATTCACATTGCCACAGGGGCTGGTGAATCCAAGATCAGCAGGTCAGACAGCAGGGTTCTTGCTCACAGGCTGCAAAGACTCACAAATCCCAAGATTGGCAGGCAAGACAGCAGGTAAGCTTCTAGCTCAAGTCCCAGGAACCACAGGTCAGAGGAACAGGAGCCAGCTGCAGGATCCAGAGCCAGAAAAAGCCCACAAACCTTGACAGAAAGTCCACCTATACTAGATGCAGGCCACATGCCCGAAAAAACTCCCTTTCAACTGATTGGCTACTCACAGCAGATCCCATCATGGATGTGATCACATTATATAAAATTTCATCAAGAAGTGATCACATCATCATATGAGAGCCAGACTACATCATAACTACCAAACCACTGAGAATCCTGCCCCAGCCAAGTTGACATACAACCTTAATAATCACAGTATACCCATTGTCAAATTGGCACCTGCACACATCTCCTTAAACCATACATAATCTCTGGATAAAGACAATTATAAGGTCATACTTGCACCTAACATAATACAACAAATACACATACAACCAAATACCAGATATGAACTAGTCTTCTTTACATCTTGTATTTTATAAGCGAAGAAAACAGAAATATTTGATGCATGCATACAAGGCAAAAATATTCATAACAATTACAGTCCTCATTTCTGCAACTGGTGATGTGGTTATAACTGGTATTTAGAACGACCTTCTTCCACCAGCCATTCCATATTCCCTTTGTCCTCAGCAAGCACCTCAGCTGGCCGTGGTTCTTTGCCTTTTGGTGTGACCCAAACTTTCCTCCCTGAAGGGTCTGGGCCATTAGTAGTCATATCAGAATTGAGTTGCTATAGTTTTCCATTGACTTTAATCACAGAGCATTATAGTTTGAGAGACATCCTAAGGGATCTCCTGGACTCCAGACATACTCTTCTTTACCTCCATTATGTAATACTAACCCGATTTCCTCTTGATAATCAGGAGCATCCATGCTAGCCAATAAGGTAACTCCTTTTGCCTGTTGATCCAGAGGCATAAAGAGCCCAAAGTGGCCAGGTGACATTCTTAACTTCCAGTTCAAAGGAATCAGCAATGTGTTTCTAGGTGGGAACATTCCTCCCTTTGTACTGAAGACCTCTAGACCTGCAGAGCATAAGGTCACGGCAACAGCAAGCAAAAATTTTGCAAGTGAGTCACTAGGAGTAATAGTGAGTGGTGTCACACCCATTTTCACCCCTTGATTCCTGGACCCATGGATCCTGGCTATGGGAGAAATACCACCATATATTGGACACTATTTTAAAGCATATACAGCCTCCTGGAGAACATTGCTCCAAATTTGCAAGGTGTTGCCACTTAGCTGGTGCCATAATGGTGTCTTTAGAGGGCATTCCATCATTCTATCAAGCCAGCTGCTTCAGGATGATGGGAACATGTTAAGACCAGTGAATTCCAAGAGCATGGGCCCATTGCCGCACTTGAAGTGAGTCACTTGACCTGAGATGATGCTGTGTGGGATACTATGATGTAGATAAGGCATTCTATAAGTCCATGGATGTTAGTTTTTGCAGAGGCATTGACTGCAGGGAAGGCAAATCCATATCCAGAGTAAGTGTCTATTTCAGTAAGAACAAAATGCTGCCCTTTTCATGATGGAAGTGGTCTAATGTAATCAACCTGCCTCCAGGTTGCTGACTGATCACCTTGAGGAATGGTGCCTTGTCAGGGACTCACTGTTGGTCTCTGTTGCTGGTAGATTGGGCATTCAGCGGTGGCTTAAGCCATGTCAGCCTTAGTGAGTGAAAGTCCATTGTTGCTGAGCCTGTGCATAGCCTCTGTCTCTGCCACCATGGCCACTTTGTTCATGAGCCCGGGAAATGATGGGAGTGGCTTGGGAAAGAAGATGACTGGTTTCCATAGAACACATCATCCTATCTACTTGGTTGTTAAAATCTTCCTCTGCTGAGCTCACCCTTTGGTGAGCATTCACATGAGACGAAAACATCTTCACTTCTGGCTCATTCAGAGAGGTCTATCCACATATCTCTTCCCTATACCTCCTTGTCTCCAATTTCCCAATCATGCTCCTTCCAAGTCCCTGACCATCCAGCCAAACTATTTACCACAGCCCATGAATTAGTATACAGTTACACATCTGGCCATTTCTCCTTCCAAGCAAAGTGAACAAGCAGATGCACTGCTTGAAGTTCTGCCCACTGGGAGGATTTCCTTTCATCACTGTCCTTCCGGGAGGTCCCAGAATGGGGCTGTAGTACTGCCGCTGTTCACTTTCAAGTGGTGCCTTACATATCATGCAGAACCATCTGTAAACCAGGCATGGGTTTTCTCTTCCTCAGGTAACTGATCATAAGGAGCTCCCCATGAAACCATAGGTGCAGGTGGGGAGATGGAGGCCATAGGCATTTGGGCCACTCCTTCATGCAACTTACTTGTGCCTTCAGGTCCTGCTCAGGCCCAATCTCATACATACCACTTCCATTTAATGATGAAGTGCTGATGTGCACTCTCAACTTTATGGCTCTGTGGTTTAGACAACACCCAATTCATGATGGAAGCTCAGGGCACATGGTGACTTGGTGGTCCATGGTTAAGTATTCAGTCTCTACTAAAACCCAGTAACAAGACAAAAGCTGTTTCTCAAAAGGAGAGTAGTTATCTTCAGAGGATGGCAAGGCATTGCTCCAAAATCCTAAGGATCTTTGCTGTGATTCACCAGTACGGACCTGCCAAAGTCTCCGAACAGTATCTCTATCTCCCACGGACACTTCAAGCACCATTGGATCAGTTGAATCATATGGCCCAAGTGGCAGAGCAGCTTGCAAGGCAGCCTGAACCTGTTGCAGAGCCTCAAAACTAGCAATTTTTCAGATCATGTGATAAGTAGGTGAAGTAGCAAACCCAAATGAGGAATATGTTGCCTCCAAAATTTAAAGAGGACCACTAGGCTTTGTGCCTCCTTTTTAGTTTTGGGAGGGGCCAGATACAATAGCTTATCCTTCACTTTAGAAGGAATATCACAACTGGACCTCTAGAAATTTCACTGAGGTGGAAGGCACCCGAATTTTTGTCGAATTAATTTCCCACCATCTAACACACAAATGTTTTAACAGTAAGTCCAGAGTCATTGACATTTTTTCCTTACTAGGTTCAATCACTATAATATCATCAGCGTAATGGACCAGTGTAACATCTTGTAGAAGGGAAAGGTGATCAAGGTCCCTGTGGACTAAATTATGACAAAAGGCTAGAGAGTTTATATATCCTCAGGTAGGACAATGAAAGTGTCTTGCTGGCCTTGTCAGCTGAAGGTAAATTGCTTCTGGTGGTCCTTCGAAACAGATATGGAGAAAAAGGCTTTAGCCAGATCAATAGCTGCATACCAGGTACCAGAAGATGTATTAATTTGCTCAAGCAATTACACCATATCTGGAATAGGAGCTGTAATTGGAGTCACTGTCTGGTTAATTTTTTGATAATCCACTGTCATTCTCCAAGATCCACCTGTTCTTTGCACTGGACAAATAGGCAAGTTGAATGAGGATGTGGTGGGAATCACTACCCCTGCATCCTTCAAGTCCTTAATGGTGGCAGTAATCTCTGCAATCCCTCCAGGAAACCAGTATTGCTTTTGGTTTACTATTTTCCTAGGTAGAGGCAGTTCTAATAATGTCTTCCACTTGGCTTTTCCTACCATAATAGCTGTTACTCCACTTGTCAGGGATCCAACGTGTGAGTTCTGCCAGTTGCTGAGTGTATCTATTTCAATTATGCATTCTGTAACTGGGGAAATCACTTCAGGATGGGTTTGAGGACCCACTGGTCCTACTGTGAGATGGACATGAGCTAAGACTCCATTAATAATCTGACCTCTATATGTACTCACTCTGACTGGTGAGCCACAGTGACATTTTGTGTCTCCTGGAATTAGTGTCAGTTCAGAGCCAGTATCGAGTAATCCCCCCAAAATCTGATTATTTTCTTGTTCTCAATTAAGTCACCCTGGTAAAAGGCCATAGATTCCTTTGGGGAAGGCTGGGAGAAAGATATACAGTATAATTTTTTGCCAATGAGTTGGAGTCCCTTCTCAAGGGACCTGGCCTCTCCTTCATTGAACTGGTTGTGGGTCTTTAAACTCACTCAAGTCTTGGAATTGATTAAGGGGCCGTGATTCTCTATTCTGGCGATTCGAGTTAGACTACTGTTCACTTGACCTAGAATTCTTCCACTTGTACAGATCAAGTAAATATTTAGTAGATTTCCTATCTATTTCACTCTCAGGGACATGGTGACTAAGTAGCCAATGCCATAAGTCCATACGAGTCAGACTATTCCAAATACTGGATTGTGTCTGCTGTCCATTACAGTGACCACGCCCACTTTGTCTTTGTCAGTTTAATACCGCCGCTTGGCCCCTACCACCACAGGATCCAATCAGCCCCATTTTAGTTAGGTGTCTTAATTTGGTTAGGGCAGTTCCCACTGTCAAATTTGACTTACATAAAATAGCAATCACAGCAGTCTTCAAGGATGCTGGATCTCCCTTCACAAATTTGTTCCTCACCTTTGTGGTAAAAGGAGTGTCCTCTGGGCACTCCATGTGTGGGTCTGTGGGTCTAACCTGATAAATCCACTCTAGCATGCTGATTTCCCTAAGTCTTTGGATACCTTCTTCTACAGTATACCAAGGCTGATCCAATACTTCAACTTGATTTAGTGTAGGCCACCATGTAATCCATGGTTCATTGACCCAACCAAATAAACTATTAGATCCTTTCCTAACCCTTCTAGCTGGAAGAGTGAATAAAAAATCTGTGCTTAGTAGGCCCATATCAATAAACTGATCTGTCTTTATGTTCCAAGCACCATTATCACACACCCTTAATAGCCATTTCCACACATATTCCCTAGGTTTCTGTTTGTATATATTAGAAAAGTCAAGCAGTTCTTTTGTAGTGTAATGTACTTCCTCCTGGGTCACACTTTGTACTTCACCTTTTGGGGTTTGCTGGAACTTAAGTCTAGTTATAAGTCTAGAAGCAAAAATGGGTAGTGGGGATGTGTTTTGAGAAAATTCAGCATTGTCTTGTAGGGTATCTGCCCTGAGATGATGCCCCAGGCAATGACTCAGACAAAGGCACTTTAGACACAGCTGGGTTAATCTCATCGGATGGGGGTGGAGGTGCTAATGATTTTACTGTAGAAGGTGGTTTAGCAGACAAAGGTGGAGTAATCTCTTCAGATGGGAGTAAGAGGGCTGGTTCTGTTGACTAGAGTGATTCAATGGAATTTAGGCGTTCAGAGTCCCCAGCTTCCTGATTATTTGTCCGTATGTCCCCATCTTATATTTCAGTATCTCATTTCTTCCCAGTCAATGTCCTCACCTTAATTTCAGACACCACTCGAGGTTGGGAATTTGGTTGGTGCTGTAATTCAGCCACTCTTGTGATAAGACTCTGGCTTTGGTTTTTAGCAATATCAGTTCTGTTACTACAAGAAATAAAACTTTCTTTCAGGGCACAAGTGGAAACATTGAGGTCATTCATGCAGCACTTGAGCTTTGGCTCTGAAGACCTTAGCTGGTCTCTTTTTTTTACCACTTTGTCTAGTGAAACTAAGACCAACCAACCAGCTTCCTTATACTTCTCGTTATGACCAAATTGTAGAAAGGTATCAAATATGTGATCACTCAGGGCCTCATCTTTCACCAATACTTGATATACTGGTGGTGATAGAAATACCACCTCACGCCATGCATTAGCAGTGCCCTCTTTACTACTGGAAGCAGAGTCAATCAACCTCTTTAAGACTAACCAGACTTGAGAACCAATTTAGAAAACTCATCCTTACAATTTTGTTTCTCTAGAACCATTCTCAGTACCAACTGTCTTAGGCTGGCTTCTCTTGAGAAGCAAAATCTGTGAAGTGCATAAATATATACATATATATATAGAAAGATTTATATCAAGAAAATGGCTCATTCAGTCATAGAGGCTGGAACGTCCCAAGTCCATGGGTCAGGCTGGAGGCTTCTCCTGATTCACATAGCCACAGGGGCTGGCAAACCCAAGATTAGCAGGTCAGACAGCAGGGCTCTTGCTCACAGACTGCGAAGACCCACGGATCCCAAGATTGACAGGCAAGACAGCAGGTAAGCTTCTAGCTCAAGTCCCAAGAACAATAGGTCAGAGGAACAGGAGCCAGCTGCAGGGTCTGGAGCCAGCAAAAGCCCATGAACCTTGACAGAAAGTCCACCTATATTGGATGCCAGCCACATGCCCAAGGAAACTCCCCTTCAACTGATTGGCTACTTACAGCAGGTCCCATCATGAAGGTGAACACATTATAATTAAATCTTACCTTGGAAGTGATCACATCATCATATGACTGTCAAACTACATTATAACTACCAAACCACGGAGAATCATGGCCCAGCCAAATTGACATACAATCTTAAGGATCACAACTCCCTTTTTAAGCAAGGATATAAATAAAAAAGTAAACAAATATATGAAATGATTTCAGCTCCTGGTTAAAAAAAAAAAAGATGAAGAAAAAATTAAAATAGGAGGATATGTTAAGGAAAGATGATCTGGGAAGCTCTTTCTGATATGAACTTAGATGACCCCCAAATAAAAAGGAGGAGCCAGCCATGCAGAGAGCCTTTTAAAGTTATTCTCAGTATTGCAGCTCCTTCTCATTATCCACAAAGATTCATTAAAATCTAGCCCAAGAGTAGTGCCTTTCCTCAGGGATGTTTTGAGTAGAGTAGGGGAAAACAATGTTGAGGAGACCACCTTCCCTAGCTGATTCCAGGATAAGAATAGCAGTGATGACCTCCTCTGTTTGACAACTATTCCCAACGAAACGATAATTTCCAAAGGTTACTGGTAATCGAGTCTTTCGGGTAGCAGCAAGATAAAGAGTTAAGGATGGAGGAAGCTGAAGTTCTATTTCCTAACCACAAGTAAGCAGTAATAAAGGAAATCTCAGAAATACCTAAGGGACCTGTGGAGGCTGGATAATTTTTTGGCAAGATGATCATTGATGCTATCACAGTTGTTTCTAAAAAGAAGTGCGACCTGTTTCCTTGTCACATCCTGGTGAAGACTGCAATATGTAAATAATACTCAGTTACTGCCATTTTGGAGCCCTGGTGGTGCAGTGGTTAAGAGCTCAGCTGCTAACCGAAAGGTCATAAGTTTGAATTCACCAGCCGCTCCTCAAAAACCTTATGGGGCAGTTTTACTCTGTCCTGTATGGTCATTATGAGTCAAATCAACTTGACAGCAATTTTGTGTTTTTTTATGACCATTTTTTGGAAAAAGGGAAGAATTAACTCATCATTTCTCAAGCTGAAAGAAACGAAAAAAAATTGAAGACTGAAGTTGCAATATTGAAAGATTCTATGGGTAAAATATTGAATAACACAGGAAGCATCAAAAGAAGAAGGAAGGAATACACAGAGTCACTGTACCAAAATGAATTGATCAATGTTCAGCCATTTCATGAGGTGGTGTATGATCAAAAACCAATGGTATTGAAGAAAGAAGTCCAAGCTGCACTGAAGGCACTGGAGAAAAACAAGGTTGCAGAAATTAACAGAATACCAACTGAGATGTTACAACAAATGGATACAATGCTGGAAGCGCTCACTCACCTATGCCAAGAAATTTGGAATTCAGCTACCTGGCCAACAGACTGGACTAGGTCCATATATGTGCCCATTTCAAAGAAACGTGATCCAACAGGATGCAGAAATTATTGAACAATACCATTACATAAGTAAAATTTTGCTGAAGATCATTCAAAAGCGGTTGCAGCAGTACATGGACAGGGAACTGCCAGAAATTCCAGCTGCATTCAGAAAAGGACGTGGAATAAGGGATATGATTGCTTATGTCAGATGGCTCTTGGCTGAAAAAAGAGAATACCAAAAAGATTTTTACCTGTGTTTTATTGATGATGCAAAGGCATATGACTGTATGAATCACAACAAATTATGGATAACATTGTGAAGAATGGAAATTCCTCAACACTTGATTGTGCTCAAGCGGAACCTGTGCATAGACCAAGAGGCAGTTGTTCAAACAGAACAAGGGGATACTGCATGGTTTAATATCAGGAAAGGTGTGTGTTAGGGCTGTTTCCTTTTGCCATACTTTTAAATCTGTATGCTGAGCAAATAACCCGAGAAGCTGGACTATATGAAGAAGAACAGGGCATCAGGACTGAAGTAAGACTCATTAAGAACCTGTGATATGCGAATGACACAATCTTTCTTGCTGAAAGTGAAGAAGACTTGCAATAGTTACTGATCAAGATCAAAGACCACAGCCTTCAGTATCGATTACACCTCAATATAAAGAAAACAAAAATCCTCACTACTAGACCAATAGGAAACATCATGATAATTGGAGAAAATACTGAAGTTGTCAATGATTTCATTTTACTCGGATCCACAATCAATGTCTATGGAAGCAGCAGTCAAGAAATTAAGACACACTGCATTGAGCAAATCTGCTGCCAGAGACCTCTTTAATGAGTTAAAAAGCAAAGGTGTCACTTTAAGGACTAAGGTGCACCTGACCCAAGCCATGGTATCTTAAATCTCCTTGTATGCCTGCAAAAACTTAAGAATGAATAAGGAAGACAGAAGAAAATTGATGTCTTTGAATTGTGGTGTTCGCTAAGAATATTGAATATACCAGGGACTAGAAGAATGAACACATGTATCTTGGAAGAAGTGCAGCCAGAATGCTCCTTAGAAGCAAGGATGGCGAGACTTTGTCTCACTTACTTTGGACATGTTATCAAGATGGACCACTCCTGGAGAATGACATCATGCTTGGTAAAGTAGAGGGTCAGTGGAAAAGAGGAAGACCCTCAAGGAGATGGAATAACACAGTGGCTGTAACAATGGGCTCAAGCATAACAGCGATAGTGACGATGATGCAGGACCAGGTAGTGTTTTGTTCTGTTGTACGTGCGGTTGCTGTGAGTTGGTGCCGACTTGATGCCAGCTAACAACAACAACACCTATACTCAAGCAGAGAGGGTTAAACAGGGCATATACAACTCGGGGAGGGAATCGTGGGGCCATCTTAGAATTCTGCCTATCACAAGGTTTGATTTAAATCATTTGTTTTGCAGGGTGTTTGAAGCAATATTTTAAAGACTTATTTGTGCATTTCTTTTCGTATGTATAAATTGTATAACTTCTGTGTTGTTTGACAAAATTCTTCTGATATATTCTTTTTTTCTTAAGATTTTGTAAAAGTGAAGTAGATATAGACAAATATAGAATAAAATATATTGTAAATATTGGTAAACTTGCAATAAGTGTGTATTCTAATACTCTAATTCTAGATATTATAAATTATAAATTTTGGTATAATTATAAATAAGTACAGCATTATAAAAGGTTAATTTGCTTCAAAAGCGTATATGCTTTTTGGGTCAATAACCCCTTTCATAAAAATACTCCTTAGGACAATGGTTGAAGACAATGAAAAATATTTCTGTGAAAAAATATTTATTGTAATAATGAAAAAATATTTATTGTAACACATGTGAAGCAACCTCAAATTCCAAAGTTGGGAAAACGTTAAGGGATTTAAGGTAAACTGAAGGCAAAATATGAATACTATAAGAGCATGGAACATATGTAAAATATAGAACATCAAATTATATGAGTGCTGTGATGACAACTACATAAAATATGTAAACAACTGAAGTATGATTAGCAAAATCTATAGGAAAATAAAAATAGTGGATGAAATGGGTTGTTACATCATGGATAAATTTTTAAACAATTCTTTTAAATTTACCAAAAGTTTTATACAATTTATAAAATAAAATTAGATCAGATTTCCAAATGTTTGGAGAAGTGTAGGTGTGAACCTCCTCCACTTCTGATTCTTTCACCTAAAATCTGCTGAGTCTTTACTAAGTGAACGGTGAAATCTTCTATTGCTGTTGCTGAGAACTAAGTGAATTATACTGGGAGTAGACAGACTCCGCCCTTCCTTTAAGATGATGACTAATGGGTAAACTCTCCTGACAGGATATGACCCAGAGCTGACCCTTGATGACTTTGGATGGATTGAATACAGAATGCACACTTTTCCCTACTTTTCTGTGAGGCTTCCAATGGGACTGGGTTATGATGAGCAAGACGGAATTACTAGATTCTTTTAAGAAAAATCTCAGTACTGAGGGGACCAGAGAGTAATTTGGTTAGTCAGTCATTTCCTCCAATGTGGAGATCTGTCTAAGGCATGTGTGAAAGAGACCACCATCTTGCTTCTGCTTGCACAACATATACATGTTACAACTGGTGTAGCTGTCTACTTTTTTGATAAGAAGCACTCTTATTCTATAGCGGACCATCTTTTTCATGAAACCCACTCAAATAACAGTGTCCTTTGGGGCATAATTTGGAAAAGTCTGAATTACAAATAATCTTTTAATCCTCATTAAAAAAAAACTGTTTCAGATGAAGAAATTTGAGATGTAAAAGAGGGATTATATTTATTTTTCAAGGTTCCTTGAAGGTTAAAACTAGAATGAAAGGATAAATTATACTGTTAGATAACTATCTAAAGATGGAGTAGCTTTGTTTTAGAAATCAAGCTTCCTATCATTAAAAAAAAAACAGAAAACAAAACTGTTGCTGTTGAGTCGATTCCGACTCATAGTGACTGTATAGGAAAGGGTAGAACTGACCCATAGGGTTTCCAGGGAGCGCCTGGTGGATTCAAACTGCCAACTTCTTGGTTAGCAGCTGAACTCTTAACCACTACACCACCAAGGTTTCCTCCTATTGTTAATAACTCTCAAATATGGATTTGATGATCATTTGCTGTGAATATTGTGGAGAGCTTTCAAATGTTAGAATGAAGATTAAAAGAATTAAGATGATTTGTGATTCTTAACTTTGACTGGACTTAAGAATTTTCTGTTTCACAGTCAGCCCCTGGCCTTGTTCTGACTGATGATATTAAGCTTTTCCATAGTCTCTCTCCAAAGAAGTAGTCAGTTTGACTCCTGTGTATTCCACCTGGTGAGGTGCATGTGTATAGTCACTGTTTATGTTGTTGAAAAAAGGTATTTGCAATGAAAAAGTCGTTGGTCTTACAAACTTCTATCACGTGATCTCCAGCATCATTTCTATCACCAAGGCCATATTTTCCAACTAAAGATCCTTCTTAGTTTCCAACCTTCGCATTCCAATTTCCAATGATTATCAATGCATCTTGATTGCATGTTTGATCAATTTCAGATTACAGAAGTTGGTAAAAAAGGGCTTTAAGGACTAAGGGGTGCCTGACCCAAGCCATGGTGTTTTCAGTTGCCTCATATGCATGTGAAAACTGGACAATGAATAAGGAAAACTGAAGAATTGATTCCTTTAAATTATGGTGTTGGCAAAGAATATTGAATATACCATGGACTGCCAGAAGAACAAACAAATCTGTCTTAGAAGAAGCACAGCCAGAGTGTTCATTGGAAGCAAGGATGGCAAGACTTCATCTCACATACTTTGGACATGTTATCAAGGAGGGGTCAGTCCCTGGAAAAGAATATCATGCTGGGTAGAGTAGAGGGCTAACAAAAAACAGGAAGACCTTCAAGGAGATGGGTTGACATAGTGGCTACAACAATGGGCTCAAGCATAACAATGATTGTGAGGGTGGGGCAGGACTCGGCAGTGTTTCATTCTGTTGTATACAGGGTCGCTATGAGTTAGAACCAACTTGATGACACCTAACAACAATGACAAGAATTTTCTGGGATGTTAGAGAAAGAAAGGAGGAGAAAGACAGAAAGAAGGAAAGAAAGAAAAAGAGAGAAAGAGAGAGAGAGAAATAGGGAGGGAGGAAGGGAGGGAGAGAGAGGTAGGGAAGGGAAAAGGAAAAAGGGAAAAAGACAGAGGAGTGGGGGAAGGAGGAAGAGAGGGAGGGAGGAGGAAAGGAAGGGGTCTAAGCCCTATTTAATTGGATGATCTGGGTTTTGGGCCTAGATATTTGAATATTTAACAAGCTATCTAAAACCAGAAAACCAAACCCATTGCCGCTGAGTCGATTCTGACTCATAGTGACCCATAGGACAGAGTAGAACTGCCCTATAGTTTCCAAGGAGTGCCTGGTGGATTCGAACTGCCTACTTTCTGGTTAGCAGCCATAACACTTAATCAGTACACAAGCTATCTAGGCACTTCTTATGTATCCAGTTCAGTAGACTAGCAAATAATAACCATGTAAGGATAGTCGTAGCCATGTAAATCTCTGATTCCATGGTACAAACACTATTGCAATTTAGGCAGTTAGGCAGGCTAAAAGAGGTGGAATTGCTTGTCTTCTGTGAATCAAGTTTCTGAGATTTCCATTTTGGGAATAATGGAACCAGCTTGTGCTGCTGGATTTCTCACTTTTATTCTGAGAGCTATGTGGGAAGAGATGAGAACTAGGGAAGAAGGAGGTTGCTTGGGAGGGTGGTTTAGGAAACAGCCTCTCCACCCACGTGCAATCTCTTCCTTGCCCTGAGATTTTGATAATTTGAAACTATGGCTATTGTTTCATGCAGTTTAATCGGACTCATCCCATACAGAGAAGCTGTCTGGGTTTCTGGGATGATTGTTACAAGGGGCGGCTTCTTGGATCATAGCAATTCATTTAATCCTCCCCTTGCCACCAAAGGTCTAGCCGGATGTATCTGCACTGACAGATTTCCAACTCTGACAGCACCAGCTGGTTTTGCCCAAACCAAAGGGAATGACCCCAGACGGTATTTGCCGCAAGTTGTAGTTAGTTTTTATTGGCAATTTTAGTTTAGCTTAGTGAAAGGAGGCAGCTTCTTGCAGAAAGGTGTACCTAGTCACTGTTCTGGAGGTGACTAGGAAAACTGGATGCCCATTCCCCCCTGAAATCCCAGGCTTTTTACTGGTGTATGTAAGGTATTGCTGCCCAGATCCTGGGCAGCGGGAAGGCAATCACCAGACCCATTTATCAATTTATTAATCCACATTTGTCACGTGTCATCTATGTGCCATTCACTGCATTATAATAATGGGTAAAAATAGACATCTTGGGGTTTACAGTGTAGTTAAATTTCTGTACTTGCTCTGACTGCCAGGGAATTGGCTAGCTCCTCTTTGTGATCATTATCACCATCATCAGCATCATCCCCAAACCAGTCTCATGGTAGCTAACGTTCATGGACTTGCTATCTCTGCTGAAAGCTGTTTTGTGGAATATTCCTAATGAGATAAGGACTATTATTATACAAATTTTTTTAGATGAGAAAATGGAGATGTGTAGATTAAGTAATTGAACCAAGATACATGGCCTTGATTTATCATGATGGTGGACATAGGAAAGCAAATATTTAGAGTTCCCTTACTATCTCCTATGACCTTGGGTCTTGCTTGTTCTTGATTTCTGGGGTTAGGGTTTGAGCTAGGCCAGACTCCATTAGTATTGCATTAATACAATCCAGTCTGCATCTGAACTGAGGAACATTCTGAGGAATTGGGATTACATTTAGGTAACTAAGTAAGAATAGAGAAAAGGGGCTAATTGTAGCTAGTTTGCAATCTCAGGGGACTTAATAGGCTCAGGGGAGATGGGAAGAGTGTCAGGGTTTGGAGATGGCTGCACTTGAGGTCTTCCTTTGGGTGGACAAGAGGGTGAAGCTCGTTCTACTAAAGTCTTATACTTTAAGAAGTCAACCGAACACTAAAATCTGACTTCCTGGGTTCAGAGGGGTCAGCTGGATCTAGCCCCAGTGGGTCAAGGTGGCTGGCCAAACAGGAAGATTGGGGCCGTGGCCAAGTAGCTAGAGCTTGGATTTAGTTATGTTTTGTTCCTGTAATACTAAGGAAACCTCAAGGATGTGATTCATTATAATGAGATTTAGGTGTAATGCAACAGAGTTGAGGTTCTTCAATTTGTAAACTATGAAGTATTTTATGAAGACAACAATATCTTATAGTGTAGTAGCACTATTCTCTTTTTGAAACAAGATTCACCCTATGTTCTTAAACTATTGATTCTTTAGCTGCATCTTCAAAGAGGATTTACGATCTCCTTATTTATAGATAATATATTTCTCTTTATGGAGTCAAGGATGGCATTGCCTTTCTTTGCAGCTGCATTTAAATACTTTCTGAGTATTTTTTAAAAAACAAAGTTGGACTCATATATTCTATATGATTTTAGATTATTTTTCTCTCTTAACATTTTCAGTAAACTTCCTGAAGATTTTCTTACGTCTGTCAAAAATTTGTTATACATACTATTTTGGAGGTCTAAATATTTTATCATATAGTTATACTGTAGTTATTTAACGATTTCTCTATTATTGTTTCCAAGCTTTTATTTTTTCATTTCACTATTACATTTATAATAGGGGAAAAAATCAGAAGCAATCTTAATGTTAATACTGTTTTGAATGCATTTGCCCATATCTTTGTGTATAGTTATTATAAGAATAATTACTAGGTCAAATATTGATACTTAAAATTTATTGCTGTATAGTATTTAAATACTTTTCAGAATGGCTGTATTACTTTAACTAGTGACCTTGGGTAAATTAAAAAAAAATTCTCTCCTTCAGGTCCCTCAGCTCTAATATAAGGATAATAATAGTACCTATCTCAGAAAGTTGAGTTAATATATGAAAAATACTTAGTACACAGACTGTAAAGTACTCAGAACAATATGTTCTATATAACTGCTGGCTATTTTTATTATACTTCCACCAATAATGCATAAGAATGCTAGTTTTTGTGGCACATTTGGAAGCTTTTACTTTTATTAAATATTAAAAAATATTAGTTTAATGGATAAAAAGGTACTCCTGTTTTATTTGCACTTCTTCAATTACTGGCGAAGTTTGACATTTTATTCATTATTTTATTTAGCCACTTGCATTTCCTTTTCATGGATTTTATTCATATTTTAATTGGAATCGCTTTGTTTTTCTCACCAATTTTATGAGCTCTTTATCTGATGACTGTCTGCTATCATTTACGTCGCAGATATTTTCTTGGCTTGTAGGCTACCATTTGCTTTGCTCTCGGTATCTTTGATTGTGAGTCAGCAAAGACTGAGAAACTTTCAGGGAAAAAATTCACACTTGGGTTGCTTGTTGAGCAGAGATGAACAGACTTTCACTGCAAGGGCAGTGACTGTAGTTGGGGAGAAGGAGACAAAAGTTTTACTTCATGTTTTGTCCCTTGGACAAATCACTTAGTATCTCTGAACTCTAATATGTTCATCTATACAATCAAATAAACATTAATGATAACAAGCTACACATCAGGATTAAATAAGCTGACACATTTTAAAGTTTTCCATAAAGTAAAGAAGCCGTATGTAACAGTGTTGATATTGTAATTTTTTATTTCTAATATATGTTCATATTAAAAGAAAGCCACCTTTGTATATACAGTCTGTTTCCCCTGCACAGAGTGGCCTTCCTATCCTTCCTGGCCAGGGTAGCTCATTATGTCAGGTCAGTTGACCTTCCTCTGGGAAGCCCGCTGACCTCCAGATTATTTTCGTACAGTACTATGTACCTCTTAGTTGTAGTATTCAGCACAGGTACAATTTCACATTTATTTATACGATCACTTGATAAATGTCTGTCTCTCTGTCTAGACTGAAAGCTCTGTAAGAGCAGAGACCATGCTGCTCTTTGCTAACCATAGTGCTCTACATGCCTACTGTATCAGTAGGCCCTCCATGAATATACCTTGAATGAACAATGAGGTGGTTGGAAATGCATGAAAGCATTTCAGAGGGCATAATAATGTCAGGGAGTCCTGTGTGGTGCAAATGGTTAAGTGCTGGACTACTAAGCGGAAGGTTGGCTGTTCAAACCCACCCAGAGGTGCCTCAGGAGACAGGCCTGGCAATCTACTTCTGAAAGTTCACAGCCTTGAAAATTTGAAAAGCTCTACTCTGCACACATGGGGTCTCCATGAGTCAGAATCAGCACGAAGGCAACTAACAACAACAGCAACAACAACAATTGAATATGTTGTGTTAAAGTGTTGAAGAGGAGACAAGTATGTCTGGAGTGTAGTCATGGAGGAGAGACGGGGAGACGAGACTGGAAAGGGGGATACAAACATGATCATGCAGAGCCTTGGAGACGAGGTTGAATAAGACAAGCAGTGGGGAACCACTGAAGAATTCTGAGCAGGAGTGACATGTACAAGAAGTATGTTCAGAGGATGAATGTAGGAGTATGTATAGAGTGAAAAGGGAAAGCTAGAGGCAGGGGGTCTAGGTAGGAGTCTGTTGCAATATTCTCTTTAAAAGCTACTCAGAACGTGCTTCAGTGTACTGCCACTTGAAATGAAAAAATGTGGGCATGTGAGCAATGTTTCCAGGAAATAATTGACTTTATATGGTGATATGTGGCAAAGAATGAGAGAGAAAAAGCAAGAAACACACATTACAAGTAATAGAATATCCGTTCAGGATGGGGCCTGTTAGATCATCCCATGTAATGTTCTTACTTTACAGATGGTAAGATTGAAGCCAAGAAGAATGGAGCTACCAATGCTGCACAGCTTATTAGTGGCAGATGAGGAGCATGAAGGCAACTTTCCTGAGTCACACTTAGTGTCCTTTATTACTCGGTGACTAAGGGAATGTGTCTTTGGTGGGAACAATTAAGGTGATTTAGTAGGGGGATAATGAATTCTATTTTATACAGATTGGGTTAGTGTAAAATGGTATGGTGGGGGGACATCTAACCTCCTCTAACTTCACAAGGGAAAGGAGAGAGAATCATTATCAGCAGCCCAAGACTAATTCCCATGAGGCAGATGTCAGTCATACCTCCTCTCTTCAACCTTTTAACCAATTCTGACACCAACTGTCCCTCCCACAGCACTCTTTACTTCTTTGCTGGGTTCAGTAATTCATTGCAATGGCCACACAGAACTCACGGACCATACTCATAGTTATGGGGTTTTTTAGAGAAGTAACAGGTTAAAATTCAGGATCAGAAATGACTCAGCATATAGTTATTTGATCGGGACAGCCTCTTCTCAACCATGCCTTCAGGCAGGCCTCTCGCTGGCCCTCAGCCCCTTGTCCCTCAGTCCCTCTGCCCCTCAGCCCCTCAGGGCCTCTGCCTTCCTTGGGCAAGTGTTACAAAACTCTTTAGGTCCACTGATACATGCCCAGAGGTACCCTACTCTGCTAGTATGCCTTAGTCCAAAGGCGCTCAATTGTTTCGCTTCTTAGGTTGAGTATCCTGGCTCCGCCAAGTGCCTGGAGGTACCCCACTCTGTCAGCAAGCCTCCTGTCCAAAGGTGTTCAGCTTTCTCACTCTGTGGGCTGGGAAGCCCACCACACCATCTCCTGCTGGTCTCCTGGTTCTGCTGCCTCTGCTGCCACCATTTCCCTGTAGCTGCTTCTCACCGTTTCTTGCTGTCTGTGGGTTACATCTCTCTCTCTCTCTGTGTCTCCTGGGTCTAGGAGGTCTCAGAGCAGGGATTTTGGGTCCAAAGGAGCCACTCCACTCCTAGCTTTTCTTTCTGGTGGTGGTGAGGACCCCCTTTCCATCTCTTGATGGCTCATTTTAAGCCTAGCAGGGTGGCAAAACTGACCAATTCCTCGCCAGAGTTCCATATACATTATTTGCATGGTTCCACCCCCACAAGGGTGCCATATACCTTATTTACATTATTAGCAAGCTATTCAATCCCCTTGGTGTTGTTTAAAGATTCAATTAAAAAAAAAAAACAAACAGGAAAATTGCTTACCACAGTACTTGGCATATAGTAAGAACAGTAAGTGTTCAATAAATACTGTCAGTTGCTGTCGAGTTGATTCTGACACATGACTACCCCATGTGTACAGAGTAGAACTGCTCCATAGGATTTTCTTTCTTTCTTTTTTAATTTGAATGTTTTAAAACCCATAGGAAAGTTGAAAGAATAATACAAGGAATACCCATATACAACCCTCACCTAGATTCACGAACTGACAATTCCCTGCCCTACCGACTTCTTTGTGTATGTGAAAATATACACAGCAAAATACACTATTTCAATAAATTCTACATGTACAATTCAGTGACATTGTTTACACTCTTGAAGTTGTATAAGTGTACTTGCTGTCTTTTTCAAAATAATTCCACCACCATTAGTATAAACTCACTGCTCCCCTTAGCTTCTCATCCAACCTTTTGAATTACTGTTGTCAATTTGATTCCACATAGATAATTCTTTGAAAGAGCACAATGCTCAAGGTGAATATGCTCTACTAATCAAGCTAAACTATTGTTTGGTTCAAAGCATATTTCAGGGGATAGTTTTGGTTTAAAAATTGTCTCAGGGCAATAGTTTTAGGGGTTCTTCCAGCCTCAGTGGTTCCAGAAGTTCTGGATTCCATTGAGAATTTGAAATGCTGTTTCACTTTTCCCCACCTTTTGATCAGGATTCTTCTTATAGAATCTTAGATTAAAATGTTCAGTAATGGCAGCTGGGCACCATCCAGTTCTTCTGGTCTCATGGCATAGAAGGCGGTTGTTCACTCCATAGAGTTTTCAAGGCTGTGACCTTTTGGAGCAGATCACCTGGCCTTACTTCCAAGGCTTCCAAGGTGCCTCTGGGTTTGAACCACTAACCTTTCCGTTAGTAGTCCAGCATTTAACCATTTGTGCCACCCAGGGACTCCTCAATAAATACTAACTACTATTAATAAATTATAATACAATAATAAAATATAATAATAATATAAATGATTATTTATAATATAAATAATTATAATTATAGTCAATGTTGTCTGGAATAGGAAGGCTGTATCAATTTGTTTTATAACTTGCTTGATATGATTGGTGAGATACTTTTTGGTTCAAGACTGACAAGACAAGTGTCAGGAGTTTAAGATTACTTACGAGTAGGAATCGACTCGATGGTAACAGGTTTGGCTTTTTTTTTTTAATATGGAATGAGCAGTCCTGGTGGTACAGTGGTTAAGCACTTGGCTGCTAACTGAAAGGTTGACAGTTTGAACCCCCAGCCACTCCATTGGAGAAAGATGTGGCAGTCTGCTTCTGTAAAGATTACACGCCTGGAAACCATATGGGGCAGTTCTGCTCTGTCCTATATGGTCGCCATGAGTTGGAATCGACTGGACTGCAATGGGTTCTTATGGGACAAATGCAAAAAAGATACATACCAATCTAATCCCTTAGAGAAAAGCAGCCTTTGGAGGGATTTTGCAGTAGAAATTTGGGGATTTAGTGAACAATGAGACCAGTACTACTGAGATGATTCATAGGAGTTGATTGGAAGTTTCCCACGGCACAAAAAGAATGTTCTGAGTTAAAGGAGATGTCACAACATCAGAGAGCAGTGGGTGGATAATGAGCATAGAATTGAAACACAACAGACCGAATGGGAAGGCATGGTTCAAGGAAGATAAAATGAACCTCAGTCTTTCAGTTTGAAGTAGACAGTTTTACTTGGCAGCCAGAATCTGTTTCTGTGAGAAGTCTGGTTGGTAGACCATGCAATACAAATTTGTTGTAGAAATCTTTACAAGGAGCCCAATCGATGGATCCATCACAGACTATGTCAGACCCAAGGCTGAAGATCCCAGTGGGACAGGGCAGAGTGGGAAGTGTTGGGAGTTTCAGACTTGGCACACCTGCAGGGTAGACAATCTGGGAAGGTTCCAGGTGTAGGTTATAAGAGGGCACAAGACATGTAGGTGGCTCTAGTCACATAAAATATGCAAAGCTACAATCAGGATTGTGAATGGCTTCAGAAAACAGGAAATAACCCATAAGAATTGAGACTGGGGGGCAGAACCCTGGAGGACAGATAATTTTAATGTTAATAATAGCTAACATTTATTGAGCAAGTTCGATGTATCAGCCACTGTGCTAAGAGCTGTGTATGCTTTGTGTCACTGAGTTTCACAGCAAGTCTTTGAAGTATGTGCTATTGTGATCCCCATTTCAAAGATAAGGAAAATAAGGCAAAAACTTTAAGTGACTTTCCCACCATCATATATGTACTAAGTAGCAGAGGTGACAGTTGAATCCAGCTTTTTTTTTTTTTTTTAAATGCTGGCACCTCTGCTTTTAACCACTAGAATCATTGGAGTTTAGAAGCAGAAGAGACCAAGTGGTCCTGTGTTTCAATCCCATGATTCTATAGAAAAGGTAACTGAAGTCCAAAGGCAGAAACCACTTGCCCTAAATTCCATGAGGAACCCATGGCAGAGATGAAGTTGGAGCTCAGAATCCCTATCTGGTAAGTTATATTAAGGAGGAAGTCAAGGTTGGAGACTCAGGACGTCTCACCTGACCATTGACCTGACCAGAACAAGGTTTGTACCCAGAGCCTGGGCAGCATAAGCCTGAAGGAGTGCGTGTGTAATAAGGTTACACAGATTGAAGGGCTGTGCATGCAGAAGCCCCAGAGCTTGCTCCTTTGTGATGGCCAACAGAACAGAAGAAGTAAAACAGAGGGTCAGAAAAGACACTTTTCTCTCACGGCCCTCTTATCCTCTTTCCTTATTTGAGTAGATTGCTTCATAAATGATCAATCAGACTTTATTTTAAAGCGTACTACAAACTTGAAGGATTCCATTGCTTCCCAATTAGAGAGCATTTTCAGTGCTCTTTTCAGGTTGATATGGGAAACAGACATTGATTTAAAATACAAAATGCACTTACAGGAGAAATCATCTATTGGAAAAAATCACAATTAAATAAAATTATTACAAGACACGATAAATGAGATAAAAACTTTTATTTTTTCCTCAGCTTCAAGTTCAAGGAAGGCTCATAAGTATCTTCTTGAGAATGTGATGCTTATTAAAATCATTTTCACAGAATAAGTATCTTAATTAGAATGAAAGAATTATATCATATGGTTGAGAGCAATAGCTCACCAGGTGCCTGCGTTATTACAATGGGTTGGACCAGAAGGGAAGGGAGCTCAGCAAAGGTCTTATGATTAATTTCTGATGCCAATCTCATTAAGTTTTTTAATGGACTGTATTTCCCAAATATGTAAATGGATGAGGTAAAATTTCTTAACATTTAGTTTCAATAGTAGATACTGTATATAGGAGTTGGGCTTTTAATTTCTGAATTTCTACATGAAAGGTCATAGACAAAAATGCCTTGTGATATTTTTCTCTTGCTCATCTCTTTCTTTAAAAGTCTTCTGCTCAACTGGCACTGAAATTCTCTATCCTACTCTTTATTATATTATATTATAATTCTGTTTAATTATCCCCAACCCGAAGAAATTATAAGCTTCATGGGGGCAGGGGCAGGTCTCATTTGTCTCCTGCAAGAATAAATTTACCATTCTATTGGCCTGATAGAGACTGGAGAAACCCTGAGGGTATGGTCTCTGGACACCCTTTTAGTTCAGTAATGAAGTCACTCCTGAGGTTCACCTTTTAGCCAAAGATTAGACAGGCCCATAAAACAAAAAGAGACTAAAGGGGCACACCAGCCCAAGGGGCAAGGACTGGAAAGCAGGAGGGAACAGGAAAGCTGGTAATAGGGAACCCAAGGTTGAGAAGGGAGAGTGTTGACATGTCGTGGGGTTGGTAACCAATGTCACAAAACAATATGTGTACTAACTGTTTAATGAGTAGCTAGTTTGTTCTGTAAACCTTCATCTAAAGTACAATAATAGAAAAGAAAGAAACTTGCCCAAAGTTACCCAAATAGAAAGTTCCAGAGCTAGACTCAGATTAAGATCTGTGGATGTCTGCCCTGCCAGGAACTCGCATTTGCCGTCTTTACTATCTGGTCTGATGCCTTCATTTATGGGGACAAGGCCAGAAGAAAAAAAAAGGAATAAATTTACCCTTCAAAGCACAGCTCTAATAATCTACACCATGAAGTTTTCATCAAATTTTATTTGATTCAATTGTTGCCTCCCCTTTGTTTCCATTGCACTTTGTTCAATGGCATTAAACAGCATGATAGATGATTTTTGCTATATATTGAACTCCTTGTTGACAAAAGCCTGCCTTATTTACATGCCGAGAACAGCACCTGGAATATTTTAGTGTTTTAAACTTAGTAACTAGACCTACCTCAGAAATCTCTCACTCAGTGCATCCAAAATTGGCAATGATAGCCCCTCTAAAATATGCCATTTCTTTTATTTACCTAATGTGGTTGATGGATCTTCATCTACTCATTCTCACATGCCAGAAACTTGGAACACTTAATCCTTTCTACCTCTCACCATCCCATTGTCTCATTCAATTACTCACCAAATCCTATTAAGTTTACATTCTGTAGAACTATTATTTCCATTTCTTCCATTTCCTTGGTTACTTGATTTAATTGACTGTGTTCTGCTCTATTGCTTTTCAACTCATCCTCCAGCCTCACCCTTGCCCTTTGATTCATTTTATAGTATAGTTGTCAAAGTAATAGTCTAAAAGGAAAAAAAAAAAAAAGATCTTTTCCTTGCTTTAACTTCTTAAATACCCCAAATCCCATTCCATTATGAACAGAGTAACCCCAAACTTCCTGCAAGGCAAATTAAGATCTTTACAATTCAAAGCTTTTATTTTTTGATTGATTTCTGCCAATAACCCCATTTTTTAATTCCAAAAGCAGCACTTAGTGGACATTTATCTTGCATCCATTCTTTGTTAACACTATGCAAGGCATTGGATGTATCGAGATGAAAAAGACATGGTCAAGATTTTAAGAAGCTATTTCTTTTGTGAAAAATTCTATGTAAATTGATAACATGGCTAGTTGTCGTATGACTAATACCATGTTAGAGATAGCACACAATTTGATTTTCTACTATGGAAAATCAGAGAAGACGCTTGAGAAATTGAGCAGAAGTTTGTTAAGTTGACAGAAGGGAGGAAGTCATTTCAGTCACAGAAAATAGCACAGACAAAAGCAAGAAGAACTGGAAGAGCTTATTATGTTTAGAGAAATAAAGAAGTCTTGTGTGTGAGAGTCTAGATAGTTGGAGTCAGGGGCCATTACAAGAGAAGAGACTGGTAAAGTCTGTTGGGCTAGTTTTATGCAACACTAATGGCTACAGACTTTCTCTTACTTAAAGATCTCAGTGGTTCCCCATGACTCAAAGAATTGTGAAAAGATAACATTTGCATGTCAAACAGATAACCTGCAGATCACTTAGAATGAGAAGGAAGTGAGAGACAGAAAGCAAAAAGACCAGCATGGAGACAGTTGTAATTGTCTCAGTTTGAAAAGAATGAGAACGTAAACTAAGACGGTGTTGATGGCAAGGAAGAACATATTATAGATTCCAAAGAGATTCTAAAGTTTGAGTTAACAAGACTTGCTGAATTTAGTTATATTCACGTGAAAGAACAGAAATAACCTGGCACTATTATTTATATAAGAGAATAATATCACAAGGAAATAATATGGCAATATACCACTCGTCTTTCAGTTTGTCCTACTGTGGTAGCTTGCGTGTTGCTATCATGCTGGAAGCTATCCCACCGGTATTTCAAATACCAGCAGGGTCACCACCTTTGCTGGACAGGTTTCAGCTGAGCTTCCAGACAAAGACAGGCTACAAAGAAGGTCCTGGCTATGTACTTCCAAAACAATTGACTAATGAAAACCTTATGAATAGCAGCGGAACATTGTCTGATACAGGGCTGGAAGATGAGCCCCTTAGGTTGGAAGGCACTCAAAATACCACTGGGAAAGAGCTGTCTCCTCACAGTACAGTAAACCATAATGACATAGATAAAGTAAAGCTTTCGTGACCTTCATTGGCTGATGTCTCATGACTCGAAACGAGAAGAAAGAGCTGCAAACATCCATTAATAATCAGAACCAGAAATATATGAAGTATGAATCTGGGAAAATTGGAAGTTGTCAAAAATGAAATGGAATGCACAAAGATCGATATCCTAGGTATTAGTGAGCTGAAATGGACTGGTATTGGCCATTTTGGATTGGACAATTATATGGTCTACTATGTCATGAATGACAAATTGAAGAGAAATGGCATTGCATTCGTTGTCAAAAAGAACATTTGAAGATCTATCCTGAAGTACAATGCTGTTAGTGATAGGATAATTGAAGCACCAACCACTATGGCCAAAGATGAAAAAATTGAAGATGCTTACCAATTTCTGCAGTCTTTAATTGATCAAACATGCAATTAAGAAGCATTGATAATTACTGGTGATTGGAAGGCAAAAGTTGGAAACAAAGAAGAAGGATTGATAATAAATGGAAAACGTAGCCTTGATGATAGAAATGATACTGGAGATTGAATGATAGAATTTTGCAAGACCAATGACTTATTCATTGCAAATTCCTTTTTTCAACAACATAAACTCAGGTTATACATGTAGAACTCGCTGGGTAGAATACACAGGAATCAAATAGACTACAACTGTGGAAAGAGACAAGGGACAAGCTCAATATCAAGTGTCAGAACAAGGCCAGGGGATGACTGTGAAACAGACCATCAATTGCTCACATACAAGTTGAAGTTGAAGCTGAAGAAAATTTAAACAAGTCCATGAGAGACAAAATATGACCTTGAGTATATCCCACTGAATTTAGAGACTATCTCAAGAATAGATTTGACACACTGAACACTAATGAGAGAAGACCAGACGAGTCGTGGGATGACATCAAGGACATCATACATGAAGAAAGCAAAAGGTCATTAAAAAGACAGGAAAGAAATAAAAGACCAAAATGGCTGTCAGAAGAGACTCTGAAACTTGCTCTTGAATGTAGAGCAGCTAAAGCAACTGGAAGAAATGATGAAGTAAAAGAGCTGAACAGAAGATTTCAAAGGGCAGCTCAAGAGGACAAAGTAAAGTATTGTAATGACATGTGCAAAGACCTGGAGTTAGAAAACCAAAGGGAAGAACATGCTAGGCATTTCTCAAGCTGAAAGAACTGTAGAAAAATTTCAAACCTCAAGTTGCAATATTGAAGAATTCTATGGGCAAAATACTGAAGGATGCAGAAAGCACTGAAAGAAGATGGAAGGAATACAGAGTCACTACCAAAAAGAATTGGTTGTCGTTCAACCATTTCAGGAGGTAGCATATTATCAAGGACCGATGGTGCTGAAGGAAGCAGTCCAAGCTGCACTGAAGAGAATGTAGCAAAACACGGCTCCTGGAATTGATGGAATACCAACTGAGATGTTTCAACAAATTGATGCAGTGCTGGAGGTAGTCACTCATCTATGTCAAGAAATTTGGAAGGCAGCTCCCTGGCCAACCAACTGGAAGAGATCTATGTTTATGGCCATTCCAAAGGAAAGTGATCGAAGAGAACGCAGAAATTATCGAACAATGTCATTAATATCACACACAAGTAAAATTTTGTTGAAGATCATTCCAAAAAAGGAACTGCCAGAAATTTAAGCCAGATTCAGAAGAGGACTTGAACATGGGGTATCATTGCTGATGTTAGATGGATCTTGTTTTATCCACTATGCAAAAGCCTTTGACTGTGTTGATCATAACAAATTATGGATAACATTGTGAAGAATGGAAATTCCAGAACACTTAATTGTGATCATGAGAAAGCTGTACACAGATGAAGAGGCAGTCATTTGAACAGAACAAAGAGATACTGCGTGGTTTAAAATCAGGAAAGGTGTGCTTCAGGGTTGTATCCTTTCACCATACTGATTCAATCTGTATGCTGAGCATATAATCTGAGAAGTTGGACTATATGAAGAAGAATGCGTCATCAGCATTAGAAGAATCATTAACAACCTGTGATATGCCGATGACACAACTTTGCTTGCTGAAAGTGAAGAGAACTTGAGGCACTTACTGATGAAGATCGAAGACTACCGCGTTCAGTATGGTTTACATCTCAACATAAAGAAAACAAAAATCCTCACAACTGGACCAATAACACCAACATGATAAACGGAGAAAAGATTGAAGTTGTCAAGGATTTTATTTTTCTTGTGTCCACAATCAACACCCATGGAGCAGGGGTCAAGAAATCAAACGAAGCATTGCATTGGACAAATCTGCTGCAAAAGACCTCTTTCAAGTATTAACAGCAAAGAAGTGACTTTGAGGATTAAAGTGTGCCTGACCCAAGCCATGATAGCTTTAATCTCTCTATATGCTTATGAATGCTGGACAATGAATAACGAAGATCGAAGAAGAATTGATGCCTTTGAATTATGGTGTTGGTGAAAAATATTGACTATATCATGGAATGCCAGAACAAGGAACAAATCTGTCTTGGAAGAAGTACAGCCAGAATGCTCCTTAGGAGCGTGGATGTAAGACCTCATGTACTTTAGACATGTTATCAGGAAGGACCAGTCCCTGGAGAAGGAAATCATGCTTGGTAAAGTAGAGGGACAGCAAAAGAGAGGGAGATAGAAAAGGGGAGTGAAAGGGTAGTGGTATAAGATATATAAAAGTAAAGTTATGCAGGGTTTGGGGATTAAAGATTTGCCCAATACCCAGGTAAGTCCCTCTTACCTCAACCTTAATTATGGAATGGTTGGTAAAGATAAAAATGGGATAATTCTCTCTAATTAAAATAATATCTGCTTGCAAATAAAATGATATATAAAATGTATTATGTAAGTTTGATTAAAAACAATGTTCAAATATTCAGTCTCAAAAAGAATAACTCTTGAAAGATGCCCTGCAAATAATTTTAAAAAGTACTTAATTAAAAACACAAAGCTTGAAAAATACGAAATTTAAGTGCGAGAATGTGTGTTGGAATATTTTGTTTAAATGTATCTGTGATGTTAGTGGGAAAAATAGAGTAATAGGTGATTGTATATATATGAAGCTAAAAAATAAGTTCAATTAAACCATTTTTTATTGTAGTAAGTAAACAACAAAACATTTGCTGTCTTAACTTTTTTACATGTATAATTCAGTGACATAATTCTTTTTTTTCCAGCGGAATCAGATGTGCAGTAGGAGAATCATACGCTCAAATAGAAAAAAATGCTGGGCTTGGGGCTAGGATGTGAATGGTTGCATGATGCTGATGGTGAGTGACAGTTTTTCAATTTTGGCCAATTGCCAAAAAAGAAAGAGACAGAGAGAGAAAGAAAGAAAGCCCAAAGTTTCAAAGTCTAACCAACTACCACAGCTTCTTTGGTAAAAGGTCTTCTTTATTAATCTTTTCATTTTTCTAGAACTATTTCAAAATTAGAAGTTTTATATTAAATGTCTTCCAAATTCCAAAACGTGATTTTTAAAAAAAGTATAATTAATTAAGAAATTTAAAATTTTATCTTAATTTTAAAGATTGTAATTTTATGCTTTTCCATATGGTGGTAAGTGCAGTTAATGTTGTTAGTTGTTAGGTGTCTTCTAGTCAGTTCGCTTCATGGCGACCCTATGTACAGCAGAACGAAACATTGCCCATTCCTGTGCCATCCTCATAATAGTTGTTATGGGTGAGCGCATTGCTGCAGCCACTGTGTCAGTCCATCTCACTGAAGGTCTTCATCTTTTTCGATGACCTACTACTTTACCAAGCATGATGTCCTTCTCCAAGAACTGGTCCCTCCTGATAACATGTCCAAAATATGTGAGACAAAGTCTCACCATCCTTGCTTCTAAGGAGCATTCTGGCTGTACTTCTTCCAAGACACATTTGTTTGTTCTTCTGACAGTCCGTAGTATATTTAATATTCTTTGCCAACACCATAATTAAAAGGTATCAATTATCCTTTGGGCTTCCTTATTCATTGTCCAGCTTTCCCATGCATATAAGGTGATTGAAAACACCACTATGGCTTGGGGCAGGTGCACCTTAGTCCTCAAAGTGACATCTTTGCTTTGCAGTTTGCTTTGCTTTGCAGTTAAAACAGAATGTAAATTCGGGAAATTAGGGCATCACACCCATGATTACATTCAAGATTTTGGATTTCTGAAGTAAAATAGTGAAATGTTAATATAATTTTAAAATAAAACAAAATTTCAGCTTAAGTGCAATACAATTGAATTTAGCTACAGCTGTAAAAATGATGGTTTTTAAGTGAAACTGTTCTAATAAAATTGAGACAATTTGAAAATTATATGAATCAATAGAAAGATTTCCAGCTGATGTTTCTAAGTTTAAAAACAACAGTTGATCATTTTTGATCGATAATTATAATAAGTAAGAGAATTTAGTAAATTATTTTGTAACTTTGCAAATAAATTGAAATGGATAACTGAATAATTGATTTATGCTTATACTTTTAGTGCAGAATTTTTAGGTTATTCTCAACATTGCAAACTTTAAAATCTAAGAGAATTTTAAATTTACCATTTTCACTAAATTTATAAAAAATCTTTAGTATTCAAAAAGCATGTATTTCTTAAAATCAAGCAATTAAAATACTTTAAAAGGGAAATTCTATATGTTTATAGACAGAATTTAAAACTTTTAGACATTTTATTGACTAGATTTTAAAGCGTTATCAAATGTTTTTCAGAAACTATTTAAAAGTGATTTTAAAAATTTGGTTAGTTTAAAATGTCTTATAAATGCAACAACAAGATTTGAAAACTAAATTTAATTGTTTCAAAAGAAACCTCTAAATTTTTACTGCCTGAGGCAACTGTAGCCAAGACAAAAAGTATGTTGTTAGTCCGTGGCTTCTCTGGGTCAAAGCCAACCTCAAGGTATCAGCAAATAAAAATTTGAATACAGTACAAAGAATCTCAGGACTTGGGGCACGGACCAGGGACCAGGAAAATCACAAAGCTAACAGCATCAGAAGTAAACCTTTCTTCCCCACTTCTCACCATGTCCATCTGTCCCAAGTGTCTCTTACAACGATGATGAGCAATTTCATTACCACTATGAAATTTATAAACTAGTGGACATGTATAAATGTAAATATGTTGCAACTGTTCAACTCTGCTGTCATAGTGCTAAAGCAATGATAGATAACGCTTATATGAAGGTGGTTGTTTTCCAGTCAAACTTTATTTGCAAAAAACAGGCAGTGGGCCAAATATGACCCATGGCGGTAATTTGCAGATTCCAGTGAGTGGAAAGAACATTGGCACGAGAATCAAGATGATGTTAGTCTGTTCTTAATTCTGTTCCTGACCAAGCATGTGACTTCAAGAAATCCCCTTTCCTTTTCTGGAACTCGTTGTTGTTGTTAGGTGTTGTTAAGTCAGTTCTGACTCACAGTGATCCTGTGTACAACAGAATGAAACACTGCCCCATCCTGTGCCATCCTCACAAATGTTGCTATGTTTGAGCCCAGGATTGCAGCCACTGTGTCAGTCCATTTTGTTGAGTGTCTTCCTCTTTTATGCTGACCTCTGCTTTACCAAGCATGATGTCCTTCTCCAGGGACTGGTACCTCCTGATAACATGTCCAAAGTATGTGAGAGAAAGTCTTACCATCCTCGCTTCCAAGGAACTCTGGCTGTATTTCTTCCAAGACAGACTTGTTAGTTCTTCTGGCAGTCCATAATACTTTGCCAACACCAAAATTCAATATTCTTTGCCAACACCGTAATACAAAGGCATCAGTTCTTCTTCGGTCTTCTTTATTCATTGTCCATCTTTCACATACATATGAGGCAATGGAAAACACCATGGCTTGGGTCATGTGCACCTTAGTCCTCAAAGTGACATATTTGCATTTCAACACATCAAAGAGGTCTTTTGCAGCAGACTTACCTAATGCAATATGTCATTTGATTTCTTGACTGCTGCTTCCAAGGACATTGATTGTGGATCCAAGTAAAATGAAATCCTTGACAACTTCAATTTTTTCTTTATTTATCATGATGTTGCTTATTGGTCCAGTTGTGAGGATTTTTGTTTTCCTTATGTTGAGGTGTAATCCTTACTGAAGGCTGGAGTCTCATAGTTAACATTTATGGGCCTGTCCTATGTTACCATAACTTTATGGTACTATTATTAGTTTAGAGCTCAGATAGTGCGTTTCAGAGTGACAACTTAAACCCACCTCTGTTTCTGTCTACAGTTTATATTCTTAATTACAACCAAACTGTCTCCAAGTAAACAGTGACTTTATACGTAATTTTTCATAGCTGACAGTAAATTTTTGTTAGAAATAAAGGGTTCTCTCTGCTTCCATCTTTCTCTAGGCTGATACTTAGGGCTTCCCTGAAGAGGTTTGTTGAATTTCCTTTGTTTTGCTTGTTAGCTCTAAGCTTGTTTTTGCACTTGCTCGGCTGCTGGAATGACAGACTTTAAGGAAATACAGATGCCTGCCTGCTAAAAACAAGATTATCCAAACTTCCCTGCCCTCTGCAAAGGGCCCCCCGTAGACTGGCTGTTTCTTTTTAGTGGTGATACTTACTTGGACTTTAGCTCAGAATTTTTGTGTTCAACTTTTTAAGACACAGCATTGCAATTTTATAAACTAAGGAGAGGCATAGGTATTCATTAAGAAAGCCATTGCAAGGTCTGGTGGCGTGTGGGTTCATGCCTAATTTTTTCTGTCCAAGACCTACAGGCATTCCACATGCATTAACAAAGGTACTAAAATATACATGGTCTAGTTAGCATGTGCTCATTTTACAACAGTTCCCCATGAAACATCTTTAGAAATCAGATTAAGTGGAAGGCTGGATAGAAAAACCAAAGACTTTAGAATTTGTGTAATATTTTGAGCAATGTGACTGGTACATAGTAGACACTCAAGAGATGACAAGGTTTTTTGTTTGCTTTGGCATTTGCTGTTTAGTTTTAGTTTAAAGCAAGGCTTGAAACTGATTTGTTCTATGTTGTTTCTCTGCTGAGAATTTACATTTCCACCCCAGATATACTGAATCAGAATCCAAATTTTAACAAGATCCCTGGTTATTCTTATGTATACATAAAAATTTTAACAAGCCCCTGTGATTCTTACATATATATATGACCTCTCCTTTCATGAGATGCATAAGAATATGCACATAATGTATACACAAGGATCACCAGGGGATCTTGTTAAAATTTGGATTCTGATTCAGTATATCTGGGGTGGAAATGCAAATTCTCAGCAGGGGGTCTAAGCAGAATGAGCCAGTTTGAAGCCCTGGAAGAAACTCAAGGGAAGAAAGGAAGAGGGAGGAGATGGACTATGAAAATAGACTACGGGTGACACTCCTTAGCCTCTTCTCTTTTAATTTCCCCTCCTACACAGCTGCCTCACTTCCTCTTCCTTCTCTTCTTCATTTCCTTCGATTTCAAACCTGACACTAAATGGGAGCAAGGTTGGGAGATACTTGAAAGTGGGGCAGAAAGACCTCTGGGAGGAAAACTTTAGTCATTATATCTCATGACCTCCCCTGGGTTGGCATATGAATTTCCGCTCAAATGCCAACTTTAATTGATGACAGTGGCCCTGCCATGGAAGAATCTCCTGAGCTCATCAGAAAAGGATGCAGAGATCAAATAGGAAAACCTCTTATTCCACTGGCAAGGGGTGGTGGTGTTGTCTTGAAAGTTATTTGCCATCCTTGAGATAGACCTAGAAATAAACTGACAGTACTAGTTCTTATGACCCTGGTTTTTGGTTCTGTGCTTTTAAAAATGTTCTTTTCTTGTTTGATAATGATTTTACCAATATCTGGTCTCACCTCTGAGTATAGATACGTTAAAACTCCTATTTTTCTTGGATTTTTGTCCCTGAGCCTGTCCTAATTCTAGTAATTTCTAGTCATTCATCTAACTTATTTATCACACACAAAGGCATTCACTGAATGTAGGACACGTGTTAGAGAATGGGGTTAAAATAAAGAATAAGACAGAGTTGCTATACTTATGCAGCTTGCAATACAATGAGATAGGCTGGCAAGTAATAGGACAATTATCACACTGTCTCAGAAGTGGGAAGCATGGTGTGCTGTGGGAGGGCACAGATGGGACATATCACCCAGTCTTCCAGGGAATGAGGGTTAGAGGTGATGAATGTCAGGAAGAAAGTAATACAGAAACTGAAACTAGGAAGAGGAGTAGGAGTGGGGCCAAGGAAAGAGGAGAAAGAAAATATGTTCTAGGCAAAGGAATAGCATGACTTATTGGAGGAACAACATGACTTACTCCATGGCTGGAAAGAAGAGACAGATGTTCTTAAGTGATGTGTGATGCAGAATACTGGTGTGTTGGTAAACCTTTTTTTAAACCTTCATTTGTAGCTTTTGATTATTTTTGTGGTGTAAATATTCCCACTGTGGCTGAATTCTAGCTACCAACTGTACATCAACTGACTTTGCAAAATTCTTGCATATTTAACAATCACTTCTCAAAAACTGGCAGGAGCTGGCTCTAGCACACCAGAAGTAAGCAGGTGCCAGATCAAGATGGACCTTCAAGTGTGGAGCTTACGTCAAAGACTTGGGAAGATATTGAACTTGAAAGTGCTAGGAAGATCATGCCACCAGCCCTGTTGGAGAATGAATTGAGGGAGAGCAAAGCCAAGGCTGGAGGTAGCCTTTTCACTGGCCTTGCTGAGCTCAAACTTTGACTCTTCTCCTTGTAGCTGAGTGAATTTGGACAAATCACTTAATTTCTCTGGTCTTTTGTGTTTCTTTATCAAGAAAATATTGATAATACTACTCAGGCTTTTTTTTTGAAAATGAAAAGAGATTGTATGGAAACACTTTGTTAAATGTAAAATTATCTATTCATTTTTCCTCCACTCTCCTCAATCCCATCCCTTTCTCTTTCTCTAGCTACCTACCATTCCCATAGTTCTCTTCTCTCTCTAGCCCTGTGTGCTGGAGAGAACAGTGGACTAGAAACGAGAATATCTTGTATATATACACATTGCTCCACCACCAACTTAACCTTTTTTATGTCATGGATTAGATAACTGCCTAATTCTCAAGAGACAGAAACATTTGCTGCCTGAATTATAGCACATTGCATACATCAAAAATCCCTTTTTCAGTATAATTCATTTCATTTTTAAAAATATTTTATTTATTTTTAGTGGCAATATACACAACCAAACATGCAGGATTATTAATGTCTATAAATGATATTGAGACAAAAATTTTGTTTATTCAATTACCTATACCTCTTGTGCAGAGAGGATGGATTGGTTACAATCATTTTCCCCTGCCCCTTTTTTCTGACAAGGCAAGTGATTTGTGAGGCAACAATGAAGCAATATTGACCTTCTGACTTCAGTAAATAACAAAGTGGTCTGTGGTCACAGAGCATTATGAAAAGAATGAAATACTGCTACATTTATTTACTGGGAAATGCTGCTGCCTACCTTAATATTTTTCTCAGCTGGTAACTCAGATACTTTTGCAAGGCATGTATCATAATTGGTTCACATATCTTGAAAATGTGGTTTAGCATAGTGGTTTCTCCTTCTGCAATCATTAAATGGAATTCGTTGTCTACGGTTTGAAAAACCCAGCTACACTGATATGGAATGATTATCTCTGGAGATGGAAAATCTCCTGATGTATACAAGTTGACTGTGGGGTCATTTGCTGGCAAAGCTGTAGAGCAATGGTTCTTAATTAAACATTTTGTGTGTGCCACAGTCTCCATGGCATTGTAGTGATGCCTATGGTTTCCTTTCCAAAATGTTTGTAACTGCTAAGCATAAAATGCATAGGATATAAGGAAACCAATTATGTTGAAATGCAGCTACTGAAATATTACAAACACGTTTGTGACCTAGTAATATATGTGCTTGCTTTTCTAATGTTGTCATGGTTTGAGTTATGTCCCCCAAAAAATGTGTGTATCAGTTTGGCTGGGCCATGATTCCCAGAATTGTGTGGTTGACCTCCATTTTGTGATTGTAATTTTATGTTAAAGAGGATTAAGGTGGGATTGTAACACCACCCTTACCCAGGTCATATCCCTGATCCAATGTAAAGGGAGTTTCCCTAGGGTGTGGCCTGCACCACCTTTTACTTTACAAGAGATAAAAGGAAAGGGAAGCAAGCAGAGAGTTGGGGGACCTCATACCATCAAGAAAGCAGTGCTGGGAGCAGAGTGCATCCTTTGGACTGAGGTCCCTGCACAGAGAAGCTCCTAGTCCAAGGGAACACCAAAGAGAAGAAGGCCGACAGAGAGAAAAAGGCTTTCCCTGGAGCTGATACCCTGAATTTGGACTTTTAGCCTACTTTGACTGTGAGGAAATAAACTTCTCTTTGTTAAAACCATCCACTTGTGGTATTTCTGTTATAGCAGCACTAGATGACTAAGACAAATGTGTTAATCAATTTTCACCTCTGATGATTACCGTAATTTCAAAGTAGTGAAAAGTATAAACAATATTTTGAGTGATATGTGAAAATATCTGTAATTTCTATTGGTGACAAAGTCAGGGTACTGCTTACATTGTTTATATACTGTGGTTGACTATATTCAGAATTAAAGTGTATGCTGTGTTGTAGTTTCAAGTTAGTAAAAACATTTCATAAAAACCTTTAAAAATATTCAAAGTCATAAACCACAGATTAAAATCCCCTTTAAAGGAAATTTAACTCTTGGTGTTAGGGGCTAGGGAGGATTGAATTAGATAAACTTTATACTTTTTTTTAAAATATATATATATATGTTCCCTATATTTTATGTTCTGTGATCCTAGAAGATAAAATTATTGAACACTTCCATAAGATGACGTTGATGTTGTCATTAATGATAAAATATGAGCTAGCACTTCTTGAACACTCATTATATGCCCAGCACTACGATAAGAAATTTCCAGTGATCATTTTATTAATCCTCACCAAAAAAAAAAAAAAAAGGTGAAAGTGAATCACAGAAAGACTACATAAGATGCCCTGGAAGTTGAGTTTGGAACCCAAGTATGTTTGATTCCAAAGCCTGTGTTCCAATCAGGATCTCAGTATTTCCCATACTTTAATCATTCTTATATCATCTTCATGTTTTTTATCTACCAACTTAACTATCATTTGCTTAATATTTTTATTTAAATTGATTGATTTTGAAAGAAAAATTCATGTCACCGTAATTGGAATGTTTATATTGCTTACTGTAAAGAGAAGGCAACCATAAAAAATAAATACAATGAAACAAACTAAAAACTTTCCACTCTCAATTTCTTAAAAATGGACAATACAGAGATGCTAAGGATATTTTAGCTCTGTCTTGAGACTTTCTCTTTGAAGTAAAAAGATTAAAAAATAATTGATAAAGGGATTATTTTTCCCATAATGGAATTCAACATTATATAAAACCAAGAAAAATCTTCTTGTAGGTTGCCATGTTAAGGGGTTCCAAGTTTTAAGAAATACTGCCACGCCCTGCCCCAGTACTATGGACTAAGATCACTGCTGTGGAAAACATATAAAGCAGCTGTAACAAGACTGCATGTTTTGACAAAGCAGGGGCAATAGACTATGTAGAAATAGGAGGCATAGCATTCATCATATGTCAGGCAATAACACAGGAGCATTCCACTGGGTTCTGCCTCTGCCACTCTACTGGTTTTATCACTTATAAACAACAGAAAGGGTTAAGATGAGTGTTTGTAAAATGCTTTCCACCTCTATTCCTTTAAATAATTTGAGGAAACTTTATTTAAATGGCTACTTTTTTGTGACCTGAAAGAAGAATAGACATTTGTTTATTTACAAGGTATATCCTGTCTTGCTCCTGAAAGGATTTCGGGATGATGGGAAATGGTAAGAAAATGTTTGCAAGGACATTGAAAGAGAGAAGTGATACAACACTACCTTGCATTATTGATGATTGATAAACGTGTCATTGCTCAGAGCTAGAAATCTTAGTGCACTTGGTTGAACTGTATCCTCTGGGAAAGTTCATTTCCTGAGTGGATCTCAGGATTGTGCTTGTGGAAGACAGATCAGCTCACCAGAAACTGACAGTAAAGAAATTAATGTCGAGGGATTAAAAAAAAAAAAGACCTTTCCAAAGTCATAGAGCACACTGGAGTCAGCAAGGAGGAAGGAGCTCCAGGAGTCTTAGGTACCATCAGGTATTCCCAACCATGGTGTAATTTTGGGATTGTTAATTAAAAGCTTTTGTTTGGTGCCACTGAGTTGGCTCCGACTTACAGCGACCATATGTATGTATAACAGAATGAAACGTTGCCTGGTCCTGCACCATCTTCATGATTTTCCCTATGTTTAAATTCATTGTTTTGACTATTGTGCCAATCCGTCTCATTGAGGGTTTCCCTCTACTTTACCAAATATGATGTCTTTTTCTATTCATTGGTCTTTCTTGATGACATATCCAAAGTAAGTGAGTCAAAGTCTCGCCATCCTTGTTTCTAAGGACACTCTGGTTGTATTTCTTCTAAGACATTTATTCTTTTGGCAGTCCACGGTATATTCAATATTCTTTGCCAGTGTCTCAGTTGGAATGCATCAATTCTTCTTCCATCTTCTTTTTCACTGTTCGGTTTCCCTATGCATATGAGATGATTGAAAAGACCGTGGCTTGGATGAAGCGCACCTTAGTCATCAAAGTGGCATCTTTGCTTTTTAAAGAGATCTTTTGCAACAGATTTGTCCAATGCAATATGTCATTTGATTTTTTGACTGTGATTTTTTTCCTTCCTATAAAATGAAGTTTCTGGATAGCATAACCTTCAGCAGGTCTTTGCTCATGTTTGCTTATTAGTAAGATTTTGATCTTTACCCCATAATTGGTGTCAAACCTCAGGAGGCAGAGTAGCTTATGAATGTGTTAATAAGCAATGGTATGCAAAAAACCAGTGAGATACACAATCTTTGGTGACATCTCAGTGGGCCTACACGGGGCTGAAGAGTTTGCATTTTTAACAAACAGCTGAGGTGATTTTGATGGAGATGGACCATGGGTACATTTTGAAAAACATTAGTTGAGTGATTAAAAAGACAGGCTTTGGAGACAAAACAGTCTGGGTTCAGTTCTTTCATCTTCATTACCTATGTATGTGGACAAATTGTTTAGCTTTCTCTGAGTTTCAGCTTCCTCATCTGAAAAATGACAGTGATAATAAAAATAATAACGGTAATAATAATACCTATCTCAGGGACTTTTGGATGACTAAATATGATTTTATTTGTAAAGTGTGTAAGTACTTAATACAAGGGATATATTTATTACTATTATTAACATGGCAAAGAATATTGAATATACCATGAACTGCCAGAAGTATGAACAAATCTGTCTTGGAAGAAGTACAGCCAAAATGCTCCTTAGAAATGAGGATAGCGAGACTTCTTCTTATGTACTTTGGACATGTGATCAGGAGGGACCAGCACCTGGAGAAGGACATCATGCTTGGTAAAGTAGAGGGTCAGTGAAAAAGAGGAAGACCCTCAACGAGATGTTTTGAGACAGTGGCTGCAACAATGGACTCAAACATAGCGACAATCGTGATAATGGCGCAAGACTGGGCAGTGTTTTGTTCTGTTGTAGACAGGGCCACTATGAGTCGGAACTGACTCAATGGCACCAGCATCTAACAACAATTATTAACAATCTAAGTTTTGTGTCCCATCTATAAATTATCCAAAGTATTCCTTATAGAGAATTTTCGGTCGTATCTTCATTGAATATAGCATGTAGTTAGCTTTCAGGCGCATGAGTCATGTTAGAGCTGCCCTTGCTGGACTATCTGTTGTTCATGCAATTCCATCTTTTAACTGGAGAATAACAACTATAATACTTGTGGTGTTGAATTGACTTCTGCCTAATAAGGCCAACAATAAAGACTCTCCATGCTACAACTGCTAAGATGAAAGTATGTTTACATTTACTTATATGGATTCATGATTTCTCATCATATATGTATATATATGACCTTGACCTAGTGTGTTGGGCCATCCTCTCATTTCACACTTGATACAGTATAGAAAGTAGCATATTGCATGATAATAATTTACATGTCTGTCTTTCCCACACATACATATTGATTATTTTATGGTGGAATACCTAGTGTCTAGAACACTACCCAGCAGTAGAAACTGCTTAGTGAGTATTTGTTAAATTGATTAATGAACTTTGTGAATGAATAAGTTAAAAATGTGTTGTTATTACAATTCTTGCATGCTTTCCAAATGATAATTTTCTATCACTCAAGTTAATAAATCATGTCAGTATTTATTGTACGACAACCCTAAACTGTTAGGTATTTGCTTCAACTGAAAAAAAAAATTACAAAGCAAATTTTATCATCTAATCTTAGGACTTCCAATCAAGCATTCTTGACATTCCACAGATATGTCCATATGTTGACCTCTAGTGAGCACTGAGAGTCCTGGGTGGTGCAAATGTTTAAGTGCTTGACTACTAACTGAAAGGTTGGTAGTTTGAATACACCCAAAGCTGCCTCAGAAGAAAGGCCATGCTATCTGCTTCCAAAAGGTCACTGCCTTGAAAACCCTATGGAGCACAGTTCTTCTCGGCAACACATGCGTTGTTGAGTTGGAATTGATTCAACAGCAACTGGTTTGGTTTGGTTTTGGTAGTGAGCAATGCTGTTTTCCTATTCAGCACGTATCTTACTGTCTTAGGCTGGGTATCTAGAGAAGCCAAACCAGTAAAGCATATATATATATATATATCTCTCTCAAGGAAATGGCTCACATGGTTGTAGAGGCTGGAAAGTCCCAAGTCTGTGGGCCAGGTGTCAGGCTGGAGCCTTCTCCTGACTCACGCAGCTGCAGGGGCTGATGAACCCAAGATCCGCAAGTCAGATGGCGGGCTGCTGACTCATGGGCTGTGTAGGCTGATGAAGCTAAGATTGACAGGTAAGATGGCAGGCTGCTGGCTCAAGTCCCAAGATCTGGAGTTGAGATGAGGAAGACCAATAGAGGGCTATATGGAGGAAGTGAATAGAGAAGAAAATCAGTCTTCTCTTAGGAGGGTGGGTGTAATGGTTAAGGCTGTGTGTTGACAGCCCTAGAGAATCTGATCTCACCCCCAGTTCCAGGCTGGACCTGACTGATATGAAAGAAATCCTTTTCCATTGGCCAGTTATTATCCCAGAAATGACATGAGCTCAATTCTGGCCAATGAAATGTGAAGGAAAGTCAGCCGAGGGTTTCTGGGAAAAGGTTCCTCTCCTCTATGAGGATGCCTCAAGAAGAGATGATATTTGGTGCCTGGAACTGTTGCAGGCAGTTTGCCACCAGCCTGAGAATGATGCAAATCGTATTACTGAATCACCCATTCTTTTTTTTTTTTTTCATTTTTTGTTTATTTATTATTTTATTGTACTTCAGGTGAAGGCTTACAGAACAAATAGTTTCTCATGAAACAGTAGTACACATGTTGT
>NW_004444066.1:4541679-4561810 GCF_000243295.1 Trichechus manatus latirostris | reverse complement strand
CCATTTCTGAAATCTTGTTGTTTATCTTTTGGATTTCTAATTGTTGTTTTTGTATAATTTCTAGTTGTGAATTTATTTTGGCATTTTGTTCCTGCACCATCTTCCTGAATTCCTCGAATTTTTTGTCTGTATTTTCCATGAATTTGTCAATTTTTTCCTCATGTTTGTCAGTTTTTTGCCTCAGTTCTTGGAGAATTCTGAGTATTAGAGATTTCAGTTCCCTATCAGGTAATTATAGTGCATTTTCTTCCACAGGAGAGTCATCTGGTGTTTTATTTTGGATGCCTACTGGAAACATCCTGTCCAGTTTTTGTAAATGTTTTGATATTTTCTGCTGTTTTCGGGGCATTCAGTAGTTATTTTTCTCATTTATTTATCGTAGATTTGTTTGTTTCGTCCCTTTTAAAAAAAAATTGACTATGTCTGAGCATGCGGACTGTGTGTTCTTTGTTGTTTGGTCATCTGTGCTGTCAATATTTTTCGCCTCCTTCTCCAACTGGCAGGGTCAGTCACTCAGATATGGTACAGCAGGGCAGGTGTAGCTGGAGAGAAGTTACTGGGACTGGTTGTTTGTGGCACTTACTACAGCCACCAGGGCGGGTTTGTAATCAGTGCAGGCCGGGCCTGCACTGCTTGGTGATGTGATGTCAAGTGCAAGGTGCAGGTAGGCAGGATGCAGTGGGGAGATTATTATGTGTGGAGCTAAGATGGATATGGGAGAGAGAAGAGAGGAACAGGAGCCAAAAACATACAAACAAACAAAAAAGAATGCTAAGGGAGCTTGCTCTTGGAACAGAGAGATGAGAGACGATGAAATCGAGTAAAACAGAAAGGGGAAGAGAAAGAAAAGAAAAGAATGAATAAATAGAAATCAGAGAGGTTAAAGAACTGCAAAGTTCCCAGGGGTCCCACCGATGCAGCTATGAGGTCTGGGGAAGTCGCTTTCAGGTGTTGCAGTACAGCCTGGCTAGAAGGCATAGAGGTATACAACGCCTGGTATTCAGGGATCAGAAAGAGAAGGAAGATATAGAGAGATGAGAGACTGAGCAATGAAGAAAGACAAAAAGGGAAAAAGAGGGAAAAGAAAACATAAGAAATTAAAAAAAAAAGAACAAGAAAGGCCCCCCAAAAAAACAGAAAAAAGAAAAAGAACAATGAAAAAAGAAATGCGCTCAGGCATCTCTCTGGACTTCTGTTGAAGCTGAAGGGGAGTTCCTTGCTACGCAGCTCCGCCTGGCCAGAAAGGGCTCCCAACTCAAGAAAAGGAAAAGAAAACAGACAAACAATTCAAAACAAACAAACAAACAAAAGCCCAGGGATCCCACCAGCGTGGTAGCCCAGACCGGGAAGCAGCTCCACACTCAAATGGTGCTCCGCAGCCCCTCAGGAAGAAGCAAAGATGGCGCACAGAGCCAGGCACTCGAGTGAAAGGAGGGGGAGGTGGCAAGAGGCAAGTGAGAAATCAAAGAAGCAGAAAAAAAAAGCAACACTAGCAGCCAACAAATGGCACCCAGAGAGCCGTCGGTTGTTTTGTCTCCCGCTGGACACTCCGTGAGGCTGCTTTCTCACACCCCCATTTGCTGGTCTCCAATAGGAGTCCAAGATGGTGGATCCGCGCTGTGTTAGCTGGTAGGGGACCTCTGCATGAATCTCTCCTCACTCTCCGTTCTCTATCAGTTTTCTCACTCCATTTGGTGCTTGGCTGAGTTCTTTATCTCTTCATCTGATGTTTTAGGGTTTCAGGATTGTTGTATTCTCTGTTCGACTTAGTTTTTCGGATCTTTGCTGTGGAGGGATGGCGTGGTACTGCTGCCTAGAGCCTCCATTTTGCCAGAACTCAGAATCACCCTTTCTTGAAGCCTGCTACACCTCTGGACTTCCTGTTATGTGAGATAATAAATTCTCTTGCTGAGTACGATCTTGTCATTGAGACAGGCTCCCTTCAAACAGGCCACTTTGCAAACTCTGTTTAAATAGTGGTTTCCAACAATGGGGATCAAGTTTCTGTGGTGCAAAGGTGCTCCTGAGGTTTTGCAAGCTGTTAGGGAATATGAACGGACGTTAGGTGTTATATTTACTGCATAAATGAGGATACAACTTCTTGCTCGTGGAATTCTACAAAGTTAATTGGAAATTTTCAAATAAGCTTCTCTGAGAACATCAAATAGTGAAACTGCTGATACTCAGTTTGGGAAATAAAATTTATGTTTTAGAAAAAGTCCTTAACTAACAGTTCTGGACTTTTTTAGTTTCTATAGAGGGGACCTCAGGCAGGATGCTTAACCTTACTGAATTCTAGATGCCTGGTTTGTAAAATGAAAACAATGCACCATTGTCTTGTCTGTGTAGTAGTTTTGTTGTCAGGATGGAATGAGATATAGCAAATGAAAGGTCTTTGTAAATAAAAAGTACATTCCGTATAGAAAATGTAATTTTTGTTGTGATAATTATTGCTAAAGCTAATAATTCATTTATTCACAATGCTTCCCCACCTCCATCTATCTCCAGGATTAGTTCTTTGCCAAGATTTTCAGATAGTAATTTGAGGAACTTTCCGTTTTACAAAGTTTGCCAGTGTTTCCATTTATTTTCTTTAATTAAAATGTTTTTTTTTTTTTTATTGTGCATTAGGTGAATGTTTACAGAGCAAATTAGTTTCCCATTTGATAGTTTGTACAGAAAACGTTCCATAACATTGGTTTCATTCCCCACAATGTCTCAGCACTCTCCTCATTTCCATCCTAGTTTCCCCATTTCTTTACATTCTCATTTTCTATCCCTTCCTGTCTTCTCATCTTTGCTTTTGGGTAAATGTCACCCTTTTGATGTCTTATAATTGTTCTAAATGGGGGATTTAGCTGATAGTGCATTTATCTGGAAATATTCAAAGAGATTTTCAAAATATCCTGAATTCCGTCTCATCTATAAATTAAAGACTGAGTAAAACGACCACAGCTTTTGTTCAAATACTTCAAATTCACAGGTTCTGTATCTAGAATTGGTACTTGGATTCCATAAGGGAAAGATTCATGTATATTTTTTGCAGAAAATTCTGGCAGGTCTAGGAAAGAGTAAAGAAAAACAAAAGCAAAACCTTATTTGTTCTTTTTAAAAAGTAGTTTTATAGCCATTTGTATATCTTCTTAGGTGAAATGTCTATTCAAGTCCTTTGCCCATTCTTTGATAGAGTTGTTTGTTTGTTAGGTTATAGGAGTTCTTTATATATTATGGATATTAAACCTTTTTCAGATATATGGTTCTCAAAATTGTTCTCCCTACTTATAGGTTACCTCTTCACTTTGTTCATAAAGTCCTTTAAATTTGGTGGAAGTCCCATTTGTCTTTTTTTTTTCTTTTGTAACTTGTGTTTTCAGTGTCACAGCTAAGAATCCACTATTAAAAACTAAGTCTCAAAGCATTGTCCCTATCTTTTAAGAGCTTTATGGCTTTAGTTCTTACATTTAGGTCCTTAATCCGTGCATTTTGAGTTAATTTTTGTATATTGTGTGAGCTATGGGCCCAGCTTCATTCTTTGCATATGGAAATCCAGTGTCCCAGCACCGTTTATTAAAGAGACTATTCTTTCTCCATGAAGTAGACCTGGCACCCTTGTCGAAAATCAATTAACTATAAACTATGGTTTATTTCTGGACCCTCAATTCTATTCCATTGGTTTATATGTCTAGCATTTTACCTATACCAGACTATTTTGATTGCTATATTTTTAGAATATGCTTTGAGATCCGGTAGTGTGCGTCCTCCTTCTTTGTTCTTCTTTTTCAAGATTTCTTGGCTATTAATGGTAGAAATGTAAAATGATATAGTAGATATGCAAAATAGTCTGGTGGTTTCTCAAAAAGTTAAACATATAATTACCATATATTTCATTTTTAGGAATATATCCAAAGAATTGAAAACAGGAACTCAAATAGATACTTGTACACTAATGATCATTGCACCATTATTCACAATAGCCAAAAGGTGGAAACAACTCATTGTACATCAATAGATGAATGCATAAACAAAACGAGGTATATCCACACAATGGAATATTATTCAACCATTAAAATGGATAAAGTTCTGATACAGGCTACAACATAGATGAACCTTGAAAACATTATGCTAAGTGAACTAAGCCAGAGCTAAAAGGACAAATGTTGCCTATACTTATATGAAATATATAGACTAGGCAAATCCATGAGACAGAAAGTAGATTTAAGATTATCACTGGCTGGGGAAAGGTAGATATGGGAAGTTATTACTTAACACACAGTTTATGTTTAGGGTGTTGAAAAATTTTGGAAATAGTGGTGAGGGTTGCATAACACTATGAATGTAATTAATTATACTGAATTGTACATTTAAAAAAATGGTTAAAATGGCAAATTTTATGTTACATATATTTTACCACAATTTAAACAAATTATTTAAAAAGTTACTTGTAACAAATCACAAAGAGATTTAAGGGGACTAGGGGTTAAGATGGCATAAATTTTAGGTGTCTGACCTTTGGAAAATGGATGCAGGAAGAAGGTGAAGGAGATGATTGTTCATAGGAAGTGAAATTAGGACAGGTATAGTACACCCTTGTTATGCATTGAGTTCTGTCCCCCCAAAATATATGTTGTAAGTCCTAACCTTTATACTTGTAGCTATAATCCCATTTGGGAATGGGTTGTCTTTGTTATGTTAATGGGACAGGATTAGTGTAGGGTGTATCTTGAGTCAACCTCTTTTGAGAAATAAAAGAGATTAAACAAGCTAGCAGAGGAGAAGTGGAGTAGGATAGATGCTAAACTACATGGAGATCTCCAAGGAACCAGGAAGCAGAAGCTGAAAAAACAAGGACCTTTCCTTCAGAGTTGACAGAGAAAGAAAACCTTCCCGTACAGCCAGCGCTCTGAATTCATACTTCTAGCCTCCTAAACTATGAGAAAATAAATTTCTGTTTGTTGAAGACATCCACGTGTGGTATTTCTGTTGTAGCAGCACTAGATAACTAAGAGAGAATTCAGAGCCAAGAGTGGGGTGCTGCTCTAACAGATACCTAAAATGTGGCAGTGTTTTTGGAATTGGGTAATGGGTAGAGATGTTTTAAGATGCCTAATAATAAAAGCCTAGATTACCTTGAAGAGACTGTTGGTAGAATTATGGATATCAAAGGCAGTTCTAGTGAAGACTCAGAAGGAAGTGAAGAGAGTTACAGAGAAATTCTCTATAGTCTTAGAGAATATATATGGCACCAGAAACAGAATGTTGCTAGGATGTGGATGCTAAATGTGCTTCTTGTGAAGATTTAAAGAAAATGATGAACATGTGATTGGACAATGGAGGATGGGAGATGTTTTTTATGCAGTGGCAATGAACTTGTCTGAATTATGCACAAATGTTTAATAGAAGGTAGAACATGTAAGTGATGAAATTGAATGTCTGACTGATGAGATTTCTAAGGAAGATCTTAAAGGGGCTGTGTGGTTTCTCCTTGTTACTTATAGTAAAATGCAAGAGGAAAGAGATGGACTTAAAAATGAACTGTGAAAAACAAAAACAGACTATAAAGATTTGGAAAATTCTGTTGTATGAGCTAAGGACACATATCTTAGAATGTTCACCAAAGACATGGCTATACAATCTTTTGTTAAAGAGATTAAGCCCATGACTGATGGATCTAACCAACTACCACAGCAGAAAACCCATCAGCTTAGACTTCAGGGGACAGAGAAAGAGCGAATGGAAAGAACACTGTCTGCCTCTTGGAATTCTACAGGCAGGAAACAGGCCAAAGGAGCCATATCTGTTGTCCTCCAAGAAATGAAAAGGACCGTCCCTGGAGCAGCTTGGAGACCAGCAGAACTGTTGGGGTGAGTCTGAGAAGCAGGACATTCTTGGTTTCAAAGGGTGGAGCCATGGTCTCCTGGATCTCAAAGAGTGGGGCCACAACCTCCTAGGTTTCAAAGTATCAGATCTTCACCAACTCAGTTCTGGTTCTGGAGTGTGGGGCTGTCATTAAGGTGTGCTAGGGGGATGGGGTCACCACCTAAAGCCGAGGGGGTGAGGCTGCCATGCCTAAGGGCAGAAAAACGGGGCCTACCTGGGCTGAGGGGGTGGGGTCACCACTCAGGTGACCTAAGAGAATGGGGCCGCCTAAAGCTGAGGGAGCAGAGTTGCCATCCCAGAGGGCCTGGAAGGTGGAGCTGAAGCCTGTGGCTGTAGGGCCTTCACCTAGAATCCAGAGAGCATGTCTAACACCCAAAGTCTGGAGGGCAGGGCCATTGTTCAGGTGGTCTCAGAGAAGATAGGATTATTTTCAAACCTTGAGAGCTACTGTAATTTGCTCTGCTGGGTTTTGGACTTCCTTGGTACCTGTTATCCCTTCTTTTTCTTCATTTTTTCCCATTTGTAATGGAAATGTCTACCTTGTACCGGTTCCACCATTGTATTTTGGGAATAGATAATTTGTATTCTAGATTTCACAGATGAAGAGGAATTTTGTTCCAGGATAGAATACACCTAAAGTCTCATCCATATTTGATTTAGATGATTCAGAAGATGAGATTTTGGACTTGGAATTGATTTAAGACTAGGGATGATGTGATAGGGTGAATGTGCTTTGCATGTGGCAAGGCCATAAATCTTGGGGGGCCAAAGGGTGGAATGTTATGGATTGAATTATGTCCTCCCAAAATATATGTTGTAAATCCTAACCTCTATGCCTGTGGTTATAATTCCATTTGGGAATGGGTTATCTTTGTTATGTTAATGAGGCAGGATTAGTGTAGGGTTATCTTGAGTCAATCTATTTTGAGCTATAAAAGAGATTAAACAAATGAGCAGAGGATAGATGGGGTAAGATGGATGCCAAGTCACATGGATAACACTAAGGGACTAGGAAACAGAAGCTGAGGAGACAAAGACCTTCCTTCAGAGCTGATAGAGAGAGAAAGCCTTCCGCTAGAGCCAGCACTCTAAATTCAGACTAGTTTAGCCTCCTAAACAGTGAGAAAATAAACTTCTCTTTGTTAAAGCCATCCCTTTGTGGTATTTTTGTCATAGTAGCACCAGATAACTAAGACAAGTCCATAGCAGGAGTGTTGTTATGATAGGTGAGTATAGTTGAATCAAGCTTGGAAATTCTTAAAGCAGGAATTCCATAAAAATATATGTATATACACACACGTATACATATACACACATACATATAGCAGCTCAAATATTTATAATTATAGACTAATATTAATAATACTAATAATCACTTTATAGATAGTAGACACTTGTTACTTTTGGTGATGGGAAAGGCAATCCCAAATATGAGTGATGTCAGCACAACTTGACCAAGGTAAATAAAGACACTAAGAAGTACACGAGAAAAAGAGACAATTTCGGTGAATGGTATAACATTTACGATTTTGCAACAACAGTAAAAACAACCAAAAAACATGTGGTTACGTAGGTGTATATGGATGCATATATGTGTGTAGGAAGGCATATGTGAGTAAATGCACCTGTATGTATAGGTGTATCAGTAGGCATATATATACACATTTGTGTGTGCTTCATATACATCCACATGTATAACAAACCACATAGAGGGTACAGTTACAGAAGCAAAGAAGGGTGCGGAAGCTAGAAAATGGAAAAGAATAAACAGAAAGGAAATAATGAGAATACTGACACATTGTAAAAATTGTAACCAATGGCACGGAACAATTTGTATAAAAGTGAACTTTCACCTAAAACACAATAAATATTATTTATAAAAATAATACTAATAATAGTAGCTTACGTGAAATACATACTATTGCTAAATACATGGAATCATTCTTTTTCCTTCTAAGCCCATGGGTTAGATGGGGATAATAATTAGGCTTTCCACATAGATGAAGAAACTGAAGCTCAGAAAGATTAAGTGATTAATCTAAGGTTGCAGAGCTGGTGAGATTTGAGCTGAGATTTCAACTGATACTTTTGAACTCTGAGTCCAGGGCTCATTCCACTCTTTATCCAGGATCATAGAATCTCTGTGTTTCCAGAGATTCTAAAGTGATCTAGTCTAACCCACCTTTAATTTAAGACCTAATCATGCATTTGATTAATTAATTATCAGGCCATGGTTTTATACCCTATATAAAATGAGAAGAAAATAGTAAAACTGTTACTTTAACCAATGAGAAATAGCAACTTTTTACTATCTTCTTTCACCAAAAAAAGAAAAAAGTCCATGATGCTAAATATGCAATAATCATTCTAGTATCTTGCTTTAATTTCTTCTACTTCATAAATTATCAGGCCAGTAAGAAATATAAACTAATTAAAGAAAAACTTCTACTTCATAACTCCTGAGAGGAAGGAATAATGCACTGGGTGCTGTGTATCCGTTGCATTATCTGTAAAACGAGGAAGTTGGAAGAAATGGCCTTGAGACCCTTTCTACGTAAAGGTTGTATACAACTCTGAGGAGCTGCATGGACGTGACTGGGTCTCTAAGCCAGGGCACAAAATGAGGGAGCTCTGGAAGTTTTTTATCCCTCTATGATTTTTCCGTGAAAAATGCCAGGGATTGGGCAGAATGTCATGTTTACTAAGCCCTCTTCAAAGATGTGGAGCCCTGGTGGTGTAGTGGTTAAGCTTTCAGCTGCTATCCAAAAGGTCAGTAGTTATAGTCCACCAACCACTCCTTGGGAACACTATGGGGCGGTTCTACTCTGTCCTTATAGGGTCACTATGAGTCGAAGTCAACAGGTTTTTTGGTTTTCTTCAAAGGTTTCGACTGCTCCTTCTTCTCTGGGACCATATCAGATATTGGCATGACTCAGTCAAAAGTAGTTTGGGAAACCTAGGCTATCCTGAAGGAAAGTTTGTTTTACCACAGTAAACTTTCAATCCCATTAATAGAATCTTTCTTTTCCTGATTCCTGTCCAGAACCACCCAGAGATCTTGTGTAACTTTTACTTCATTTCTCACTCCTCTGCTTCCATTAATTATATGAGTTCATTCAGATTTATTGGGTCATAGGCCCTGGATCAATGAATTTGACTGCTTCATTCACTGAATGGATTATTGTTCTAGTATATGGGCTAAGGTGGCACAAAGAGGTGGTGAGTAAAGGTGAAGAGGCTGATAACATCTTAGCCCCAAACAATCAAACAGAACTGAATTTATATTCACTTCAACATTGTGATGGTTTGGACTCTGTGTATGTTTTTTCCACATTCCTGGCTGACATTAAATGCATGAAAGACGAATTTAATGGAGAGTGTTTGATGTTTGAGTCAGAAAACCTGGGTCTGATCATGGTTTTGCAACTCCATAGCTGTATTAAGCTCGGACTAGTTACAATAATTATCTGTGCCTTAGCCACCTCCATCTAGAGAGTGGGACTTATGATGTATGTGTTGTCAATTTCACAGAGTTTTTTGGAAGATTAATAGATGACATATCATATTTTGGGATAATACCAGGCGTAGCCTAGTTAACCTCAATGGGATTTAATGACTGGGAGGGACTGGAACCTCCATCCACCTGCTGGGGTGGGAGAGCAGTGGGCAGGGACGTACTCAGCTGCAGGTGGCATAGTTAGTGATTTTAGACCAGTAGATACAATTCACTAATTATAAGGATATTGTGAAATACAGGTGGTTTAAGGAACACTATCTATCTGACTAGTTAAGAGTATGGATTTTGCATTTTAACACACCGGAGTTAAAATCTTTCACTTATTAGCTATGTAATCTGGGCAAATTACTAGTTCTCTCTGAACTTCGGTTCACTTATCTGTAAAATTTAGGTGATACTATTTTCCCTACTGGAATGTTTTGAGCTAATGCATATACAGCACTTAGCAAGCTCCTGGACACATACATTTACATAAGTAATTTGTATTTCTGTTATCATTAAGTTTGTTAATGTTAGGGGAATTTAGCACTAAATTTTCAGGGGGTTGATTCCTCATAGAAGAGACTAAGCATGACGGCAGAGAGCTGAGAAGATATTACTTGGGCATCCAGCCAAGGGTAAAGCCTCATAGAACTCTATCCACAAGTAGATGAACTCCACCTAATGTTCAGGGGCCAGGCTCTAGGATGTCGAGATAGAGGGAAAAGTAAGGCAAGTTCCTAGGCTTCTAAAGGTTGGGACTGTATTCAGGTAAATTAGATAGAGGCCCAAACAGAAGTCAAGTTAGTAGCACTGGCCACAAAGGGTGAAGCAGAATACTAAGGGAAGTGCCTCACTGAGAGCCTCGGAGCACTAGGCTGGGATGGACCCTAAGTTAGGAGTCCAGAACTCCCAGAGCTAATAGAAAGAACAGAGCAACAGAGAACCAGCTGGGGCCTGGTTCTTTAAAGTCTTTAAAGTCTTTAAATTAAAGATCCTTTAAAAACTGTAAAGTGCTAAACTTATATAAGAAAGTATTAGTGTTTCAGGAGGGAATGTAGACTTAGTTTCTTCCAGCAGAAAGAGGAAATTTGTCAATATTGTCCTCATCCAGACACCTACAAGGAAGCATCTAAAGACCCACATAGGCAGATGGCAGTGATGGAAGTAAATTCCTGAGGCACCAGTGTTGGATTATCACATGATACTCTTCTCTAAGGTAGTGTCAATGCCTTAGTCTGGTGAGGGATGTTTGGCCTTCATATCTCCTCTGCTTTCTTCAAGGGAATAGTGGCTTAGATGGCAAATGATGGCGATTAGTTGCACCACATACTGAGTCACTGACAAGTATTTGTCCCATTGTTGGTACATCATAGAGAGAATTTTAAATACCACCAAGTAAAACTCCTTTATTTGACAGATGAGGAAACTGGTGCAGTGAAAAGGAATTTTGGTCTTGCCCCGTCTTAGCTGTGTGACCTCTTGCAAGCTATGTAAATTCCCTGAACCATAATCTCTTCATAAGAAGGAGAGGATAATTGCATCAATATATTTGAAAGTAGTTGTTTTGATAAGATGTTTTGTGAAGATACTTGTAAATGGCACAGTATAACACGTAAGTAAATGGTTAATCTATTGGTTAGATTCTGAAATGATCATAAATCTAGACTAAACCCATTGCCTTCAAGTCGATTCCCACTCCTAGCGACACTATAGGACAGAGTAAAACTGCCCCGTAGGGTTTCCAAGGAGCGGCTGGTGGATTTGAACTGCTGACCTTTTGGTTAGCAGCCAAGCTCAACCACTGTGTCACCAGGGCTCCAAATCTAGACTAGAGGATGAATTTTTTCTTAGTCCTGGGAATATGTTGACTTATATCGGCTGTCATGGATTGAATTATGTCCCCCAGAAAATGTGTTTATCAATTTTGCTAGGCCATGATTCCTGGTATTGTGTGGTTGTCCTCCATTTTGTGATTGTAATTTTATGTTAAAGAGAATAAGGTCACATCCCTGATCCAGGGTAAAGGGAGTTTCCCTGGGGTGTGGCCTGCACCACCTTTTATCTTACAAGAGATAAAAGGAAAGGAAAGCAAGCAGAGAGTTGGGGACCTCATACCACCAAGAAAGCAGTGCTGGGAGCAGAGTGTGTCCTTTGGACCCAGGATTCCTTCCTGGAAAATCTCCTAGTCTAGGGGAAGATTGACAACAGGGACCTTCCTCCAGAGTCGACAGAGAGAGAAAGTCCTCCTCTGGAGCTGATGCCCTGAATTTGAACTTCAAGCCTACTAGACTGTGAGAAAAAAAATTCTCTTTGTTAAAACCATCCACTTGTGGTATTTCTGTTATAGCAGCACTAGATGACTAAGACATCAGCTATTTCACTTCTAAAGTTCCATTACAAGTGTAAATTCTTGCTTTTTTCAGTCCATTTCTTAGAACTGTTCTAGAAATTTGAGTTAATGAGAATTACCTGAAGAACTGGTTAAAACATAGTGTCTATGCACCCCCTGGGAGGTACAAATGGTTTGCCCTTGTCTACTAACCTCAAGGTTAGCCATTCGAACCCACGCAGTAGGGCCTTGGAAGAAAGGCCTGAAGTTCTGCTCCTGTAAAGATTACAGCTAAGAAAACCCTACAGAACAACACTACTCTGTAACATAGGGGATTGTCATGAGTTGGAATCAACACAGTGGCAACTGGATTGGTATTCCCTAAGAGATTTTGATTTAGTAAGTCTAGGTTAAGGCCCAGAATTCTAGTACTGTGGACCACTGACTTCAATTAGAGAAGCATATGCTGAAATTGGACCGTCTCTGGTGAATTGATTTGTTACTAAATGCTTGGCTGCACATGTTACAGCACAAGAGCCCAAGACTGAGAGTTTGCAGACCTGGAATCTATTCCTAGCTCAGATACTAACCCAGTACCTAAAACAAGGTAGGAGTTCAGCATATATTTACCTAATGAATGAACGAAATAACTTATCCTGTGTCTTTGACTAAGTACCACTTCCCTTCCCTAGGCTTCATTTCCTCATCAGTAAAATGAAGATGTTGAAGTAAATAAACTCTTATATTCTAACATCTTTGATCACTCTAACTCTGAAGTCCTGTAGAAACAAGTAATAGCTCCTAGAAAGTTGTTTAAGTATCTTGAGAATCTGCACTTAATCTTTCTAGTAAATGATTTCCAGTAACATAATTTAATTGCCAGATTGGCTTCTTGCTGAGGTGAGTTAATGAACTTTTTAGTGTGATTAATTTCATTTTACTTGGATCCACTATCAACGTCCATGGAAGCAGCAGTCAAAAGATTAAATGACTTGCTGCATTGGGCACATCTGCTGCAAAGGACCTCTTTAAAGTATTGAAAAGCAAAGATGTCACTTTGAAGACTAAGGTGCACCTGACCCAAGCCATGATATTTTCAACTGCCTCCTATGTATGTGAAAGCTAGATAAATAAGACTGAAGAAGAATTGATGCCTTTGAATTATGGTGTTTTCAAAGAATATTGAATATACCATGGACTTCCAGAAGAACTAACAAGTCAGTCTTGGAAGAAGTACAGCCAGGATGCTCCTTAGAAGGGAGAATGGAGAGACTTTGGCTCATGTACTTCAGACATGTTATCAGGAGGGATGAGTCCCAGGAGAAAAACATCATGCTTGGTAAAGTAGAGGGTCAGTAAAAAAGAGGAAGACCCTCAATGAGATGGATTGACACAGTAGCTGCGACAATGGGCTCAAACACAGCAACAATTGTGGACATAGCGCAGGACTGGGCAGTGTTTCATTCTGTTGTGCTTAGGGTTGCTAGGAGTTGGAATTGAATTGACGGTGCCTAACGCTGACAATTTCATTTTGAATTAATGTCTTGAGATATGATACCTAATTTTTAGGAAATTTGAGATAACATCTTAAACATTCTCATATCTTTGTCATACTATTAACAAATGAGTATTTTCTATTCCAAGTTAATCTGCAGCTCTGGGATTCAGCAAACTAATCTATTTTTAATAATATCAAAGACCAAGAAGAGGAAGAAATTAAAAAGTTGCCTGATTAATCTGATCAATCTACTGTCTTAGTCCAGATCCTTATATCTTCTATCTGGGCTATTGCAACAATCTCCAAATGGTTTTCCTTGCTCTCCATTCCAATCCATATCTTATTCTGCTTTCATGGTTCTTTTCCTCAACAACTTTTTTTTTTTTTTTTTTGCAAAAGGTACAAATCTTTAGTGTCTCTCTTATTAGGATAATGTCTCTTATAATATTCAAATAACATTTGAAAAGCCTCACTATCTCTCTCTATTCCCATTAGACTCTCTTTGGCTATTATTCTCTTGAGCAACACTAATACCCTTAACCTTGTGAATGTCCATCAAGTTTTTGTTCAAGCTATTTCCTCTGCTTGGAATGACCCTCCTGTTTCTACTTCTCAAAACTTAAAACCTAATTTCATTGTCACTTCCTCTGTGTGGCCTTCCTTGGTTATCCCACCTAAATTACAATTCTCCCTCTGAACTTACACAGTACTTTTAAAACATTAAGATTACATCAGGTGGAAAAGGAGAGAGAAGGTCATTTCAGGCAATAGCAGGAACTAAAACATAAACTGAAAAACAAGTGTATGGTATAATAAACATTCACTACGTATAAATAATAGTAACAGTAGTAATAACATATCAAACAATATACTTATGTAGAAGAAAAACAATAATATAACAAAGACCTAGGTACCTACCTTCCAGCTTAAGAAGTAGATTATTATAAAAAATACATTGGAGCTCCTAGATCTCATGGCTTTTTCTCCCCTCCAAAAGTACCCACTATCCTGAATATGGTTTATGATTTCTTTGCTTTTTTTTATAAGTCTTCTTACATTTGATCATTTTTTAATTTAGATTTTTGTGTGTTTTGAACTGCTTATTATGTTATTATAAACTATTTTTATTCTTATTATTTGTATTTTCCTTTTTGATATATTTGTGAGATTTTGTTTATGTTGATATGAATCTCTCTACGTACATCATACTTTTATTGCTCTATACTATTCTACTATATGAATAAACCACAATTCAATTATCTAAATCTCTTGCTAATGGATTTTTTTAAAATTGGTTTATTATTATTATTTTTTTCTGTTGGAAAAAAGATATTTGAATATTATTGTATTTGTCTCCGGGGGCAGAAGTGCAAGAGTATCTCTGAGACGAACATCTAGAATTTGCATCCTTTTCTAATATGGTATATGTATCTTCATCTTTGCTGGATAGTGTCAAATTGTTTTCCAAAGTGTTTTAGGAATGACATTTAATCACGATTAAACCTTTGCATTTAGGAAGACTGTTGGGAAACAGAGCTGGAAAAATAGGTTGGAACCAGACTGTGAATTAAATTGACATGCTAACGAGTTTGGATTTTATTCTACAGGCAAAAGGAAGCCATCAGTTGTGAGATCCTGTAGGTTGGTTACCTTCCCTGAATCTTAGTTTCTTCCTCTGTGAAATGGGGACAATTTCCTCACAAGATTATTGTGAAGATATCTGAGAACATGGCATGTAATAATTGTTCAATACATTTTTAGATATTAGTGTGAGAAAAAAATTGTGAGCTGAGTTTGGTATAAACAGATTTATATTTTAGAAAGCTATTAGCAAGTGGATGTAGAATGGATGTTTGCAGGAAGACAGGAAGCTATTTTAGTCATCTAGCTGATGAGAAATCCTCATCAATCTTTTAAAATCTAATTCAGGGATTTTCAATCTCAGTGATATTAACATTTGAGCTGGATTATTCTTTGTTATGAGGGCTGTCCTGTGCCTTGTAGGATGTTTTGTAGCATCCTTGGCCTCTACCTACTGTTTGCCAATAGTACCACTGTTCCCAGTTATGACAATCAAAAAATATCTCCAGACATTGCCAAATGTGCACAGGGGCAAAATCAAACCTAGTTGAGAAACTCTGATCTAATTCCAATGTGAACTTCTCCATTAAGCCTTCTATGTCTCTTTTAGAAAGACTGAATTTTTCTCTTTTTACACATGCCTTCTTATGGCATTTCCCACATAGTTTTGTAATTATTTGTCTACTTTTCTACAAGATTGTAAGCTTTTGAAAATGACAACTGGTCATTTTTTATAACTGCAAGCACTTAGAGCTTAGTAGGCACTAATATAGGTTTTTAAAATGTGAATTATCAAATAAATGATTCAACAATTATTTTTCAGCATATCCTTTACTCTAGGTATGTATCAAGTGCTGAAGCTATAATAGTGAGCAGAAAGGCATGGTCCTTGATCTTGCAGAATGTATAATTTATTGGAAGAGAAGCAATAAATGTGTAAACAATACATCAATAAAATAATTACGTATATGGTATGTCTTAGTCATCTAGTGCTGCTATAACAGAAATACCACAAGTGGATGGCTTTAACAAAGAGAAGTTTATTTCCTCACAGTAAAGTAGGCTGAAAGTCCAAATTCAGGGCATCAGCTCCAGGAGAAGGCTTTCTCTCTCTGTTGGCCTTCTCATCAATCTTCCCCTGGCCTAGGAGCTTCTCCGTGTGCGGGCCCTGGGTCCAAAGGTTGCCCTCTGCTCCCGGCAATGCTTTCTTGAGGTCCCCTGTCTCCTTTTATATCTCAAGAGATTGCCTCAAGACACAATCCAATCTTGTAGATTGAGTCCTGCCTCACTAACAGAACTGCCACCCATCCTCTCTGATTAACATCATAGAGGGAGGATTTACAACATATAGGAAAATCACACAACACTGGGAGTCACGGCCCAGCCAAATTGATACACACATTTTTTGGGGGACATAATTCAATCCGTGACATAAATGCCATGAAAGACATTCAAATGGTGCTTTGATAGACATAATGAAGACTTTTACTTTAGATTTTTTCAGGGAAAGCAGTGACATTTTATCTGAGTCATGAAGAGTGAGATAAATTGCAGGAAGAACTGCGTAGAAGAAGAACTTTCCAGGCAGAGGAATTAACAGAAGCAAGGTTCCTGAGTTTATAAAGAGTTTTGTATGTCTTAGAAAGAGAGAAAGGTGGCATGATTAGAGCCAAGTGAGCCTGGGTGAGAGCAGCACAGAGCTAGGCAAGCATGAGATTATGCAAGACTGTAGGTCACAGTAAGCAATTTATGTTTAATTATAAATGTAATGGTAATCGGTTGAATGGTTGCTAAATAGGATACACATGATATGTTTGCATTAAGCTCTTTGGCTTTAAGGGAACTTCTGACCTCTCTGAGCCTCAGACCTCCTAGAGCTGTTGTAAAGATTAAGGCATATTGAATTTGTTCTGTATGTTTGCTATTATTATTATTATTATTGTGTGTGTGTGTGTGTGTGTTTCACGGCAATCTGGCTGTTGTATAGAGAATAAACTGAAAGGGGGGTGAAGGTTGGGAGTGAAAGTAGGACAAATAGTTAGGATTTTGCAGTTTAGGTGAAAGAGGCTTGTGGCCTGATGTAAGGGTGATAATAGACATGTGCCATATTGGTGATGTTTAGAAGGTTGATCTTCAAGAATAGATGATGAATTACAAGTGGGAATTGAGGAAAGTGGAGAAATCTAGGGCAATTTCTAGGAGTTTGGCATGATCATTTGGGAGAATGGTGGTCTAATTTACTGTAATAAGACAGTCTAGGGGAGGGCAGGCTTGGTTAGGGAAAAGCAAGAGTTCTATTTTCAATGAATAAGAGCAAGTAAGCAAGCATGCAAGCACGGAGAATGAAGATAAGACAGGCATAAACTTGGGATTTTATGGATAGAATTGAAGAGAAGTTGTGACCAGTTAGACGTGGCTGACTAAAGAGATGTTAAAGCTGACTTCATGAAGCACTGGTGGTTCAGTGGTAGAATTTTTGCCTTCTATGTGGAAGACTCGGGTTCAATTCTTGGCCAATGTACCTCATGTGCAGTCACCACCTGTCTGTCAGTGGAGGTTTGCATATTGCTATCATCCTGAACAAGTTTCAGTGAAGCATCCAGACTAAGAAAGGCCTGGAATCTACTTCTGAAAATCAGCCAGTAAAAACCCTATGGAACACAACTGTCTGATCTGCAACTGATCATATGGATGGGATGGTGCAGGATCAAGGAGCATTTCATTTCGTTGTTCATGGGGTTGCCATAAGTTGGGGACTGACTTGATGGCAACTAACAACAGTAACAACAAAGCTGACTTCAAGGTTTCCAACTTTAGGGCTAGGGGAACCCTGAGGATGGAAAACAAGGAGAAGGCTTTGGTGTGAAGGAGAAATGGTGAGTTTGTTTTTGAATATATGAGTAATAATGACTGACAGAGAGTTAGAAATTTAGGTCAAGAGGAAGGTTGGGATGGAAGATAAACATTTGGGGTTAAGTGTGTATAGCTGAAGCTAAATGGGTCAGAAATTAAATGCGAAACCTACCTTCTTTAAGGAGTAGGTAAAGGAAGAGAGAAAATTGAGTAAATTGAGAAAGAATGCTTGGTGTGTGAAAGCATGGTTGAGGAGAGTAAACCAAAAATCAATCCCATTGCCATAGAGTCAACACCGACTTATGGAAACCCCATGTGTTACAGAGTAGAATGGGTCCACAGGGTTTTCTTGGCTGTAATCTTTGTGGAAGCAGATCACCAGGCCTATCTTCTGTGATACCACTGAGTAGGTTCACTGGGTGCAGGGCCAACCTTTAGGTTAGTAGTTGAGCACAAACCATTTGCACCACCCACAGACCTATGAAAAGAGTTCCTGTTGCCATTGAGTTGATTTTGACTTATAGCAACCCTATAGACAGAGTAGAACTACCCCATAGGATTTCCAAGGAGCAGCTGGTGGATTTGAACTGTTGTGCCGCTGAAATTAACAGACAAGAAAGTTCAGAGAAAAATGCAGCAATCAAATCAAATTTTGATGAAAAATAAAGTAAGGTAAAAAAGAATATATCTTAAAAGAGCTGATGCTCAGTGATCTTCAGCAGAATTGTAGGAGAGAAGCTGAATTAGATTTGGTGAATTGTAAATAAATGAATAAGAAGAAAAGGAATTAGAAGTTAAACGTAGACACTACCCTTTAAAGGAAATTTGCAAGGTAAGAGGCAGGGAAGAACTGAGGTAAAAAGTTATAGGAGAAAGTAAAAACATGCTTGTGGGTTAAAGAAAAAATATCATGTTTTGGTTAGGAGAAAATATGGAAATTTGATAAAGCAATGCCATTGAATAGGTGGGGGGTACATGGAATGCAGAAGAGAGGGGGAAGGTTAGTCTTGGAGAATTGTAGTCATCCTGTCAAGGTAAAAAGGAAAAAGGAAAGACTGACTGAAGTTATAGAGATATTTTGAAGTGAAAAAAAAGAAACATTAAATGAAATTAATGGCATTTCCCCCTGAAATTAATTAAGCAGGTTAATTTCCATTCACTAAATATTCATTTTGCAACTGATTTTTGTCAGGCACTGTGCCTGATGCTAGGGACACAGCAGTGAATATGCCTGATAGAGATGGTCCCCATACCCTCAGGGTTATATTCTAAAGAAGACCAGTGACTTCATATATGTGATTTTATAAATAAATAATTAAATTCCAATTGTGGTAAGTTCTACAACAGAGAAGGAAAGCATATCCTAGCCTGGAAAATGAAATTTTTTTTTTTGTAGGGAGTGACAAAAATTGGAAACCCTGGTGGCATAGTGGTTAAGAGCTACAGCTGCTAACCAAAAGGTTGGCAGTTCAAATCCACCAGGACAGAGTAGAACTGCCCCATAGGGTTTCCAAAGAGTGCCTGGTAGATTCAAACTGATGGCCTCTTAACCACTGCACCACCAGGACTCCATGAGTTCCTAGGAGTGCCAAAAAAGCCTGAATATGTGACAATCTCCACAGTGTCCAGCAATATGGACATGAAGGAAAAAGCAACAAAAGTTAAAGAAGTTTAAGGTTATACAAAAAATAATAGCTTCCATTTATTTATTTATTTATTTTAAATATGTGCTTGGTAGCGTGCTAAGTATGTTATACATTTCATTTCACAATAATCCTATGATGTAGATATTATTATTATTTTTTAAAATTTTTTTATTGTACTTTAGATGAAGGTTTACAGAACAAATAGTTCTCATTAAACAGTCAGTACACATATTGTTTTATGACATTACGACATGTCAACACTCTCCCTTCTAGATCTTTTTTTTTTTGGGTGAAAATATACATAGCCAAAGTTACACCATTTTGAAAGTTTCTACATGTACAATTCAGTGACATCAATTACATTCTTCCAGCTATGCTGCTATGCTCACTGCCATTTTCCAAATTATTCCATCACCATTATCTTCAACTCACCGTTCCCAGGCTTCCCATCAAAGCTTTTGAGTTTCTGTTGTCAATTTGATTTCACATAGATAATTCTTTTTTTTTTTTTTTTTGTACCTTAGACAAAGGTTTGCAGAACAAATAGTTTCTCATTAAACAGTACACATATTGCCCTATGACAATGGTTAACAACCCCATGACACGTCAACACTGTCCCTTCTCAACCTTGGGTTCCCTATCACCAGCTTTCCTGCCCTCTCCTGCCTTCTAGTCCTTGTTCCTGGACTGCTGTGCCTCATTAGTCCTGTTTTGCTTTATGAGGCTGTCTAATCCACGCCTGAATGGTGAGCTTTGGGAGGGGCTTCACCACTGAGCTTAAAGGTGTCCGGGGGCCATACTCTAGGGGTTTCTCCAGTCTGTCAGGCCAGTAAATCTGGTCTTTTTTT
>NW_004444066.1:4539055-4540217 GCF_000243295.1 Trichechus manatus latirostris | reverse complement strand
GTCTGCCTTTTCCATGAATTTGTTTATTTTTTCCTCATTTTTGTCTGTTTTTTGCTTCAACTCTTGGATAATTCTGAATATTAGGGATTTGAATTCCCTATCAGTTAGGTCTAGTGCCTTTTCTTCTACTGGAAGGTCATCTGGTGTTTAATTTTGGATGCCTACTGGAACCATCTTGTCTTGTTTTTGTAAGTGTTTTGATATTGTCTGCTGTCTTCGGTGCATTCAGTGTTTATTTTCCTCATTTATTGATTGTAGATTTGTTTGTTTCATCCTGCTTTTTTGTTTTATTTGCTTATGTCTGAGCAGGCGGGCTGTGCATTCTTTGTTGTTTGCTCATCTGTGGGCACAATACTTTTCACCTCCTTCTCCAATGGGCAGGGTCAGTCACTCAGGTATGTTACAGTAGGGCAGGTTCAGCTGAAGGGAGTTGCTGGGATAGGTTTTTTGTGGTATGTACCAGGGCTGACAGTGCAGACCGCTAATCAGTGCAGGGCAGGTTCCAGTAGGCCACGCCTGTGTTGCTTGGGAGTGTAATATTCAGCACCCGGTGCAGGTAGGCAGGAAGGAGGGGGTAGACTGTGATGTGGGGAGCTAAGATGGGTATGGGAAAGATGAGAGAGAGGAGAGAGGAACAGGAGGCAAAGACATGCAAACAAAGAAGAGTGCTAGGGGAGCTTGCTATTGGAGTGGAGAGATGAAAGACTGAGAAATGGGGAAAAAGAGAAATGAAAAAAGAAAAGAAAAACGGTAAAGGAAAAAAATGAATAAATAGAGAAACTGGAAATGAAGAAAGACAAAAAGGGAATAAGGGACAGAAGAAAACTAAACAAAGGAATAAAAACAAGAAACAAGAAAAAAGAAATGCCCCTAGGGATGTCCCTGTGCATCTGCGCAGAGTAAGGGACTAGCTTCCAAGTCACATGGTACTGCCAGGCTAGAAGGGGTGCCCCAGCCAAGAAAAGAAAAAGAAAACAAACAAACAAATCAAAACAGAACAAATCAGAGCAAACAAACAAAGAAGCCCCAGGTGTCCCACCAGCATGGCGTCATGGGCTGGGAAACAGTTTCACAGTTGAGCGGTGTTTCGCAGCCTAGGCACAGAGCCAGGTATTTGAGAGAAAGGAGGGGGAGGTGGTGAGAGGTAAGGAAGAAATCTAAA